>NC_061510.1:409605515-409635399 GCF_022539505.1 Lolium rigidum
TTACACTGGAGACAAACACTGTAAAAGACTACTAGTACAAGAACTGATAATTAGCATTGGCAAGAACGTAAATTACATGGCGCTGTCCGAGCGCCGTCGTCGTGACCCCCAGCCCAGACCGCGGCAAAGTGAAGAGAGTGATCGGCTCCAAGCGGCTAGCAAGCACACTGCCCTACCCTCCGTAGCTACTTCGGGACAGACAGGCGGCCAGGCCGCCGGCCCCGCGCTACATGGTTTCCGCCATACACGGCCACCGCCGCTTCATGTGCAAACGACGGGCGCCCGTCACGTGCACGCACTCCCATGTCTGGCATCTACTCTGCTCTTCGCTGACACACGCAACGGCTAGATTTTACCCTGACCGACGGCGGCCGATCCCGTCGTGCGCGCGCGCGTGGTGTATCTGCCGGTGCGCGCTTTGCCCCGCCGTCGTCGCCCGGCGTGTCTCCGAACGGCGTGCGCGACTTCGTCGTCGTCGCCCGTGCGCGCATCACCGTCGCCTTTTCTCCTATTCCGGGAGGGTCACGGCGACACGATCGGGTGCTGGAAGACACGCCGGGAAAGTTGTCTCGACCGGCCGGGCGACGTCGTCTGAGGGCGGAATCCGCGATGCCGACGCGCGCCCACTGGTGTACTCCGTATCACGGTTTAGCGACGGGGTGCAAAGCAGTTGGAAGAAGAATCTGATTCTGCTTCTGGATGGACATAGACTACAAGAAGAAACAGAGCCTGGCAGCCCGACCTGCTTCTTTTGCCGCGTTTATACAACATCCAACATGTTTTACGGTCACACGCAAGTAAAAAAGGGCTCACACGGTCTGTACAAACGATACGGGAGGGTGGAAATTGAAAAGGAACTTGCACGGGGCACGGTTTTACTTTTATCTGAACTCAGCTCTGGGCTATCGTTTTTTCTCACTTGAATGACTGCACCAGTAAAATTAACCTCTGAAGAAGTCATGATCACTGCTAAGATCACCACAAGTTGAAGCCGTCACTCTTCGGCATTAAGAAACCAGACATGCCGCAGACATGGACGTGCATTGGCTGCCTTTCTTCTGCTATCAATGCTATCAAGATTCTAGTTCTGTTGACATGATGCTCAGGGAGGCAATCAGACATAGGGGGAGCTTTTGTTGACATGGTTTTTCTTTTCCTTTAGCTAGATATACTAACATTCCTTCAAATCCAATGTTGGCTTGTTGTATGTCAACGTTTCTTGAGCACATCTTTTGTCTGAAAAAAAACGGAATCATCCTTTGACACTTGCAGAAATTGCTCATGAAAAACCTGCAGAATCAGAGCTAGTACTATTCAGCCATTCTGCAAGCACTCTAAATGAGAAATAGCTGAACACAGTTCTCAGTTAAGTGTTCGTCTTTGGATGGAAATGAGATTACACTAGCAAGACAAAGTCAATTAAGCGCATTATTGGGTCAATAATTCATTGATGCATGCTTGTTACATCGATCTCAAGTTCTCTCAACGACTATATTAATTTCTTGATAGAGCTCCCTGTGGTGGAAATGCAGAGGGCTGCTGCACAGAGAAGGAGTGCAAGTGAAGTTTGTGCACCTCAGGGCAACGTGGCTGAAAGCCTGTAACACGTCAGGACTTTCATACGGCTACAAAAATGCACTGTTTCCCGCAAGCTAGCTTACCACATTGAAACAGAGCTCTAATAATTATTAATTTACCTACGAAAAATACATTATAGCATTCCTGAACAGAGCTAGTACAAGCAGAGCATTGCGTGGTGGTCTCCTATAAAAGTATTTTCCTCTCACTCCATCACTACACTGCGCTGCACCACCACCATATCCAAAATAGCTCGGCTCAGCTCAACCTGCCACTGACTCACTGGTGGTCACAGAGCGCACCATGGCTCCCTTGCTGTTCAAGGACATGCGAAGCCTGTCGTGCTCGTCGCCGGCGTCCACCGCCATATGCCCGAGCCTGGAGCGGCAGCCGATGGTCCGGCCACACAAGGCCGCCGCCAGCCCGCTTTGCCAGGTTCCCACGGAGCCCAGAACCCACAGGCAAGATGGCAATAAGAAGGGGCAGCACCACAAGGCTGTCGTTGATAATGGCGAGCTCGTCAGCCCTGCCGGATCGTCCAGGTACCTGCTGAGCGGCTGTGCCAGCGGCGCCGGTGCCGGGGAGATCCAGGAGGTGGTGGCGGCGGCGGTTGTCCCTGTCGCCCCGGTTGGTGATGTCACAAGGCCAAGGGAGGAGCCAGCTGCTGATGTGAAGAACGCCAACACGGAGGAGCAGGTGAGAATACTCAGTAGTTTTCGTCGTGAATCATTTTTGCGGATTACTATGCTGTACGTGTACTTGTGTTTTGGAGCTTTGCTTCCTCTCGTCATGATAGCCCCCAAAAGTATAGTGATGAGTACATGCAGAGTAGCCGGAGATGAAGCAATCATCACTAATCATATCAGTGTTAGACCTGAAGAGTACTTTCAATCTTTTCTTCACCGATTCCCGTTAGTTATCTGAACTTTATGCTAAAGATGCGGACATACAATGATGACATAATGCGTGTTACTGAAAGTGTATGCTTTCAGAAGTGCCGCTACATATTTGTCTCGTTTTTGTTCAAATTTTGCGAAAGCCCCAAACATATGACCGCTCTGAACTAAGCTCGGGTAAGTTTTGCAGGTAGTTGTTCTGAAGGTGTCCCTGCATTGCAAGGCATGCGCGGGCAAGGTGAAGAAGCACCTCTCCAAGATGGAAGGTGAGCATCCTAGACACTAGACAGGCAGCTGCGTCTTCAAGATTTCTGAAACTTTTTACTCGAAGTTCAGGGGAAAAGATCGTCCAAAGATACAGTAACCAAGCTATGTTTTGTGAACACAGGGGTGAGGACGTTCAGCATCGACTTCGCGGCGAAGAAGGTGACGGTGGTCGGCGACGTGACCCCGCTCGGCGTCCTCACAAGCGTCTCCAAGGTCAAGAACGCCCAGATCTGGGCGCAGCCGCCGCCGCAGCCCGCCATCGCCGCCTAGCTGACACCATGACGAGTCCTGGTAGGTAGCTGTGTATGTTCGTACGTACATACGCTGTGGGGGTCGCTGGGGCAGGCAGCCGCTGACGAGGGCCAGCCCGTGCCGGCCGGCACGCTGGACCAGCCGCTGCGTACAGTGACACGCGTGCTCCTCAACGGGCAGAAGCGGCCGCGGCTGCAGCTTTGGTTATTTGTTGCTGTGGATCGTCTCGTGATCTCTTGTTTGGTTGTGGTTGGCGCATGCTGTTTCGACTCCAGTCATGGGACTGGGAGCGTGTGAACGTGTTGTTTTCATCTTATTACTGTAATATAGTATGAGGATTTCATGTGTAGACGTGCTGCAGTAGACCTACACAAGTTAGATTCTAAAATTTGACGCTGTAAAAGTCGTTTGTAGCACGCTCGATCCGGATACAGCGCGCGGCACTGACGCTAGCTTCACCGGGTGCTGTAAACCGCCGCGGCAAAATGCAGCGCTGAAGTCATCCTTTTACAGATGCGCTAAAATGCCACGCTAAAACAACATTTTCACAGAATTGCATACGTAATAGATCAAACATAATATAAAAATAAACTGAAAATATAAACATATTGCAAAGTTCAACCCATATTTGGTCCAACCAAATTTATTTAAAAACTAGAGTACACTATTCGGAATCCCAGACGAAGTCGGAGGAGCTCGGTGCTGTCGACGATACCGGAGTCGACGTCTAGTCGAAGGAGGAAGAGTCGACGGTGATCGTCAATGGGCCGTCGCCATTCTTCTTCTCCTCCTTCTTCCTCGCGGCCTTCTCCTCCTTCTCCTTCTTTCTTGCCGCCTGCTTCACCCTCCTCGCCTCCCGGTCCGCCTTCTTCGTCGCCTTCTGCGCCGCTTTCGCCTCTTCCTTCTCGGCATAGAAGGCTTCCTCCGCGGCCACGTCCTTCGGGAAGCGCCGCGCCCACTCGAGACGCATGCTCTCGTCCCGCTCGGCGATGACAAGGCGCTGTCTCGCCTCGTGCGTGACGGCCGGCGACGACGCAAGGGCTTCCGCCTGCTGCCGCGTCCATACGTCGTCAAAGTTCATCGAGCGGTGGGAGCGGCTGAGGCGCTAGGCGACCGCGTCGTACGCCCGCGCCGCCTCGTGCGCGGTCTCGAACGTCCCGAGCCCGGTGCGCTCGTCGCCGCTCCGGATCTCGGCGTAGAACGTCCCGTTCGGACGCGCGCGTATGCCGTGGTAGTTGGAGCTCGAGCGGCGGCGGGGAGGCGGAGCAACGAGCGCGCGAGGTGGAACGCAGCGGGAGCGACTCGCGGAGCGAGATGGAGAGCGAAGCGACGTGCGGCTGAATGTTCCTGGCGGTTTGTTGAGCGCGCTGGAAGCGGCATAACAACTTTGGCGCGTAGGATAGCGCGCGGGAAAACATTCCTTTCCCGCGCCGGTTTGGCGCCTCCGCTGGAGGAGCTTTCGCGCGCGCTAAAGTTTGGTTAAAACGCAATAGCGCCCCCGTTTCGTGCGACTGCTAGATGCTATTACGATTGTGCACTTGCGTTTTTGTGATTTTGTAGCGAGAACACCGTGGTGTCACAAACACAATTCTCCAAGTAACTTTTTTTTTAATATGAGACAACGTATCTACAAAAAGAATGAGAAGAAATACCAAAACGATGATGAATCTCACTGCTGTCCCTCCCGACACCTCCTCCCCAGGAAGCCACATGACTATCAATGACGGGGTGTAATGGACCCTGCGTCGACAACCACTACTAGGCCCACGACTTCTGCTGGGGCAGCAAGTGGGCTGGCCCATCGTCCTTGATGTAACCCTAAGGTGAACCCCCGCTACGTCTCGGATGACTAAACCCGCTAAACTACAAGAGAGGAACAACACTCATCGAAGAACGGAACCCCTGGATCAGCTCTATCCTCTTCCTCGTGCGGAACTCCTTTTCGCACATAGGCTCTCATATCACCTTTTTTTTTGAGAAACCATATCTCCCTTAGCCTTCTTGACGTGAATCCCTTGTATCGAACTAGGTATTGTGTGCGGAGATAGTAATCGAGATTAAGTCGTGACATATGTTGTACCAAATCTTGATCTGGCACCTCTCACGTGTTCCCGTCAAGGAGTTGAGGCGGAATTGGAGATCAAGGACCAGCTCACGGTGTTGTGATACCTTCAATCCAAACTATGGATGTAATACAGTTTTCTTTTCCTAGAGACCTAGGTTTATAGATCTGATACGAATGTGGGCGCCGACAATACTTTGATAATTTTGTAGAATTGTTTGTTCACATGACCAAACGTTGTCTTTTTGGGTTTGTATCAACGGACGGAAATACGCTAGGGCCAATCTGCAGTTGTGCTTACACAAGTGGAATAACAAAGATATATTAAAAAACAGGGATGTGTTATGTAATGAATATAGATGCAAGGATAACTGGGAAATGCGTTATGATAATACCATATACTACTATATATGGTATGCTCCATCGATTCATCTGTCCAACCGTGAACCCTCATGCACGAGTCTCTGCAAGTTATTAAGATTAAACATACAAAAGCATTGAGATCAATAACGTCAATGTTAATCTCTTGAGAAAATCCTATAAAATCCTACTACCTAACTGTCACCGAGGTTCACACTGGGTCACAAAACTCCTTTTGATCTCACATTTTACAAAAAAAAAATAACAATCCTCTGGTCTTGGGTATGTGATGACAAGGCCTTATGATTGAGGCAAAATGCTTGAAACAAATAGACGAATTTTGACTATAATCTTGCACAACTATCCCATTTCAAAAGATGCACATATTGCCGTGAGGCTAGGCCTTAGACCGCTAGGACTTCTCACACATGATTAGATTAACAATCATAAATATTGTATTGAAAATCCTTGATAGATGCATAACAAATAGTCTTAAAATGTCGCTATTAGTGAAGGAATCAATTTACAAGTAGATGGCTATGTGGATGAACATGGGGAGTGATGGATTGGTGATAGCGGTGGCATAGCTTCGAGGAATGGTGTTGGAAATCAGGCTTCTGTGGACGGAGATGTGATTTGGTGACGTTATGTTGCTCTGATGACCTAGGTGTCTTCACAATAAATACTCCATTTGATCGTTCAGAGTCACCGATAGGTGGCACATCCGGACGGTATGAAGGGTGTTTCTTGAGGAATAAATGTTGTAGTAACTTTTAAGCACTCGGTACGGCGGGTGCCGGGCGGTATATCATGGTTATTTTCTAGGTTCAAAGGATAAATTCACATAAATCCACATGAGCTCTATTGACCTTGAGAAACTTAGGGTGAATGTTGCAAGTCACTTTTGTTTCACGAGTTGAACATATTTATGCAGACCCCGTATCAAACCAAGAAACATAAACTGGATTGTTCAAATTTATAAGAAGCACAAATCATGAATGTGATTCCAATTGATCATAGCAATGATATTTTAGTACCAAATGGATTACCTTGTCAATGCCTACAAGTTGTAGACTTGGATTTTCGTGGAAGTAGAGGGCAAGTAGATCTCGAAGGTTTCAGCAGAAAAGGTTCTCGACTGCCAAAAAGCTAGGGTTTGTTGACAATGAGATTGATCCTTTCTTTGTCCCTCAGCTCCCCTTTATATAGGAGGCGGAGCCGAGGGTTTCGTATTACACAAGTTACAATCGCCGGGAGACTCTTTGAGTTCGACCCGTACTAATACAAATCTCCTTATTCCTAACCTATCTCTGCTTGCCATAGTCGACTCTTTGCCGGGCTTCCGAACTTCACAATCTTCGGGTTATGGGCTTTCAGTAAAACCCCGGGTACTATCTTCGGCAGGCCCATCCGGGATGCCTATGTCACCAAGTACAAAAGATACACATTGTAAGGTCATCTGATTATTGAATCAGAAACCTGGAACCGACAATGTGATAATGAAGAATCAATAAACAAGTAAATGCTAGTGTTTCAACGTTAAATGCCTCACCGACTATAAAAGGGTAAACACCTCACAAACACATATAATATCTATAAAGTTCATCTCCACTAAAATGCATCAAATGTTTGCAAGCTCAAAGCTGGTGCAGCCACATCACCCAAATTATTATTATCCCTTTGATGTCAAATCTATGGTCATTATTTATCACATGCAAGATGCAACTTACTCCATCTTACAATGTCACCTCAACGCAGCGTGTTTTAACTGGCGCGGGTGTACAAAGAGATGAGTCATCAGTTTTATGAAAAAAACCAAGCAAGTCTCTTCCCCTTCTCTCCATTATCGTCTCCACCCATTCATCTCCTCCATGTCTTCGTCTTCACATTGATCCTCAGCATGTTTTAACCGGGCATCTGATTGGGATTGATGAATTTCTTAAGCTGTTTATGTCTGCAGGTAGCCATGTGCTCGACGCATACATGGAGCGATGTCCTGCCGACAAACTCAGCATCAACACGGTATGCGCCTATTAACTCCTCTAACAGCCTTTCAGACAAACCAATTTCAATTCTATTTCATTTGTTGGGTATAAAATATTGCGATTAGATTTTTTTAACGAATTGCTGCTCTGGTACCTTGCGTCTGGACATCCATGCTTGCATCTCAAATTCTCGCGTGAAGACTGCGTTCTATTTCGACGATTGGACTGTGGCGAGCGACTCGACATAGTCCAGTTAGATCTCTCAGGTATATGCATTGTTGATGTCTTTTAATTCGGTGCGTTTTTTTTTTTGCCCCAAAAAATGGCTGACTTGCAATGACTTTCTCCAGAGGTGTTGCGTCTGTAGCAAAGATGCATTGAGGATTTCAGCGAAATATATTACTACACGTCAATCTTTTGTAAGATTGTGATTTTGGACGACCAGGACTCGCTCACCTGTAGAGCAGTGCTCCCACAAGATTTATGTGAGCAGTCATCCACGGAAATTACTTTTGCCTACAGGCCTGCAGGTCAATCATCATAGTTTTTATGCTCTTTTTTATCACTAATACCAAAAGTATAGTGAACTGCCTGGAATGTTTATAGGCCGTACTCCCTTTATACATCTATAAGGAATCATCTTTTCGGCTCTGACTCCCCGCTCCAGTTGATCACTAACACATGCAGAATTACTGTAATGTATGCAAATAATTCTAATCTGAGGCCTTGGCTTCATGAGTTTTGGTGTGCGTAAAGGGAAGTATTTTTTATCTTTAGTTGGCCAACTGCTGAACTATTGCTCTTCATCTATAAAGTTGGGATTCATGTAGACCTAACCCTCTCTCCCCCGAGGCGGCGGCGCCGCCCGCCGTCCCCGGGGAGTTCCCCTCCACACCACCCTCCTCCCCTCCCCTACAGGCCCTCCTCCTCCGCCGCCATCGCCGAGGACGCCGCGGGGCAAAGCCCCTGTAGTGAGGCGGCGGTGGCGGCTCGGTCCTCCGTCGGCAGAGCGCAGCGCGGCCTGCGGGAGCGTGTGGGGGCGGCGGCCTACACCCTCCTCCTCCGTCGACTGAACGCAATGGGATGGCGGTGGCCGGCGGATCTCCGGCGGCGGGCGGTGGATGTTGGCTGCGGTGTGGTCGGATCTGGGCCCGAGGTTCGGATCGCGATCCATCGCGGTTGCGTCTCGTCAATGGCACGAGGAGGCTTCGCTGGGTCTTCTTCACGGCTTGAGAACGTCCGGGTCTTCGGCCCGGGCATGGTGGTGGTGGCTGACTTTATCCACCGAAGGCAGTCGGCCAGGCTGGCTGTGTTGGATTTTGATCCCACTTTCAGCGCCGGCAGCGAGACGGGGAGGCATAGTAGCCGGTGAAAACCGAGCCGACTCCGGTCATGGCGGGCGATGGCGGCGTCTGCGTCGTTATCTTGTTGAAGGCATCGTCAAGCAACTATCGCTAACCTACTCGTTCCGGCGGCGAGATGGAGGAGCTTGGAAGCCGGAGATGGTGTCGCCGGTGAAGGGTTGGAGTGGCCAGCCCAGGATGGTCGCCGACGTGGGGGTCCGACCTGAATAAAGGCGGCGGTCCTAGGGCCTCTCTTGCGTGAAGAGGAGGACCTACCGGAGGCCTGGACTCGTGATCTGGCCGGAGTGTTGAGTTTCGGAAGGCTCCGCCGGTGAATGTAACGAGTGCTTTTGCCCGGAGTTTGTTGGATCGGAGGTATTCGGTCGTGCGCACCCATGTTTTTATTCCGACCGATTGGTTCCGGAGGGAGCGACGCGAAGCTCTTTTTCTTTGTTGACATCAAGTGACTATGGATCCATGATGAAAGTCGGAAGAAGAGAATTTCATGAAGGCCGGAGGGAGGACTAGCTAAGGGAGGTTCAAGTCTCTGCGTTGTTGAGGGACTTGCTTGGTGTTCCGGGCTTCACAGCAGCGGTATGAAAGTGGGGGCGACAACACAGGTGAAGTGCAGAGTCCTACCTTTCAGGGTGAAAACCCAAGATCTGGCCTTAATTGGTTGTGCCTGGCAATGTCCTTGGTGGAGGCATTGTTTTGAGAGCGTGGACTATCTTCAGGGTGAAAACCTAAGATCTTTGATCGAGCGACGATGGTGTTTGAGCACTGTTCCCTTCTTGGAGGCGTCGTTTTTGGAGAGTCTGTAATTCAGGTGTTGTCTTGGCGGTGGATGTATTGCTGTTGTTAGGCCCGAGATACTGTAGCGGGACTTTTATTTCTTAGTTTTCTTTTCTTGTTTTTGGCTCCGTAGTGCCATTAGGATGGTACGTTGTTGCAGAGGTTGGGTATAATTGGTATCTTTTTTATATTAATATATTTCCTTTATCGAAAAAAAAGAACGACTTCATATCACTCACTTAAGAACGACTTCATATCTATCTAGCATACTAGGAATTGTTGACCTTCTTAACTTTGTCATGCTTTGCATCATTTTCTACTAAAATATAGTGCTTACATCAGCCATTGTGATTGATACAATAATTTGATGTGTCAAATTTCATCTTTCTAATGTCTGTAACTATCTTAGTTTAAAGAAATTTGGTCAATGCTATGCATACTTCTGCGTTAGCCAACTTAAGTAATTATGGTCCTTCGATCTATATATCATACAGAACTACCAGTGTGCCATTTTTTTTTGTCTTGCTTGCTCTTAGTCATCCTAATTGTCGAATATGGATGTAATTCTATCAATTTTACATATTTTAATCGGATTTTCATAAATCGTTCATCTTATTTGCTGCATACAAGAAAATTATCTCTAATGCCCGCCGCAACGCGCGGGGTATCAACTAGTTATTCATATGATCTAGATATCGCTATTTGTACCGTACCCAATGCACCCTTAACATTTCTAGATATTGGTATTGTATGTTTTATATCTCTCTACTCATATATTTAAGGATACTAAAGAGAATGCAATATATATTTATATATACACATACCTATAAATCATCTAAGTGGCACAAATGATTATGTGGAGTCATGCATTTTGCAATATTTGTTTTTCTATCATGAAACCTAGCTTTCGAAGATACACCCTCCGTATATTTGAGATTGAAGCAACAATTTGACAGACATATTATTGCTAAGGTGTACGTACAGGATATTTTCTCCGAGAATTCTGTCTAAATTAATAGAACTTGGACTGCGATGGTTATTAATTTCTTTACATTAACACAAACTCCACTTTTACCCAAGGCAGAAATTCGTAAATTTTGATTGACTTGAACATAGATTCTTTTCAAGACCTATGTCGAAAGTAAAAAATTAACACAATTACCTTGCAACATGTGGTTTAATTTATCAAAAATGTATTTGAAAAGGAAATTAGAATAAATCAATCAAAATATATGAATATTTAGCGGAATAGTTACCTCGCTAATTTATTTAAGTGTAATAGAAGGCTATAATGGAGATCAATCTAGATTGTTGGCGCTCACCAACGAGACGCGACACCTGCAAACCCGCGGACGTAGCGCCTGCGTCACGTTTTCACCCAACCTACAAAGATTTGCATTGATGTTGTCACCTATGAAATCATACTGGGATTTCTGTGGGAGGAGATTCTTTCGGACGCCATTGAATTAGAGGTAGGAGGGGGTGGGAGGATTTTTCCGTTTGGGACGGCGAATGCCCGTTGGGGGAGCATGGAAGAAGAAGAATATGGAGGGGAATTTTTTTGTTAGATGGGAAGGTCGGCCAAGAGACAAGAGAGAGAATTAGGGAGGCCCGCAACTCGGAGGTGGGCCAGTATGTGAACCATCCCAAGATTTGAAGTTGGAAATAGAGAGGACACTGATGTTTGCATTGCATTTATGCATTGAAAATCCAGAAAAAATCACGTTTAAACATGTTGAAGTGATCAAGGTTCCCTTCTATAGATGGAATTGATGTAGGTCATCGACGTGAGTACGATAAAATTTGATATGACCATTGTTGAATTCTTGTATTTAGGGGAAGGTAATATAAATTGAATTTAAATATGAACAATAATAATTCAAATAAAATGTATTTAAAATTAAATTCGAACTATGAATATTTAATTATAACTCAAACAATGTTTGAATTAGGATTTAAGATAATAATAATAATAATAATAATAATAATAATAATAATAATAATAATAATAATAAAGAGTATGGAAGAGGGAAATTACAACTTTATTAATTAAGCCCAATATTACAAAGTTTTACAATATCCAGCTTACCAAATATAAATTATTAAAGGAATTAAAAAGAGAAAATAAAACCCTAAACTAAATCTAGTTAAGTGTTTCTTCTCCTTTCTCAACCTGGATACCAATAGTGATAATCATCACTTGCCGAGCCTCGAAGAACATTTCCTGGACTTTGATGGTTTTGTATGTTAGACAACAATACGAGCGATGATCTAATCTAATGCTAAGTGATGTAGGTATCATATATAAGTTTGACTATTCTACATCGACCCCCCAAAAATAAGTGGAAGCTTATCATGTTATTAAAAGGGTCAATATATGCTCCCAGGCCAGATTATCCGGGCACTCTGTAGGCTGAATTATTCCCTCGCTCCGGATTATTGGCAATAATTCGGCCCTCAGTTTTTGGGTAAGGAATCTCTCAGCATCGCAAGCCACGACCTCTGTAAATGGGCTGGTTTTTTAGCCGGATTATTGACCGGACTATTGATAAGGAATCTATGAGCATCACAAGCCGCAACCTCTATAAGTGGGCCGGTTTTTTAGCCAGATTATTGACTAGACTATTGATAAAGGGTCAGATATTTCAGCATGCTAGATTATCCGCCCCCACTAGGGCTGGATAATCCGCCCCAAGAATCTCCAACGGCTTTATTTTGGAAGGGGTATAAATACCCCTCCCCTTCTTCATGTTGGGTCTGCTTGTTTTGTCTCTCAAGAACCCTAACAGCTGAGCCACTACAATTGCTAGAGCTCCTCCTTTAGCCACTCAAAGTTGTTGATCTTTCGAGAATCGAAGGTGAAGAACTAGATCTACAAGTCCACCAAACCGATTTGATTTTCCCCCTCATTCACTTGAGGATCTTGTGCCTAGTGGTTCCTTTGGAATCCCTAGGTGTTGATATCTTTGTGCTAACTTTCTTTGTGTTGTAAGACCTCTCTGGTGATCTTGGGAGCTTCCAATTCAATTATGGATGTGTGCCCTAAGCTTTGTGTAAATGTTTCGGTTGGCTCCTTCAAGGCTACCACTTAGTGGACCTTGAGTTAACATTCGTGGTTTGTTCACCGAAGAATATGGTGATGCATTTGTGGTGTTGGTCGGCCTTCATGGCACAACACCCTCCAACGTAGACGTACATACCCTCAAAAGGAAGAAACAATGGAAATCATCCCTTGCGTCTCCGCGTGCTTTACTGTCGGTTATTACTTCTATCTTGTGTTTTGGGCAGATTGCTTGCACCTTATCATATAGGTAAATTTACATAGTTGCATATCTTGAGAATTTACCTTTTGTGTCAAGCCTAAATTAAAAAAAGAATTAAAATTTGATTACCACCTATTCACCCCTCCCCCTCTAGGTGGCCGTACGTTCCTTTCAATTGGTATCCGAGTCTCGACTCTTTTTTGGGATTTACCGCCTATGCGAATATGGGCAAAGAGGGAAAGGTTAGTGATCCTAAGGATGGGGCTACCATAAAAGACGTCAAGGGTTTGGAGTCATCCATATCATCCTTAAACACCTCCATGAATAGCCAAATGCAAGAATTGCATGGCATGATGATGAGATTCATGCAATCCAATAAAAACCCTAACTCCCCATCCACCACGTGTCCGGAGAAAGTCATTCGCGGTGTGAAAGATCCCCTTAGCGGAGAAAGTCGCCATGAACGATGGACTCAAACGTGTAAATCGGGCTAAGTTTTTTCTGCTTTAGGGAGCATGTTCTGCGGGGCAAAAAAATATGTAGCCATCTAAACTTACAAAATTGGGTCCACTAGATACCAGAAATAAAATTGTGAGGAACCAAATTCGTGAGTTTTTTACAATCTTGTCGACGTTCTAGAGCATTTGGCACAAACAGAAGATGGAACATATTTTCTGTAACTGTAAGGGGCAATTTGCCCACGTGCCAAACTGTGCCGCTTTACCCGTCTCGGGTCCGGGACGGATCGGGCTCACCAGTGGTTCAGCTTGGGTGCGGTCGAGACCGATACATAGCACCGCAAACCCAAACCGGCCGAGCGCTTCTTCCTCCTCTCGCCAAGCAGCCGAAAGCCGCCGTCCGGTCTGAATCGCTGCTGTGCTAGGGTTTCTCGCCCGCACCCGTCGTCCTCCAGCTCTGCACCGCCGCTTCGTCAGGATCTGCACCACCTCGCCGCCTTCGGAATTGAATTGAGGTGAGGGCTTCAACAAATCCCGGCCTGGGGCGTTGGGGGTAGGCTACGGGCCGTTAGCGTTATTTAGGCTTGATGGGTGGAAGATACGGTGAAAGATTTTTTTTCCTAGAATGACATATCTTGTTGAATTGTTTTCCTAGGATGCAAATGCTAGGTGGGTCCTCTGTTTCTTCTTGATGTAGGTTGTTGAAACATATGGCTACTATCTAGTACTAGGGACACTAGTAAGCTTTCTGATTCGATCAGATGTCGTCTTAGGGGAACGATTGTTTGTTTCAAACCCGCATCTAAGCAGATCCAAGAGACTTAGGTGCAGTCAACTTTAAGAGCCCGGCCACATTAATCTGATGGCAGCACATTGCGAACTGCATATTATTCATTCCCACACACGGTAGGAAGTATGCTTTATCGCAAAAAAAAAAAAAATTGTAGACCAAGTATCTCACCATCAGATGAAGTCTGTTTTGTTATTTAGTGTAGTACTATTTTCGTTAGCGACAACAGGCTTTAGTGATAAAAAAACTATTAGTGTGATTTGTCTTGTTGACTGGTGTTGTTGTACTGATTGCCTATGTGCGCACCTAATTATCCTTTGCTTGAATTGAATAGTTGTTTTGCTGATTGGAAATGACTTGCTCATGTATTCTAGTTATTAGTTAACTTCACATTATGTAGGATATCCTTATTTATGTGCTTTCAGTTTCTTATTAGTTAAGGGATATATATCGATATGATACCTTGGACAATAGATGTACAAGTGATTTATTTACTTTTTTTTTAGTTTTCTCCTTGTCCTGCATTGAATTGAGGTGTTACTCCCTAACTCTGGCTAGTACCATTGCACATCGATCTCCTCATCCTCTCCTCCCTCTTGTCATCCATGCTTAGTCAATTTGTTGATCCCACCATTGGAGTACCCCAACCATGGTTGCCTTCTGCTGCAGCCATACAGAGTTTTTCTGCCCCTACCAACTCTGTAGGCGGTTCATCAGCTGGTTGACTGTCTCATTTTTGTCAACACTGGCTCGTCATCATCATTTCTCACCAGCGAGCTCATGCTGTGTACTTTCCTCCCTTGTTCAGGGAGAGAGATGGGAGAGGAGAGGAAGAATATGATATGTGCCCTGCTAGCTAGCATGACCCATAGTTTACTAGACATAAAGTGGGGAGGGAGTAGACAGTTGGGATTATTTGAAAGATATTGCCTCACAAACCATGGTTCTACTATTTGTTTCTCACAAAATTGTGGTTATTATGCAGCTGACCCAGAAGTTGTTATAAATTTTACTCATGTTATAAGCTGATGGCTAGGACAATATTTGGCATCATTCCATTTCTACAGAGATTGATTTTAGGTTATTAGTAGCTGATGATGTATTCAACTGCCTGCCTTTTCTAATACTGTGAAAGCATATTAATGGTGTATTTCTTTGCTTTTCTCAAATAGTTCTTAGATGTTATACAGTTCTAGACTTCTCGAAGTACTTCAAGATTTTAGATTTATATGGAGATTGATTTACGCTTTTATTATGTTTGTTATTTCCGTAGAAGCTGATTTATATTGTTTTTCTCGCTCTTCTCGAAGTAATACTGCACAATTTTCATATTTATACGGAGATTTACCTTTTTCATTTTATTTGAGTTGTGTTTGCTATTTCCGTAGAAACTTGTGTATTAAGCTACTTTCTCATGTTGTCTCAAAATTTGTTACTGCAGGATTTAGGATGCCTCGAGTTGGTGATCGAGATCCATCTTCTGTTCAAAGAATCGCAGCAGAGTTGGGATACCTTTCTTGCATCATCATCGGGAGCTGCCTTGAAGGGAATACATTGATAAATAATGGCTTGGATTGTATAACTGCATACAATCATTGGTGCGAACCGCTGCATGCTCTAGGTGATATTTTCTTGGGATTGAACTGTATCTACCTAGTTCTTGATAAAGTCAACTCCATATGCAAGGCCTGGGAGTAGATGGAGATTTTAAGGTGAATGTAAGAGTTCTAGTAAATATATTTGCATGAAATTTTCTAGTCGAACAAATATATAAATGTGTGCAAAATCAAATCTATTTCCGAAAATGCGTTCGCGCAGCTGATCTGGGGCGTTGTTGATATCAGCCTCCGTCCGTCACGCTGTAAGATTCGGGCGCCGGGCCCACATGCTGCAAGGGTTGACCGGCATTTTCCTCCAATACGCGATGGACGCAGTACGATACGGCGGAGGGGCCGTGTACGATATACAGTCGGGGCCCGCAGACGACGTGTGGTATCGTACAAAACGTGGGCTCGGCCAGTTCGAAGTCGATTTCTGCTCACCTCCTCGCTGCGGCTGTAGCACACACGCGACCACCGCCAACTCCGCCTAGATCCCGACGGGAGGCGGCGATAGAGGTCCATGGCAGCCCCCAAGGGTTCACTCAGCTGCTCCTAAGGTCAGATCTCAGAGTCCTGTTTCCTCTTTCGAGTTCGCTTTTCTCGCCGGAGACCATCTGACTCAGTTGCTCTCGTCTGGCTCCAGCATGGGAGTTCCAGGCCTAGATTGGCCGGGGCTAGATCGGGAGGACGCAATCCAGACGGAAGACGTGTAGCAGCCCCAAGCTGGAGCGTCGAGTTTGGGAGATCTGGAAGCAGCGGCGAATTTCACGGAGATCTCGGCGCGAAATTCGGCCAGTAAACTCGGCGTCGAGTTTGTTTCAGAGGTTGTTTTTCAGTTAGTGTAAGAGGTTGTAATTTAGATAAGGATCAGAACAGAATAGGCACTTATGCAGTAGTATTCATGCTTGCCCTGTGGTCCTCTAGCCGCTGATCAGGTAAGATCCCATCGTTCGATTTTGCTTGCATTCGATTTATGAGATTTCCTCCGATCTGATGGAGTTGGATCGAACTGCAGCAAGGAGTGACGAGCGGTCTCGCGTGGCAGCAGGTCGAGTGCTTGGAGAAGTTCGTCGCCGGCAACGCCATGGACACCAGTCGTGCATTCGATTTATGAGATTTCCTTCTCTATTACATTTCAAATCTTGGTGTTTTATCTTCTCAGCTGTAGTAATTTCATGAGGCTTACTGCATGTTTTGTGAATTTTATATCCAGGCTTGCTGAATCAGCTTATTATGAGCTTCGGTTCTCTGTTTAGGAGGATGATATATGTAATTTCATGTGTTCCGCAAAGAGGCAGTATACACAAAACAGCAAGATACCTTTAGAAGCGATGCAATCAGGTGAAGTGCTTTCTCCATGAGCTTCTTTTGCTAAAATGCAAATAATACAGTCTGTGTTCTTGAAGCCTGTGATCTGTAAGTACGATTAGGTTGCACTGTACATGTTAGGAAATGTTTTATTTACCTAGCCAAGGTATTATTCAGAAGCATATGCCAAAGATGAATCTGTATTTTTCCTTCTGTGTGACCAATACACTTATGGGTGGCTTGTCTACATCCATTCAATATGTCTGAATTTGTTTACTTTATCCTGTAATGCAGAAAACAGCTAATAAGTGATTCTGGAAGAGTATTTAAGTAAAAAAAATCCAGAGCTAATAAGGGAAGATCTGATTCAATCCCTTATGTTATAGTTCCAGGACATATTTGATGGATGCTCAAGCTTTTTCGTGGATTTTTTTCTAAAGCTTATTAATAAGCTTACCTTTTTTTTTCACAACCGTTGCAAAGATAATCTTACTGAAAATCCATGTCTCATGTGTTAATGCGTATTTGTGGTTATGGTGATGGCCCTATTGTCTAGTTGATATATTTACAATAATGCCCTTCAATACTAACAGGTTTTCTTGCTTCACAATGTAGGTGCCAGTGGAATCCTGTTGGTCTACTACGAGCTCCTTTTGCGGCTTACTTTTTAGGCAAACTTTGTTTTCTAAGATGAGATGAAAAGTTCAGTTGCCAACTGACATGTACAGTTTGCTTTTGTTATATTTGCTATGGGCTTGTAACCCCAGTCTCGTTCTGCCCCTTTTGTTTCAACTATGCAGAAAATTATCTCTGCCTTTTGTACAATCATAAAAATTCGATCTGTGCACATATTAAAACTACAAAAAATTGTTGGGCTGCAAATGGATCCTATGGACTAATTTGCAGATAGTCAACTGAGGCAAACTTCATTTCATGGGTAGGAACACCATTCCGAGTTGATTGAGAACACTACGAGTTAACACAATGTTGAAATTAAAACATGGAGATCACTTTATTCATATTGGAATTAGCTTTATGACAAACCTACGCCTTTCACGATTTCCACTATCTAGGCAAAGGACTCTATGCGAGAAATAGACATACCATAGAGGCTACAGTATGAGTTACCATGTACTATGTGGATTAGTATCGAAGGACTGAATGATTAAGGAAAATTTCTCAATGGCCCAACATCGATGTTAGGGCCCCAAGATGTACTCTATGAGATACTCCAATGTACTCTATTGAAATGTACTATATATATTAGTCTATAAGACATGCAACATGAATAGATCAAGATGAGCTTTTCTTCAATGCACAAATTAATATTAAGTGTGTGACATCATTCAGCCAATGAGAGAATAGAAATTTATAATACATGGAAGTGGTGTAATTATAGTGGTGCCCGAAGTGAAGGTGCAAAGCTGCGCGTGAGATCCTTGACTCACACATAGGTCTTGATTGAGAGTGTAGAAGTACAAACTGCAAATTTATCGCATAACACTTCATTGTCACACCAAAGATATTTTCAAAAGACGATATAAGTGCAATTTCCAACGGAAGAGTTGGTAATCCTTTGATAATTCTCCACTAAACCGATAATAGATCACTAGTATCCACGTTTTTCTAATTTTTCGTTGTGAACGGGTGTGCACAGATCACACATAGACATTTTTGACTTAAAATGGGATGAGTAGGTTCATAACTTAGATGAGAAGGACTCCATATCATTTAGAAATGTACCACATGGCAGCAAGACAAAATCTTCACAATTAATGGCACACGTATATGAGGGTACATGAAGTACTCTATGCTATTACGTTGTGTACGCTATGAATATTTTGATAAGAACCGCATGGACTATACAAGGTAAAATCAATAAACGACGATCACACCACACCCGGAGTTATGAGGATGCCTAAAAGATACGCAACTGTGTAATTCTTATGAAGTTCATGTCTTGACTTGTCTCCTCTATAAAGAGATGCAACAAATTACCGTGTGAGTGTTTATTTTTTCCTTTTTAAGGACCGCATGACAATTGATCCTCTCCATCGTCACATTTTCCGTATGGGCATTAAGTGACTAGTATTTTTTATAATCGTGAATTACAAATCATATGTGTTTGTACTATAGAGCCCTTAGCCAGCATTTATTTGTTGTAAAAAAACATCAATTTTAGTCTCAGTCGGAGTCAGGCCGACGCATAAAGGATACGTAAGGACTTTATGATATTACCCGAAGGTATTAACAGGGCTATCATAGAAGCAACTGTATAAATCTTAAGAATTTTTAGTTCTGACTTGTCTCGTCTATGAGATGCGACAATGTATGCAGGTGTTTTATCTATTTGATTGTAGCATGCGAGTGTCTTCTCGATTAATTCCGCCAGTATTTGAGGATACATGAAGGACTCTAATATATTATAATGTGAACGAGATTTTGATAAGGACCGCATGGACTATACAAGGTCAAATCGACAAGACGACAATATCACAACCAGAGGTATGAGGATGGCTAAAAGAGATTCAACTGTGTAAGTCTTAGATAGTTATTGTCTTGACTTGTCAACTCTATGAGATGCAACAATGTAGTGTGTGAGTGATTCTTTGAGAGCGGCATGCAAATGTGGATTTTTTTCTAAAGCTTATTAATAAGCTTACCTTTTTTTTTCACAACCGTTGCAAAGATAATCTTACTGAAAATTCCATGTCTCATGTGTTAATGCGTATTTGTGGTTATGGTGATGGCCCTATTGTCTAGTTGATATATTTACAATAATGCCCTTCAATACTAACAGGTTTTCTTGCTTCACAACGTAGGTGCCAGTGGAATCCTGTTGGTCTACTATGAGCTCCTTTTGCGGCTTACTTTTTAGGCAAACTTTGTTTTCTAAGATGAGATGAAAAGTTCAGTTGCCAACTGACATGTACAATTTGCTTTTGTTATATTTGCTATGGGCTTGTAACCCCAGTCTCGTTCTGCCCCTTTTGTTTCAACTATGCAGAAAATTATCTCTGCCTTTTGTACAATCATAAAAATTCGATCTGTGCACATATTAAAACTACAAAAAATTGTTGGGCTGCAAATGGACCCTATGGACTAATTTGCAGATAGTCAACTGAGGCAAACTTCATTTCATGGGTAGGAACACCATTCCGAGTTGATTGAGAACACTACGAGTTAACACAATGTTGAAATTAAAACATGGAGATCACTTTATTCATATTGGAATTAGCTTTATGACAAACCTACGCCTTTCACGATTTCCACTATCTAGGCAAAGGACTCTATGCGAGAAATAGACATACCATAGAGGCTACAGTATGAGTTACCATGTACTATGTGGATTAGTATCGAAGGACTGGATGATTAAGGAAAATTTCTCAATGGCCCAACATCGATGTTAGGGCCCCAAGATGTACTCTATGAGATACTCCAATGTACTCTATTGAAATGTACTATATATATTAGTCTATAAGACATGCAACATGAATAGATCAAGATGAGCTTTTTTTCAATGCACAAATTAATATTAAGTGTGTGACATCATTCAGCCAATGAGAGAATAGAAATTTATAATACATGGAAGTGGTGTAATTATAGTGGTGCCCGAAGTGAAGGTGCAAAGCTGCGCGTGAGATCCTTGACTCACACATAGGTCTTGATTGAGAGTGTAGAAGTACAAACTGCAAATTTATCGCATAACACTTCACTGTCACCCAAAGATATTTTCAAAAGAGGATATAAGTGCAATTTCCAACGGAAGAGTTGGTAATCCTTTGATAATTCTCCACTAAACCGATAATAGATCACTAGTATCCACGTTTTTCTAATTTTTCGTTGTGAACGGGTGTGCACAGATCACACATAGACATTTTTGACTTAAAATGGGATGAGTAGGTTCATAACTTAGATGAGAAGGACTCCATATCATTTAGAAATGTACCACATGGCAGCAAGACAAAATCTTCACAATTAATGGCACACGTATATGAGGGTACATGAAGTACTCTATGCTATTACGTTGTGTACGCTATGAATATTTTGATAAGAACCGCATGGACTATACAAGGTAAAATCAATAAACGACGATCACACCACACCCGGAGTTATGAGGATGCCTAAAAGATACGCAACTGTGTAATTCTTATGAAGTTCATGTCTTGACTTGTCTCCTCTATAAAGAGATGCAACAAATTACCGTGTGAGTGTTTATTTTTTCCTTTTTAAGGACCGCATGACAATTGATCCTCTCCATCGTCACATTTTCCGTATGGGCATTAAGTGACTAGTATTTTTTATAATCGTGAATTACAAATCATATGTGTTTGTACTATAGAGCCCTTAGCCAGCATTTATTTGTTGTAAAAAAACATCAATTTTAGTCTCGGTCGGAGTCGGGCCGACGCATAAAGGATACGTAAGGACTTTATGATATTACCCGAAGGTATTAACGGGGCTATCATAGAAGCAACTGTATAAATCTTAAGAATTTTTAGTTCTGACTTGTCTCGTCTATGAGATGCGACAATGTATGCAGGTGTTTTATCTATTTGATTGTAGCATGCGAGTGTCTTCTCGATTAATTCCGCCACTATTTGAGGATACATGAAGGACTCTAATATATTATAATGTGAACGAGATTTTGATAAGGACCGCATGGACTATACAAGGTCAAATCAACAAGACGACAATATCACAACCAGAGGTATGAGGATGGCTAAAAGAGATTCAACTGTGTAAGTCTTAGATAGTTATTGTCTTGACTTGTCAACTCTATGAGATGCAACAATGTAGTGTGTGAGTGATTCTTTGAGAGCGGCATGCAACTGTGGATTTTTTTCTAAAGCTTATTAATAAGCTTACCTTTTTTTTTCACAACCGTTGCAACTATAATCTTACTAAAAATTTCATGTCTCATGTGTTAATGCGTATTTGTGGTTATGGTGATGGCCCTATTGTCTAGTTGATATATTTACAATAATGCCCTTCAATACTAACAGGTTTTCTTGCTTCACAATGTAGGTGCCAGTGGAATCCTGTTGGTCTACTACGAGCTCCTTTTGCGGCTTACTTTTTAGGCAAACTTTGTTTTCTAAGATGAGATGAAAAGTTCAGTTGCCAACCGACATGTACAGTTTGCTTTTGTTA
This sequence comes from Lolium rigidum, assembly GCF_022539505.1. Taxonomy (NCBI): domain Eukaryota; kingdom Viridiplantae; phylum Streptophyta; class Magnoliopsida; order Poales; family Poaceae; genus Lolium; species Lolium rigidum. The sequence continues at coordinate 409,627,625 of NC_061510.1, forward strand.
TATTTGCTATGGGCTTGTAACCCCCAGTCTCGTTCTGCCCCTTTTGTTTCAACTATGCAGAAAATTATCTCTGCCTTTTGTACAATCATAAAAATTCGATCTGTGCACATATTAAAACTACAAAAAATTGTTGGGCTGCAAATGGACCCTATGGACTAATTTGCAGATAGTCAACCGAGGCAAACTTCATTTCATGGGTAGGAACACCATTCCGAGTTGATTGAGAACACTACGAGTTAACACAATGTTGAAATTAAAACATGGAGATCACTTTATTCATATTGGAATTAGCTTTATGACAAACCTACGCCTTTCACGATTTCCACTATCTAGGCAAAGGACTCTATGCGAGAAATAGACATACCATAGAGGCTACAGTATGAGTTACCATGTACTATGTGGATTAGTATCGAAGGACTGGATGATTAAGGAAAATTTCTCAATGGCCCAACATCGATGTTAGGGCCCCAAGATGTACTCTATGAGATACTCCAATGTACTCTATTGAAATGTACTATATATATTAGTCTATAAGACATGCAACATGAATAGATCAAGATGAGCTTTTTTTCAATGCACAAATTAATATTAAGTGTGTGACATCATTCAGCCAATGAGAGAATAGAAATTTATAATACATGGAAGTGGTGTAATTATAGTGGTGCCCGAAGTGAAGGTGCAAAGCTGCGCGTGAGATCCTTGACTCACACATAGGTCTTGATTGAGAGTGTAGAAGTACAAACTGCAAATTTATCGCATAACACTTCATTGTCACACCAAAGATATTTTCAAAAGAGGATATAAGTGCAATTTCCAACGGAAGAGTTGGTAATCCTTTGATAATTCTCCACTAAACCGATAATAGATCACTAGTATCCACGTTTTTCTAATTTTTCGTTGTGAACGGGTGTGCACAGATCACACATAGACATTTTTGACTTAAAATGGGATGAGTAGGTTCATAACTTAGATGAGAAGGACTCCATATCATTTAGAAATGTACCACATGGCAGCAAGACAAAATCTTCACAATTAATGGCACACGTATATGAGGGTACATGAAGTACTCTATGCTATTACGTTGTGTACGCTATGAATATTTTGATAAGAACCGCATGGACTATACAAGGTAAAATCAATAAACGACGATCAAACCACACCCGGAGTTATGAGGATGCCTAAAAGATACGCAACTGTGTAATTCTTATGAAGTTCATGTCTTGACTTGTCTCCTCTATAAAGAGATGCAACAAATTACCGTGTGAGTGTTTATTTTTTCCTTTTTAAGGACCGCATGACAATTGATCCTCTCCATTGTCACATTTTCCGTATGGGCATTAAGTGACTAGTATTTTTTATAATCGTGAATTACAAATCATATGTGTTTGTACTATAGAGCCCTTAGCCAGCATTTATTTGTTGTAAAAAAACATCAATTTTAGTCTCAGTCGGAGTCGGCCGACGCATAAAGGATACGTAAGGACTTTATGATATTACCCGAAGGTATTAACAGGGCTATCATAGAAGCAACTGTATAAATCTTAAGAATTTTTAGTTCTGACTTGTCTCGTCTATGAGATGCGACAATGTATGCAGGTGTTTTATCTATTTGATTGTAGCATGCGAGTGTCTTCTCGATTAATTCCGCCAGTATTTGAGGATACATGAAGGACTCTAATATATTATAATGTGAACGAGATTTTGATAAGGACCGCATGGACTATACAAGGTCAAATCAACAAGACGACAATATCACAACCAGAGGTATGAGGATGGCTAAAAGAGATTCAACTGTGTAAGTCTTAGATAGTTATTGTCTTGACTTGTCAACTCTATGAGATGCAACAATGTAGTGTGTGAGTGATTCTTTGAGAGCGGCATGCCAATATCTTCTCGATTAATGCCGCTTGTATTTGAGGGTACACGAATGACTCTATGATATCACACTATGAATAATATATATGGATATTTGATAAGGATCGCATGGACTATACAAGGTCAAATCCACAAGACAACGATATCACACCTGGAGGTATGAGGAGGGCTAATTCTTAGATAATTCCTATGTTGACTTGACACCTCTATCAGATGCAACAATGTATTAACAGGGTTATCATAGAAGCAACTGTATAATTCTTAAGAAATTTTAGTTATGACTTGTCTCGTCTATGAGATGCAACAATGTATGTAAGTGTAATTTGTAAGTTTTTTTGTGTGTGTCTCGTCTCCTCTTCGTGTTCCAACAAGGTAATATGCGGGTGTTTTAGTTTATTAGAGGGTTAAGGACTATTCCGGCCACAAAAAAGATATAGGATATCTCAAGTACTTTACGATCGACCTAGCGCACGGTATGGCTGGCATGGTAAGGACCACATAGCCATTTTTGACCACCAGGATATGAGTAATACATACATGGATGACTTGGCAAAGTCTTCGTAAGGTACGTTATGAGTAATTTCTTAAGGACCGAATGCGGCTAAATGATGTACCGCATACTTTATACGGAGTCGAGACACCGACACATCTATGTCACACCCAGAGGTACTCGGGTGTACCTTACAGAGTCTTTTTTGTGTGTCTTTTCTCCTATTTGAGTTGTGACAAGATTATATGTGGGTGTTTTAAGTTCCTAGAGGACTAAGGACCTTTTTTGGCAACAAATACCATACAGGATTTATCAAGTACCTTATGAGTAATACATTCGTGTGTGACCTGGCGAAGTCTTCGTAAGGTACCTTATAAGTAGTTTCTTAAGAACCGAATGTCGCTAAATGAGATACCGCATCTTTGATAAGGATTCGAGACTCCGACACATCTAGGTCACACCCGGAGCTATCCGGGTGCCCCCGAGGGTTTCGTTTCTTATTTTTTACGATATAACTAAATGATATTTCATGTTGGACTAGTATAGTATTAAATTAATGTATGCGAGCATAATCCACCGATTACTCAAAATCGATGACCGGAGGATATCATAAGGACTTTATTCATAACCCACAACGGTACGAGCTAGGTTTAAAACTGTGCGAAAGTGTAATATGTAAGTTTTTGTGTGTGTCTCGTCTCCTCTTCGTGTTCCAACAAGGTAATATGCGGGTGTTTTAGTTTATTATAGGGTTTAGGACTATTCTGGCCACGAAAAATATATAGGATATCTCAAGTACTTTACGATCGACCTAGTGCACGGTATGGCTGGCGTGGTAAGGACCGCATAGCTATTTTTGACCACCAGGATATGAGTAATACATTCATGCGTGACTTGGCAAAGTCTTCGTAAGGTACCTTATGAGTAACTTCTTAAGGACCGAATGCCGCTAAATGAGGTACCGCATCCTTTTATACGAAGTCAAGACGCCGACACATCTATGTCACACCCAGAGGTATCCGGGTGCCCCCGAGGGTTTCGTTTGTTATTTTTTACGATATAATTAAAGGATAATTTTATGTTGGACTCAGAGATATTCCTCATTAATGTAGGAGCAAGGTCTCAAATGTGTATTTTTTTCATTACAATAATAAAAGAATTAAGTTTAATAGCATTCTAGCAATGACTAGTATGAACTTACTGTATGCAAACATAATCTATCGGCTACTCGAAACCCATTCACAAAGGATATCATAAGGACTTTATGATAAATCAGTGTAGATATGACTAGATTGTTAAGGATCACATGGCTATATTACGGTTCGACCCAACTCACAGGTATTCCTCATTAATGTAGGAGCAAGGTCTCAAATGTGTATTATTTTATTACACTAAGAAACGCATTAAGTTTAGTAACGTTCTAAGAATGACTAGTATGTGCGTGCTCACGTACCCATGTGATCACCGAGCTTCATCTGATGACATTACTGTATGCAAACACGAACTTGTGATACAGCCAAAACCGATGCTCATAGGGTACGACACGGACTTTATGGTAAATCCTAATGTATCATGTGGCTAATTTTCGTAAGGACTGCATGGCATTTGGTGAGGCACCACATCCTTTATACAGAGTCGAATCATCGACATGGCTATGTCACACCCGAAGGTATCCGGGTGCCCCCAGGGGATTCGATTGCTTAGAGTTTCTTACCCTAAGGTTGGACTTGTCTACTTTTAGTTTTTGACATGACTTAGAAGGATGATGCTCCGTACTTCTTTCACTACTTTCTTTGGAACGTCTTGTTTCCCATTTGAGACCAAACAATGCAATATAGAGGGTGTACGATAAAACTGATGCACACAGGATATCATCGGGACTTTATGATAAACCCTTGTGTACGATATGGCTAGATTATTAAGGATCACATGGCTATATTACAGTTCGACTCGACTCAGGGGTATTTCCTCATTGATGTAGGAACAGGGTCTCAAATGTGTACCATCATTGAATAGAGGATACAAAAATGGACTATGGTGAGGTAGGTATCCATGTGGCTCCAAGGGATTCGATTGTTTATTACTCCCTCCGTTCCTTTCTATAATGCCTATTGTTTTTTCGCAATTGTTTCAGAATATAAGAGGAAAGCTGTGTTTTTTTGCAAATAACCCCTTCCACCGATTTGTTTCCGTCCAGAAAATTTGGAACGAATCTGTTCACATTGAGAAAATCTGGTATGCAATCACGTAGAGAAAATCTGGACGTGAGATTAGGAAGGAGTAGATCACGCACGCGTCTGTTAAGGAAATAACAAATACAGATCACGTGAGATTAGGAAGGAGTAGGCCGCGCGTAGGGAGCAGATCACGTCTCCGATCTGTTTCCAGTTTCCTTTTTTTCTCTCAAATAGCGCTGGGGGGTTTTGTGTCAATAAATTTGCTTGCGCTAATTTTCGTGCCAAAAAACAATAGGCACTATAGAAAGGAACGGAGGGAGTACCTCTTACACTAAGAAAGCATAATATCATTGGGGCCTCGACTAGTATGAACATAATGTATGCAAACATAATCTATCGGCTACTCGAAACCGATGCACGAAGGATATCGTAAGAACTTTATGATAAACCATAGTGTACGATATGGCTAGATCGTTAAAGATCACATGGCTATATTACGGTGCGACCCGACTCATAGGTATTCCTCATTGATGTTGGAGCAAGGTCTCAAATGTGTATTATTTTCTTACGCTAAGAAAGCATTAAGTTTAATAACGTTCTAGCAATGACTAGTATGAACTCAATGTATGCAAACACAAACTACCGCCCGGTAAAAACCGATCCACATAGGGTACGGCAAGGTCTTTATGGTAAATCATACGTACCACATGGCTAATTTCTTAATGACTGCATAGTATTTGGTGAGGTACCACATCCTCTATGCATAGTCAAATCGTCAACACGGCTATATCACATCCGGAGGTATCCAGGTGCCCCGGCTAATGGATCTGATTCTTTATTATTTTTTACACTAAGAATAAAGCATAATCATCATCAAGTTCATCACCTCCATGCATGCATCCCCTAAACCACCCCCTCAAGGGCACCACTACACCTTGCAGTGGTACTTGGCAAGGTAGTTCCTTAGCCAGAGGACGCGGTGTGGATCGATCATGCCCACAAAGCTGCAACCCTAGGCCTTGTGGCCGACGAGATGGCTCAGGGCGGCCATGAGATCATCCTCGGAGAAGCCAAGCATGTCCATGACCACATTGTACATGGCAGGGTGCATGTCCGTGGGCTTGTTGTCCCTGATGGCCTGTGCGACGTCCTTCACAGAAACAGTCATGTTGGTGCGCCTCTCTTCCTCTTGATAGCGGTCACCTTCTCAGGCGCATCGCCAACCTTCTCAGGTGGCCCATCGAGGTTGATCGTGTCGGACTCCTGGGTTTTAGCATCCTCAGGTGAAGGATTTGCTGCCGCCGATCCCAGGGGCTCACTGGATCCCATGGCGTACTTGCCAGTGGCGAGGCTGAAAGAGAAGATGGTATGCATCTCGTCGTAGTTGGCAATGTGCACATTCATGAACTCCGCGTCCTTTGGGTGATCCTACGATACGAAGGGACAATGATGTTAGTTCTGGTAGTGGATGATCAAAAGAGTTAGTGAGGTGGACTGAGCGTGCTCACCGCGACGTGCCCGAAGTAGTGCTCACCCTCAAGGATGATGCATTTGGTATCCTCGCACCACTGAGCCCCACTTAGATCACGGAGCTTGATAATGGTGAGCCACCTCTGCCTCCACTTCCACAGGTGGTTGTACACCTAAGTGGAGCACGCGGAGACGCCACAGTGTTCAAACAGGCCCTTCTCCACAACAGTCAGATGAACTTCCTTGAATCTTTTGTCAGTTCTCACTCCGGTCTTGATCAAGCCGCACATCTTCTCCAAGATGAAGTTGGACATGAATGGAAGCCATTTCATTGTGGCACGGCCTTCAAGGCCGTGTCCGCTTCCCTGCGATTCTCGTTCTTCTTAGCTGAATTACCAATGGTTCGAATCTCGTCGAGTTGAATTCCTGGTGCTCACCTTCCTTCGTAATAAAAAAATTCATTTGGGTTCCTTCCTAGCTGAACTAGTTTTTTTACACCATCATGCAACTGCCACATGCCCTAATATTCAGGTCACCGCTCCATCTCACCATTTGTCACATCGCTGCTTCGTTGTCACGTCGCACACTGTCCCCCCTCTGCATCGTCATGCCCCGAATTTCCGTGAGTTTTCCCCTCCACCCGTGCGGTGACCCAGCATACCACTGCATGTTGTAGTATACAAGTCGTTGATATGATCTTTGTGAAGGGGCTTCCTCACAAATTGCCATATCCCTCAGAGTGGTACAACAGAAACATTGCAGGTCATAACACTCCATACTTTATTACAAACATAGCCTTACAAGTTGGTATTCTCACAGGTCCTATGAGAACACCCTAAGATACTACTAAAGTACAATTACAACTCATACTAAAGATGAAAGAGCTCAACAACTTATTTAGGTAAGTTCTACGTTGCTCGGCTCTATGATACTAGGGTATGTCACTACTCCTCCACTTCCGTGTCATCTGGTCCGTAGACTATCCCATAGTCTACGCCTTCCACTCCGCCGGTAAGATCAGGTTCTTCGTAGACCAGCTCGTAGCTTCCTTCTGGTGCTCCATCGTTGATAGCTTCCACTTCGGGATCACAGTCTAGCAAGGGTGTCGAAAGAAAGTGAGTACGGAGGTACTCAGCAAGTTCTAAAAGAGTAAAAAGGTGTTTGATGCACTAGCTAAGACCATTGATCGAGAAATCGCAGGTCAATGCATGTTTTTGAAATCATTTCTTCAAAAGGTTGCTTTTATTATGAAAACTATGCCCGTCAGTCTTCACAGGTTGACTAGAACTTCACGGAGTTCCTTTCCTGCCGCGTTCGCAGCTTCCCTTCCCGAACAAGGAGTGACAGCCACAATTTGATACACTCTGCAGAGGTGCGTTACTTTTCCCATAAGAGATCTCATCCTTTTTGCCAACCGCAGGGACTTGCCCCCGTTCACACTTCCTTGGTGTGAGGCCAGGTATAAAGATCCAAGCCCACACCACCTTCTCCGCGACCTCGCAGACCCACCCTTTTGTAAGTCTGTCCTCTCCTATATTTATGGGTAGACCGACACGTGCTCTTGTTCTCACCTTTACCAATAAGGTAGACCGTTCCGAACAATTTTGATGCCCTGTCCTATACACCATAGATAGACCGATACGGACAACCCTTACAATCCTTCATAGACCAATAATAAGTTTACCCTCTCCTGTATCTAATGGTAGACCGTGCAGGACCACATGTCCCCACCTTTACCAAAGATAGACCGATACGGGCAACCC
>NC_061510.1:409635499-409740499 GCF_022539505.1 Lolium rigidum
CGTAAAAATCAGGATGTTACAACTAAAGGCTTTTTTCGCCGGTTTTTCGTTCCCGCGCGCGCACAGACCTTTAGTCGCGGTTGGCGAGGCCAACCGCGACTAAAGGTATTTTTCGAATTACTTTTTATTTTTAAAAATGTTAAAAATACAGAAAAACTCAGAAAAATAAAACTAATTCAATTCAAAATTTTAAAAATACAAATAATATATCAAAAAATTCAGAAAAATAAAACTAATTCAATTCAAATTCTTAAAAATACAAAAAATATATCAAATAAATTCAGAAAAATAAAACTAATACAATTCAAATTCTTAAAAATACAAAAATATATCAAATAAATCAGAAAAATAAAACTAATTCAATTCAAATTCTTAAAAGTACAAAAAATATATCAAAAAATCAGAAAAATAAAACTAATTCAATTCAAATTCTTAAAAATACAAATAATATATCAAAAAAATCAGAAAAATAAAACTAATTCAATTCAAATTCTTAAAAATACAAATAATATATCAAATAAATCAGAAAAATAAAACTAATTCAATTCAAATTCTTAAAAGTACAAAAAATATATCAAATAAATCAGAAAAATAAAACTAATTCAATTCAAATTCTTAAAAATACAAAAAATATATCAAATAAATCAGAAAAATAAAACTAATTCAATTCAAATTCTTAAAAATACAAATAATATATCAAAAAAATCAGAAAAATAAAACTAATTCAATTCAAATTCTTAAAAATACAAATAATATATCCAAAAAATCAGAAAAATAAAACTAATTCAATTCAAATTCTTAAAAATACAAATAATATATCCAAAAAATCAGAAAAATAAAACTAATTCAATTCAAATTCTTAAAAATACAAATAGTATATCAAAAAATCAAAAAAATACTTCCCGCCACTTTCTTCCCGCCTCTTTCTTCCCGCCACTTTCTTCCCGCCACTTTCTTCCCTCCTCTTTCTTCCCGCCACTTTCTTCCCGCCTCTTTCTTCCCGCCTCCTGTCTTCCCGCTCCCATTTTTCCCGCCATTTGTCACTACATATAGGTAGCCCGGCTTGGCCAGCATTATCATATCTCTACAATCTCTCATCACTCTCTCATGGCTTCCACCGCACCCACTCTAACCTACCAGCAGGTGGTGGAGCTTTGCGCCTCGAACTACCCTTGCCCACCGGGCTACCGCGTCCCTGCCGGCTGGAGCCTAAGCGCCGGCGGCGTGCCGGTCCCTCCCGTCCCTCGTGGTACCGCGCGCCGGGCGGCCATCACGAACCACTACTACCTCGACCTCACGCCGGAGCAGCGGATGAATCCCCGCCGGCATCCCGATAACCAGCATACTTGGGACGCCTTCTTCATCAATCGGCGTGAGAGGGCGCTCGCCAGGTATGAGGAGGACGGTCTGCCTCCTGGAAACTTCCACGAGGCCGGCCGTCGGCTATGGTGGTACGGCCGGACTCTGCAGAGCGTCATGGACTACATCACGGCCGACGATATCCCCCGCCTGCGCTACCCTCAGTTCGAGCCACGAGCACCGCCCGACGACAGCGACGACAGCGAGCGACGACGACGCCGGCAACTTAGAAGGCGACGACTACCGGTACAACGGCGACGGCTATGAAGACTACGAGTATGCATATTATACGCCTAGGCAGGAGTATGACTAAATCACTCCAAAATTAATGTATGCGGGAGTATGACTTAGTCACTCCAAATTTCTCGTATGCGGGAGTATGACTTAGTCACTCCAAATTTCCTGTATGCGGGAGTATGACTCGAATCACTCCAAATTTCATGTATCATCGGTGCTATCTCGAGTCAATTGAATCATTCGAAAATGGACACCAAACACATCACGGGTAATATAATTCACATGATCCATTCAACAAAGTTTGGTACAATAAATTATTACACATCATTTCTTTCCTTGTGTCCCTGCTTGCTTACGATTGTGCCGTATCCATGGAGCATCCTCATCATTTAACTTAATGCTTGGGTCGGTGTTCACTTTGAAGGGCGGAATTTCAGCAAACATATTATAATCTTCTCGACATGTCTGTCTTGTCCTCCACTCCCACGATGTTTCTTTTCCCCGAAAGAACAATGTGGCGCTTTGGATCATCGCATGATGTACCGATCGTTTTCTTATCTTTCCGTTTCCTCGGTTTGCTACTCATGTCCTTCACATAGAAAACCTGAGCGACATCTTTCGCTAGGACGAATGGTTCGTCAAGGTAACCAAGATTGTTGAAATCCACCATTGTCATTCCGTATTGCTGGTCCACCTTTACCTCACCTCCTGTTAGCTTGAACCATTTGCACCGGAACAAAGGGACCCTAAAGGAGGGTCCATAGTCAAGTTCCCATATCTCCTCTATGTAACCATAATATGTGACCTTTTGCCCATTCTCGGTTGCTGCATCAAAGCGGACACCACTGTTTTGGTTGGTGCTCTTTTTATCTTGGGCGATCGTGTAAAATGTATTCCCATTTATCTCGTACCCTTGGAAAGTCGTTATAGTCGAAGATGGTGTCTTGGCCAACATGTACAGCTGATCTACAACATGTTCGTCATTCATTAAATGTTTTCTCAACCAACTGCCGAAAGTCTCCATGTGGGCCTTCCTAATCCAGGATTCGAGGCTTCCCAGGGTTGTCCGAGCGTAAAATATTCTTGTGTTTCTCAAAGTACGGAGCCACCAAGCTGGAATTGGTTAGAACTGTGTGGTGTGCTTCAGTCAGAGAATGGCCGTCCATACATATCGTTGATTTCCTTCCGATCGTGCCTTTTCCACTTAGTCTCCCCTCGTGCCGCGATCGAGGAAGACCAATCGGCTTAAGGTCAGGAACAAAGTCAACACAAAACTCAATTACCTCCTCATTTCCATAGCCCTTGGCGATGCTTCCTTCCGGCCTAGCACGGTTACGAACATATTTCTTTAATATTCCCATGAACCTCTCGAAGGGGAACATATTGTGTAGAAATATAGGACCGAGAATGGAAATCTCATCGACTAGGTGAACCAGGAGGTGCGTCATAATATTGAAGAAGGATGGCGGGAACACCAACTCGAAACTGACAAGACATTGGATCACATCGTTCCGTAACCGTGGTAGAACTTCTGGATAGATTACCTTCCGAGAGATTGCATTGAGGAATGCACATAGCTTCACAATGGCTACTCGAACATTTTCCGGCAGGAGCCCCTCAAAGCAATCGGAAGCAATTGCGTCATAATCACGTGGCGGTCGTGAGACTTCGGGTTTTGGAACTTTTTCTCCGCCATGTTTATTATTCCCTTTATATTGGACGAGAATCCGGACGGGACCTTCATACTGCTCGGGCATTCAAAAAAGATGACCTTCTCTTCTTTGGTCGGAGCGTAGCCGGCACGACCTTGAAACCGTTCCGGATGCGGGTCATCGGGGTCTTTCAAACTTTGCTTGGTCCTGCCGTGCTTCCTTTGTATCATTTGACTTCCCATACACGCCCAAGAAGCTTAGGAGGTTCACGCAAATATTCTTCGTAATGTGCATCACGTCGATTGCGGAGCGGACTTCTAGGACTTTCCAATATTCTAGCTCCCGAATATAGATTTCTTCTTCCACATGGCTGCGTGCCCGTCAGCTCCCTTCGGAACCGATTGTCCGCCAGGACTCTTTCCAAAGATGACTTTCAAATCCTTGACCATATCAAATACCTCAGCACCAGGTGTGTTCCGCGAGGCTTCGGCCGGTGATCTACCTTGCCGTTGTAATGCTTGCCTTTCTTTCTTACTCGGATGACCTTTCGGAAGAAATCGACGATGCCCAAGGTACACGTTCTTCTTACAATTTGGCAAATGTACACTTTCGGTCTCATGTAAGCGAGTGCGTGCATGCATTGTATCCCTTATTTGACGAGTCCCGAAAGGTTACTAAGAGCAGGCCAATCGTTGATGGTTACGAAAAGCAACGCTCGTAGGTCAAATTCCTCTTCTTTGTGCTCATCCCACACACGGACACCAGGTCTGCCCCTCAGCTGTAAAAGTTCATCAACTAATGGCCTTAGGTACACATCGATGTCGTTGCCGGGTTGCTTCGGACCTTGGATGAGCACTGGCATCATAATGAACTTCCGCTTCATGCACAACCAAGGAGGAAGGTTGTAGATGCATAGAGTCACGGGCCAGGTGATATGGCTGGAGCTCTGCTCGCCAAAAGGATTCATGCCATCCGTACTTAGACCAAATCTTATGTTCCTTGCGTCGGCTGCAAAATCTTTAAACTCTCTGTCGATCTTTCTCCATTGCGTTCCATCTGCGGGGTGTCTCAACTCCCCGTCCGACTTACGGTCCTCTTTGTGCCATCGCAAGAACTTGGCATGCTCTTTGTTCCCGAACGGACGTTTCAACCGTGGTATTATAGGAGCATACCACATCACCTTGGCGGGAACCCTCTTCCCGGGTTTCCGGCCCTCAACATCGTCACCGGGGTCATCGCCTCGATCTTATAACGCAATGCGAGTGCATACCGGGCATTCATTCAAATTCTCGTATTCACCGCGGTAGAGGATGCGGTCGTTGATGCATGCATGTATCTTCGTAACCTCTAAACCTAGAGGGCAGACAACCTTCTTTGCTTCGTACGTATCGGCGGGCAACTCGTTATTCTTTGGAAACATATTCTTCAACATTTTCAGCATGTTTTCAAATGCCGAGTCAGCTACACCTGCCTGTGCCTTCCATTTCAGCAAATCCAGTGTGCAGCCCAGCTTTTTCAGACCATCATCGCATCCGGGGTACAGCGCCTTCCTGTGATCCTCTAACATGCGATCCAAATTCTCCCTCTCCTTTTCAGTTTCGCAGCGTCTCCGTGCATCAGCAATGGTCCGACCAAGATCATCAACGGGATCATCACGTGCCTCTTCTTCACCTTCCCCTTCACCTTCCCCTTCACCTTCAGCATCCTCCATAAAAGTATCACCGAAATGAGGAAGATAGCTTTCATCGATGAAATCATCCCCTTCTTCATCTTCTTCCATTATAACCCCTCTTTCTCCATGCTTGGTCCAACAATTATAGCTTGGCATGAAACCGTGCCGAAGCAGGTGCATGTGAACATCTCTTGAGGAAGAGTAACCCTTCCGATTCTTACGGTTAACACATGGACGAGATAACAAAACCCCCCGCTTGTTCGCATTAGCCACTACGAGGAAATCTTTCAAACCCGTACTCGAACTCACCGGAGAGTCGGTTACCGTACATCCATTGCCGATTCATCTGCATTATTATAATATAAAATATATAATTAACCATCATGCATTTGTTAAACTAACTAGCTACAAACAATATAAATTAAACAATGAACTACACACACATGCATATTTTATCAATGACACATCAAAGGTTCAAGTTGCTAACCGCGATCGAGGAGGAAAAAATAAATGAGAAAGCTCAAGTGTGGCTCCAACACTTCATATCATGTTTGTTTCATGCTCTTGGGGCATTTCATCAAACACCTTATGTGCATAAGAGGAACCAAAAGCAAACCTAACACTCACTTGTGAAGTTTGTGAAGAGAATGGCTCCAAATGGCTAAGTGTTGGCTGCTGGATGGGTATATATAGGGGAGGGGCTTTAGTCCCGGTTGGCCCGGCCAACCGCGACTAAAGGCCTTCGGGCACTTTAGTCGCGGTTGGCCTGGCCAACCGCGACTAAAGCCCCCACGTGCACCAGCTGGCCACCGTGCGCCCTGGGCCCAGGCCTTTGGTCGCGGTTCGCCACACGAACCGCGACTAAAGACCCCATTAGTCGCGGTACCTTTACCTTCGCGACTTATGGGGCTTCCCGGAAGCCTGTTTTTCTACCAGTGAGTGAGCAAGCTTATCTTACTTGCCATTACTGCACAAGGTCATCTTTGATTGATGGCACTCATTCTGAAGATGCCGTTCCCTTGCTGTTCGGGCTGTGTCACCGGAGGTGGACGACAACACCTTCGTTGTTGATCCTCAGATTTAACAGTGGGGACCCTTTAAGTTTAAGCTCGGTGAAGGCTATTCAATATCTACAGCTCAATTACAAACTTCAAGTGCATATGCCAGATAGACCGTTGGCAGAGTCACCCGCGGGGCATCAACTGGTATGGAGCATAAAGGAGGCCCTTGAAGATTGCAATTGCAGCAAGTTCGAGCCCGAACTGTCGACGGACAAACGATCGATGTATGACTCCAACTGTAGTCTTCGATATCTTCTGTGCAAAATGTCGCCATCTAGAATCCGTTATGTGCAACTTAGAACAGCTGGCTCTTGCTCATTTTTGAGCTTTGTAATCTTGTACTCCGATGGTTAATGGTTAATATATCTTTTATGTTAAAAAAAAACTTTCCTGGCCCAATGCACAAAACTCATTCTGCTCAGCTGGCAATACAAACTTCAGCTGTTAATCGAGTTGTTCTGGTTATTACAACAACAACCAAGCCTTTCAGTCCCAAACAAGTTGGGGTAGGTTAGAGTTGAAACCCATAAGATCTCGAAGCCAAGTCATGGTTCCGGAACGTGGATAGCTAACTTCCACGCACCCTTATCCATGGCTAAATCTTTGTCGATATTCCAAACCTTTAGATCTCTCTTAACGGACTCCTCCCATGTCAAGTTTGGTCTACCACGGCCCCTCTTAACATTCTCATCACGCTTTATCCGTCCGCTATGCACTGGCGCTTCCGGAGGCCTCCGTTGGATATGTCCAAACCATCTGAGACGAAACCCAAAGGAACCTTGTTCTGGTTATTATGTGAAGAAAAAAATATCCATCCATACACAGAAAAAGTTCCTTCCCAATTTTTTTACAGAAGGCCTTAACGGTAAAAAAAAAAAAAATGGAGACATGCAGAATGGCAGCATAACTACAAAATAGTGGAAATATCCTGCAATAACATTTGTTTTTCAGACACTGCTACTGACGAGTCATATGAACTGTTTCAAGAATTCGGTCGCCACTAGCTGGCACCGGGCATTCACTGACAGCTTCAGCTCACTGATCTCCTTGTCAATTTCCTACATCACAAAGCAGAGATGTGCTATCAAGACAGGAGGAGGCGTTTTGACTCATAGAAGTATTTGCACCCATTATGTAAAATAATTTTAAAAAATATTTTAAAAATAGTAAAAAATTCGGGCATATAATTTATGGTGTACATTGTGACATTTTATGTTCATACACAAGTTTTCGTGAAAAAACAACATTTTATGTGGTATGTACAAAAAATAAAAAAATGTCCTAAACGTAGTCGTGTCATAGCATCAAAATTTGTTTTTTTAGGAGACACAGAAAATTTTTTTTTTTCTGGAAACTTGTGTACCAACATAAAATGTCTAGATGTACATGCAAAATTTTATTTCTAATTTTTTTGACACTTCAAAATGTATTTTGAGGCAACAGGTTCATACACTTCTATGAGCCAAAGTAAATTTCTCTAGCGTCCCGCATGGTGCTCCGCCACCGATCTTGTTGGCAATGTTGTTTTCATGCCAATATGAAGATATATTTTTTCATTTTGGGTAATTATAACTAGTTTTTTCTTTAATACTAGAATATTGTAAGTTTTGTATTTTCATGAGAAAAGGACTCCATATGCAAATTGACCATTTTCCATTTTTTTCTCTTGAATTTCCTTTGTTGGATTTAAAATCCGGTAAAAACCTTTGCTAGCTTTCTTGTAGGAAATACTCTGCAGAGTTTTAACTTGCTGAATTTTTTTTTGCAAGTGTCTATAAATTTTATGATTTGCGATTTTGTTTGTCGAGTGTAACACTTGGCAATTAGGTTAATGCACTCAACAACCATGCAAAAAAACTCGCCTTATAAGATTTTTCCCGTAGGGACGTAAGATGTCTTTGTAGAAATTCAACATTGGCTAATGCACGAGAGGGATGCAGACATCAGAGAAGCCTAGATCTACATCTTCTTGCATCTGTCATGAACTGATTACTCATGATCGATGGCTTGGGTACAACAAAGTGTATCAATCTCAATATATATCCAGGCTTCATTCGTTTCCGAAAAGGATAGTAGGCTTTATTTAGTTACACAACAATTTATTTCATCTTAAGGATGGATGAATTGAATCCGTAAAATCATGCAATATTACCCAAAATATATTAGTAGTATGCAAAAGAATAATCAATTAATTTCAACATGAATGACTTGTTACAATCACAACACATGTTTCTCCATGACATACATCAAAGGTTCAAAGTAGCTGGACTGCTAGGCTAGCATGAATCGGGGAGTACAACTATTACATGCATGTATCGACCTAGTAGTAAACATTTAGCTGGTCCATAATCTGCTTCATGCAGAAATGGATCATAGTCTTTGAATAAACTATATCTCGTACATTAGCTCCTCCACCATGTGCTGGATGCAGATTTCGCAGTTTGTCTTGGAGCACTTGGCCGTGCCATGCGACGATGGAGTATCACAGGAGACGAACGCCGGCGCCGGCGCTGGGCATGCCACCAGGTTCATGTCGTCGTCGTCGAACAGGCACGCATACGTGACCTCCTGGTATTCGTCCTCAACCAGCGGTGGCTGCTGCTGCGTCCGGCGAAATTCTTCAACGTCTTGGAGTATGTCGTCAGAGAAGCCAGCCGGATCCACGCTTCCGATGTCGTCCTCGAGTTGTTGGAGATCTTGAAAGGAGAACCCGGCGGGAATCACGTCGTCTTGGCCGGAAAGCATCCAGCGCTCGATGTTGTCCTCGTGTTCTTGGAGGTCGGAGAACCCGGCCGGCTCCATGCTGCCGTAGGGGGGCATCATGTCGTCTTGGCCGGAAAGCATCCAGTGCTCGATGTTGTCCTCTGGTTCTTGGAGGTCTTGAAAGGAGAACCCGACGCTGCAGTCTGCTCCGTCGGCGACGGCGGGCATGGCGTGGTCGTCGGAATACAACCAGCGGCGCTCGATCTCTTGAAGCTGCTCTGTGGGTTGCTGGTTCTTTTCTTGGCGGCGCGGGGTTTGGAGACGTGGAGCGTCCGGCTGTGGATCGTCGCCGGCCTTCCTCTTCTTGCAATCCCCCGGACAGGTTGAAGACAGCCCCCGGAGGAGCACCGCCATCTTCCGCGGACGCCATGGATCGATCAGCGATGGTTGCGATGCAAGGAGTGGAAGAAGAGGCCGCACGCGCGTGTGCTCTAATGGCTAAATGCTGTGTGCCGTCAAGCTTATATCGGTGATCCACGTCTAGCACTTTAGCTAGTCTAACAGCAATCCAGAAACGAAAACGGAGTGCAAGTAGTACCCGGTTCGATCTCGCATGCAGTACTACTCGTGTAAATCTTGAAACGAATCAAAGAGTGTGCATGTATTTTGCCATCGGATTGTAACTAACACGCCTCGATCTCCGACCGTGGGGGACGCCTAATTCAACTTGACGTGGCAACCAAGCTCCATCGTCCCAAATCAAACTGAAAAGCCACGTCATACCAAGGTACCAATACGATTTGCCCATGGACTGAAGCTCGTCTCACGCGTGGACATGCATGCGCGTACAGACCAAGCTAGCCAGCCACTGCTTTCATTTGTTTCAATGAAACGACGATGGAGCGCAGAAGAGAGAAAACAAGGACACTAAGAACACAAAGCAATGATAAGAGCATCTCCACCGGCGGCCCTAAATAGGCGCCAGCACTCGCTTATGTGGACGCCGGCACGCTTTCCTCCTTTTTGGAAAGGTTTACCCACACGGGCGGCCCCAGTAAACATGGAAAATTTGAAAACACAAAAGAACGTCAAATTTCATTCGATTTCTATAAAAGACGGCGAGTTTGTACAAAAGATGGCGAATACAAATAGTAATCTAGCGGCGGTTAAAGGCGTTATTGTTGCTGCTTTCTCCAATGCCGCCATCGTCGGAGAACTCCCAGTCGTTCTCTTCCTCTTTCGATGCCGGTGGTGGAGAAGGCTCGGCGGCGACGAGGTTGACAAAGTTGCCGGAGACCCTGGCGGACCATTCCTCCGCCTCCCGCGCGATGTACGTCACCTGCCGATAGTCCTCGTCGACGGAGCGGCCGATGAGAAGGGCTGAAGTAGGCTGTCTGCGCCTCCAGCTCCATCTCCCACCAATTTGTTCACCGATGGCGGCGGCGCTGGATGCATGTCTTCCTCCTTGGGGCGGCGAAGTTCGAGCCGCCCGCGTGGAAGCGAGGCAGGCGCCTCCTTGTTCACTTCCCTCTTCATCGGCACGTGGAGGAGCTGCCTCGAGCGACATCGCAGATGACGACGCCGCCGGACGGCCTTGCGTGGAATCGCCGAGCGCTGCCGACCGCCGGACTCGGACGAGCCGGATCGGGAGGCGTTCGACACCACCTGTGTCGGTGCACGCAGGGGACGCCGTCATGCGGGATGTACAACGACCAGCGAGGAGGGTCGTCGCGCCTCCGCGGCAGGTAGCCGTACGCCGCGAGCGTCCATCGATGTCGCGGCCGAACCAGCACCTCCGGTGGCCCGTGCAGTTATACCCCCGAGCGTTAGGGCCGGCGGACCTTGCGACCTCGTCATTGCGCTCCGGCTGGAACACGCGGCGCAACTCCGGGCTTGTCGGAGCCCATTTGGGGAGGCGCTACTCAGGCTGGAACACGCGGCGACACTCCGGGCTGGTCGGAGCCCATTCCGGGAGGCACTACTTCGGCATCATCTGCGTTCGCCATTGCTCGATGAGCGAGCGCAGCTCTGGTCCATCCAGAGGAGGCGGCGGTACTGTGTGGCCGGCGGCGGACATATGCCAGTCGTGCATGAGACGGTACTCCATCGGCACCGGGATGTGGTGGCGATAGAGCACACCCGCCTCGTCGAGCATGAACTGGTGCGAGCGCTCGCTGCCAATGCCGCTTCCACCGGCCTCGTAGTTGTGCGCCATGGATTGGAGACGCGGTTGTGATGTTGATGTCTACGGGAGCTTCTATTCTTGTAGACAGTGTTGGGCCTCCAAGAGCAGAGGTTTGTAGAACAGCAGCAAGTTTCCCTTAAGTGGATCACCCAAGGTTTATCGATCTCAGGGAGGAAGAGGTCAAAGATATCCCTCTCATGCAACCCTGCAACCACAAAGCAAGAAGTCTCTTGTGTCCCCAACACACCTAATAGGTGCACTAGTTCGGCGAAGAGATAGTGAAATACAGGTGGTATGAATAAGTAGTAGCAACGGCACCAGAAAAGTGCTTTGCCCAGGACAGTAAACAAGCAGTAGTAACGCAGCAGTAGTAACGCAGTAAAACAGTAAACAAGCAGCGATAGCAGTATTTAGGAACAAGGCCTAGGGAATAGACTTTCACTAGTGGACACTCTCAACTTTGATCACATAACAGAATAGATAAATGCATACTCTACACTCTTTTGTTGGATGATGAACACATTGCGTAGGATTACACGAACCCTCAATGCCGGAGTTAACAAGCTCCACAATTCAATGTTCATATTTAAATAACCTTAGAGTGCATGAAAGATCAACACGACTAAACCAAGTACTAACACAGCATGCACACTGTCACCTTCACGCTATGTAGGAGGAATAGATCATATCAATACCATCATAGCAATAGTTAACTTCATAATCTACAAGAGATCATAATCATAGCCTACGCCAAGTACTAACACGAATGCACACACTGTCACCATTACACCGTGCAGGAGGAATAAACTACTTTAATAACATCACTAGAGTAGCACATGGATAAATTGTGATACAAAACACATTGCAATCATAAAGGGATATAAATAACCACTTCACTATGCCATTCATAACAGTGAATAAGTATTCTATGAAATATAGCCTAAGAGACCCACACGGTGCACACACTGTCACCTTTACACACGTGGGACAAGGAGTCTCCGGAGATCACATAAGTAAAACCCACTTGACTAGCATAATGACATCTAGATTACAAGCATCATCATATGAATCTCAATCATGTAAGGCAGCTCATGAGATTATTGTATTGAAGTACATAGGAGAGAGATGAACCACATAGCTACCGGTACAGCCCCGAGCCTCGATGGAGAACTACTCCCTCCTCATGGGAGCAGCAGCGGTGATGAAGATGGCGGTGGAGATGGCAGCGGTGTCGACGGAGAAGCCCTCCGGGGCACTTCCCCGCTCCGGCAGGGTGCCGGAACAGAGACTCCTGTCCCCCCGATCTTGGCTTCGCGATGGCGGCGGCTCTGGAAGGTTTTCCGTATCGTGGTTCTTCGCATCAGGGTTTTCGCGACGGAGGCTTTAAATAGGCGGAAGGGCAGCCTCGGAGGGGGCTCGGGGCCACCACACCATAGGGCGGCGCGGCCCCCCTCCGGCCGCGCCGGGGTGTGGTGTGGGGCCCCCAGGGCTTCCCTCTGGCGGCTCTCGGGTGTTCTGGATGGTTCCGGGAAAAATAGGAACCCGGGCGTTGATTTCGTCCGATTCCGAGAATATTTCGTTACTAGGATTTCTGAAACCAAAAACAGCAGAAAACAGGAACTGGCCCTTCGGCATCTCGTTAATAGGTTAGTTCCAGAAAATGCACGATAATGACATATAATATGCATAAAACATGTAGATATCATCAATAATGTGGCATGGAACACAAGAAATTATCGATACGTCAGAGACGTATCAGCATCCCCAAGCTTAGTTCTGCTCGTCCCGAGCAGGTAAAACGATAACAAAGATAATTTCTGGAGTGACATGCCATCATAAACTTGATCATATTGTAAACATATGTAATGAATGCAGCGATCAAAACAATGGTAATGACATGAGTAAACAACTGAATCATAAAGCAAAGACTTTTCATGAATAGTACTTCAAGACAAGCATCAATAAGTCTTGCATAAGAGTTAACTCATAAAGCAATAAATCAAAGTAAAGGTATTGAAGCAACACAAAGGAAGATTAAGTTTCAGCGCTTGCTTTCAACTTGTAACATGTATATCTCATGGATAATTGTCAATGCAAAGCAATATAACAAGTGCAATAAGCAAGTATGTAAGAATCAATGCACAGTTCACACAAGTGTTTGCTTCTTGAGGTGGAGAGAAATAGGTGAACTGACTCAAAAATAAAAGTAAAAGAAAGGTCCGAGGAAAGCATCGATTGCTATATTTGTGCTAGAGCTTTTATTTTGAAAACATGAAACAATTTTGTCAACGGTAGTAATAAAGCATATGAGTTATGAAAATTATATCTTACAAGTTGCAAGCCTCATGCATAGTATACTAATAGTGCCCGCACCTTGTCCTAATCAGCTTGGACTACCGGATCATCGCAATACACATGTTTTAACCAAGTGTCACAATGGGGTACCTCCATGCCGCTCGTACAAAGGTCTAAGGAGAAAGCTCGCATTTTGGATTTCTCGCTTTTGATTATTGTCAACTTAGACATCCATACCGGGACAACATGGACAACAGATAATGGACTCCTCTTTAATGCATAAGCATGTGGCAACAATTATTATTCTCATATGAGATTGAGGATATATGTCCAAAACTGAAACTTCCACCATGAATCATGGCTTTAGTTAGCGGCCCAATGTTCTTCTCTAACAATATGCATGCTCCAACCATTAAGGTGGTAGATCTCTCTTACTTCAGACAAGACAGACATGCATAGCAACTCACATGATATTCAACAAAGAATAGTTGATGGCGTCCCAGAAACATGGTTATCGCACAACAAGCAACTTAATAAGAGATAAAGTGCATAAGTACATATTCAATACCACAATAGTTTTTAGGCTATTTTGTCCCATGAGCTATATATTGTAAAGGCGAATGATGGAATTTTAAAGGTAGCACTCAAGCAATTTACTTTGGAATGGCGGAGAAATACCATGTAGTAGGTAGGTATGGTGGACACAAATGGCATAGTGGTTGGCTCAAGGATTTTGGATGCATGAGAAGTATTCCCTCTCGATACAAGGTTTAGGCTAGCAAGGTTATTTGAAACAAACACAAGGATGAACGGTGCAGCAAAACTCACATAAAAGACATATTGTAAACATTATAAGACTCTACACCGTCTTCCTTGTTGTTCAAAACTCAATACTAGATGTTATCTAGACTCTAGAGAAACCAAATATGCAAACCAAATTAGCAAGCTCTAAGTGTTTCTTCATTAATAGGTGCAAAGTATATGATGCAAGAGCTTAAACATGAGCACAACAATTGCCAAGCATCAAATTATCCAAGACATTATAGCAATTACTACATGTAGTATTTTCCAATTCCAACCATATAACAATTTAACGAAGAAGAAACTTCGCCATGAATACTATGAGTAGAGCCTAAGGACATACTTGTCCATATGCTACAGCGGAGCGTGTCTCTCTCCCATAAAGTGAATGCTAGGATCCATTTTATTCAAACAAAACAAAAACAAAAACAAACCGACGCTCCAAGCAAAGTGCATAAGATGTGACGGAATAAAAATATAGCTTCAGGGGAGGAACCTGATAATGTTGTTGATGAAGAAGGGGATGCCTTGGGCACCCCCAAGCTTAGACGCTTGAGTCTTCTTATAATATGCAGGGGTGAACCACCGGGGCATCCCCAAGCTTAGAGCTTTCACTCTCCTTGATCATATTGCATCATACTCCTCTCTTGATCCTTGAAAACTTCCTCCACACCAAACTCGAAACAACTCATTAGAGGGTTAGTGCACAATAAAAAATCACATGTTCAGAGGTGACACAATCATTCTTTACACTTCTGGACATTGCATAAAGCTACTGGACATTAATGGATCAAAGAAATTCATCCAACATAGCGAAAGAGGCAATGCGAAATAAAAAGGCAGAATCTGTCAAAACAGAACAGTCCGTAAAGATGGATTTTATTAGGCCACCAGACTTGCTCAAATGAAAATGCCCAAATTGAATGAAATTTGCATACATATCTGAGGATCATGCACGTAAATTGGCTTAATTTTCTGAGCTACCTACAGGGAGGTAGACCCAGATTCGTGACAGCAAAGAAATCTGGAACTGCGCAGTAATCCAAATCTAGTACTTACTTTACTATCAAAGACTTTACTTGGCACAACAAAACACAAAACTAAGATAAGGAGAGGTTGCTACAGTAGTAAACAACTTCCAAGACACAAATATAAAACAAAGTACTGTAGCAAAATAACACATGGGTTATCTCCCAAGAAGTTCTTTCTTTATAGCCGTTAAGATGGGCTCAGCAGTTTTAATGATGCACTCGCAAGAAATAGTAGTTGAAGCAAAAGAGAGCATCAAGAGGAAAATTCAAAACACATTTAAGTCTAACATGCTTCCTATGCATAGGAATCTTGTAAGTAAACAAGTTCATGAAGAGCAAAGTAACAAGCATAGGAAGATAAAACAAGTGTAGCTTCAAAAATTTCAGCACATAGAGAGGCATTTTAGTAACATGAAAATTTATACAACCATATTTTCCTCTCTCATAATAACTTTCAGTAGCTTCATGAGCAAACTCAATAATATAACTATCACATAAAGCATTCTTATCATGAGTCTCATGCATAAAATTATTACTCTCCACATAGGCATAGTCAATTTTATTAGTAATAGCGGGAGCAAATTCAACAAAGTAGCTATCATTATTATTCTCATCAAGTGTAGGAGGCATAGTATAATCACAATAAAATTTACTCTCCATAGTAGGTTGTACCAAAAGACCACTATTATAATCATCATAAATAGGAGGCAAAGTATCATCAAAGAAAATTTTCTCCTCAATGCTTGGGGGACTAAAAAGATCATGAAAACCAGCTTCCCCAAGCTTAGAACTTTCTACATTATTATCAACAATGGCGTTCAAAGCGTTCATACTAATATTACTACCAAGCATGCAAATAAGATTCCATAGGTTTTTTAATTTTCGCATCAAACAATCCATGTTTTAAATCAGGAAATAGAATAAGAAGCTCATTGTTGTCCATTATGCCAAACTAGTGTAAACAAGAAACAAAAAGATGCAATTGCGGGATCTAAAGGAAATAGCTTCGAGCACAAACACAATGGCGCCAGAAAAGTACTGTTACCTGGAACCGGAGTATGAGTGCCTTTTTACCTTTCCTCCCCGGCAACGGCGCCAGAAAAGTGTTTGATGTCTACGGGAGCTTCTATTCTTGTAGACAGGTGTTGGGCCTCCAAGAGCGAGAGGTTTGTAGCACAGCAGCAAGTTTCCCTTAAGTGGATCACCCAAGGTTTATCGATCTCGGGGAGGAAGAGGTCAAAGATATCCCTCTCATGCAACCCTGCAACCACAAAGTAAGAAGTCTCTTGTGTCCCCAACACACCTAATAGGTGCACTAGTTCGGCGAAGAGATAGTGAAATACGAGGTGGTATGAATAAGTAGTAGCAACGGCACCAAAAAAGTGCTTTGCCCGGGACGAGTAAACAAGCAGTAGTAACGCAGCGAGTAGTAACGCGATAAAACAAGTAAACAAGCAGCGATAGCGATATTTAGGAACAAGGCCTAGGGAATAGACTTTCACTAGTGGACACTCTCAACTTTGATCACATAACAGAATAGATAAATGCATACTCTACACTCTTTTGTTGGATGATGAACACATTGCGTAGGATTACACGAACCCTCAATGCCGGAGTTAACAAGCTCCACAATTCAATGTTCATATTTAAATAACCTTAGAGTGCATGAAAGATCAACACGACTAAACCAAGTACTAACACAGCATGCACACTGTCACCTTCACGCTATGTAGGAGGAATAGAGCATATCAATACCATCATAGCAATAGTTAACTTCATAATCTACAAGAGATCATAATCATAGCCTACGCCAAGTACTAACACGGATGCACACACTGTCACCATTACACCGTGCAGGAGGAATAAACTACTTTAATAACATCACTAGAGTAGCACATGGATAAATTGTGATACAAAACACATTGCAATCATAAAGGGATATAAATAAGCACTTCACTATGCCATTCATAACGAGTGAATAAGTATTATGTGAAATATAGCCTAAGAGACCCACACGGTGCACACACTCGTCACCTTTACACACGTGGGACAAGGAGTCTTCGGAGATCACATAAGTAAAACCCACTTGACTAGCATAATGACATCTAGATTACAAGCATCATCATATGAATCTCAATCATGTAAGGTAGCTCATGAGATTATTGTATTGAAGTACATAGGAGAGAGATGAACCACATAGCTACCGGTACAGCCCCGAGCCTCGATGGAGAACTACTCCCTCCTCATGGGAGCAGCAGCGGTGATGAAGATGGCGGTGGAGATGGCAGCGGTGTCGATGGAGAAGCCCTCCGGGTGCACTTCCCCGCTCCGGCAGGGTGCCGGAACAGAGACTCCTGTCCCCCAGATCTTGGCTTCCCTCTGGCGGCTCTCGGGTGTTCTGGATGGTTCCGGGAAAAATAGGAACCTGGGCGTTGATTTCGTCCGATTCCGAGAATATTTCGTTACTAGGATTTCTGAAACCAAAAACAGCAGAAAACAGGAACTGGCCCTTCGGCATCTCGTTAATAGGTTAGTTCCAGAAAATGCACGATAATGACATATAATGTGCATAAAACATGTAGATATCATCAATAATGTGGCATGGAACACAAGAAATTATCGATACGTCGGAGACGTATCAGATGTCTACGCACGCTTCTATTCGTGTAGACACTAGACAGTGTTGGGCCTCCAAGAGCAGAGGTTTGTAGAACAGCAGCAAGTTTCCCTTAAGTGAATCACCCAAGGTTTATCGAACTCAGGGAGGTAGAGGTCAAAGATATCCCTCTCAAGCAACCCTGCAATTAAGATACAAGAAGTCTCTTGTGTCCCCAACACACCTAATACACTTGTCGGATGTATAGGTGCACTAGTTCGGCGAACGAGATAGTGAAATACAAGTAATATGGATGATTATAAGTAGTAATTGCAATCTGAAATAAAAATGGCAGCAAGCGAACATGTAGCAGAACTTGTTGGAAACGGTGTTTCAATGCTTAGAAACAAGGCCTAGGGATCATACTTTCATTAGTGGACACTCTCAACAATGATCACATAATTGAATAAATAAATACTACTCTCAAAAACTCTCTTGTTGGATAACAAACACCATTCATTGTGTAGGGCTGCAAAAGCACACCTCAAGCCGGAGTAAACAAGCTCCACAACGTCATAAAGGAATCACACACGATGCGCACACTGTCACCATCACACCGTGGAGAGTGAATCCGGAGTTCATATTAAAGTAACCTCTAGAGTGCATAATAGACAAGAGTAACATCTACATATTCAACTAGATTACAAATCTCATGATCACATAAAGATCACACCATGGGAGAGAGAGATGAACCACATAGCTACCGGTAGAGCCCTTCGCCTCAGGGGAGAACTACTCCCTCCTCATCATGGGAGACAACAACGACGATGAAGATGACGGTGGTGTCGATGGAGATGGATTCCGGGGGCACTTCCCCGTCCCGGTGGCGTGCCGGAACAGAGACTTCTGTCCCCCGAACTTGGCTTCACGATGGCGGCGGCTACGTAACTTTTCGTGGAGGAAGACCGATCGTTTTAGGGTTTTCGCATCTGGGAGAACATATAGGCGGAAGGGCGGCATCGGAGGAGTCCCGGGGGGCCCACCCCACATGGCGGGCCAGGGGTGGGGCCTCGCCGCCCTATGGTGTGGGAGCCCCTTGGCCCCCCTCTGGCCCTTCTCTGGCTCTCTGGGTCCGTCTCGGCAAAATATTGACTTCTGTCTTCGTGGGGTCCAATTCCGAGAATATTTCCTGTGTAGAATTTCTGAAACCAAAAACAGCAGAAAACAGGAACTGGCGCTTCGGCATCTTGTTAATAGGTTAGTTCCGGAAAATGCATAAAAATGATATAAAGTATGAATAAAACAAGTAGGTATTGTCATAAAACTAGCATGGAACTGATACGTCTCCGACGTATCGATAATTTCTTATGTTCTATGCCATATTATTGATGATACCTACATGTTTTATGCACACTTTATGTCATATTCGTGCATTTTCTGGAACTAACCTATTAACAAGATGCCGAAGTGCAGTTCTGTTTTCTGCTGTTTTTGGTTTCGAAAATCCTAGTAACGAAATATTCTCGGAATTGGACGAAACGAAGACCCGGGGGCCTATTTTTCCACGCAGCTTCCAGAAGACCGCAGAACACACGAAGTGGGGCCACGAGGTGGCGACACCACAAGGCGGCGCGGCCCGGGGGGCCCGCGCCGCCCTATGGTGTGGCCCCCTCGTCCGGCCCCCGACTCGCCCTTCCGCCTACTTAAAGCCTCCGTCGCGAAACCCCCGAGGCGAAAAACCACGATACGGAAAACCTTACCGAGACGCCGCCGCCGCCGATCCCATCTCGGGGGATTCTGGAGATCTCCTCCGGCACCCCGCCGGAGAGGGGATTCATCTCCCGGAGGACTCTACACCGCCATGGTCGCCTCCGGAGTGATGAGTGAGTAGTTCACCCCTGGACTATGGGTCCATAGCAGTAGCTAGATGGTTGTCTTCTCCTCATTGTGCTTCATTGTTGGATCTTGCGAGCTGCCTAACATGATCAAGATCATCTATCTCGTAATTCTATATGTTGTGTTTGTCGGGATCCGATGGATAGAGAATACTATGTCATGTTAATTATCAAGTTATTATACATGTGTTGTTTATGATCTTGCATGCTCTCCGTTTCTAGTAGAGGCTCTGGCCAAGTTTTTACTTTTAACTCCAAGAGGGAGTATTTATGCTCGATAGTGGGTTCATGCCTGCATTGACACCGGGACAGTGACAGAAAGTTCTAAGGTTGTGTTGTGCTGTTGCCACTAGGGATAAAACATTGGCGCTATGTCCGAGGATGTAGTTGTTGATTACATTACGCACCATACTTAATGCAATTGTCTGTTGCTTAGCAACTTAATACTGGAGGGGGTTCGGACGATAACCTGAAGGTGGACTTTTTAGGCATAGATGCAGTTGGATGGCGGTCTATGTACTTTGTCGTAATGCCCAATTAAATCTCACTATACTTATCATGTCATGTATGTGCATTGTTATGCTCTCTCTATTTGTCAATTGCCCGACTGTAATTTGTTCACCCAACATGCTTTTATCTTATGGGAGAGACACCTCTAGTGAACTGTGGACCCCGGTCCATTCTTTAATACTGAAATACAAATCTGCTGCAATACTTGTTTTTACTATTTTCTCTGCAAACAATCATCTTCCACACAATACGGTTAATCCTTTGTTACAGCAAGCCGGTGAGATTGACAACCTCACTCGTTTCGTTGGGGCAAAGTACTTTGGTTGTGTTGTGCAGGTTCCACGTTGGCGCCGGAATCTCCGGTGTTGCGCCGCACTACATCCCGCCGCCATCAACCTTCAACGTGCTTCTTGGCTCCTCCTGGTTCGATAAACCTTGGTTTCTTTCTGAGGGAAAACTTGCTGCTGTGCGCATCATACCTTCCTCTTGGGGTTGCCCAACGAACGTGTGAAATACACGCCATCAAGCTCTTTTTCTGGCGCCGTTGCCGGGGAGATCAAAACACGCTGCAAGGGGAGTCTCCACTTCTCAATCTCTTTACTTTGTTTTTGTCTTGCTTTATTTTATTTACTACTTTGTTTGCTGCATTATATCAAAACACAAAAAAATTAGTTGCTAGTTTTACTTTATTTACTGTCTTGTTTGCTATATCAAAAACACAAAAAAATTAGTTATTTGCATTTACTTAACTTAATTCATCATGTTTCCTTTTAATTTTACCACAAAGAACATACCGGTAGGACGAGGGTCTATAATTGGGAGGAACAATATAGAAGAATTTTTCACCCATGTTAGTACCGTTGAAGATTTTGAAGATAGACACTTGGTAGAACTTGCTCCTACTTATGAAATTGCTGCTGCGCATTTAGTTCGCTTGTTGGAAACTAAATTTGTTAATCTCAATCCTATAATCCAACACATGTTTCTTACACTGGGTGATATGGAAGAGGGGGAAAAGAAAGATTTTGTTTTAGAAACCCTTCTTAGGGAATTTGGTGGTCTAGCAAGAGAGGCTAGAAAGGTTTTTGCTAAATTTAATATGCTTGGTTCTCATACTAATTTTGTTAGCCTCCTTGAAAAAATGGACATGGATAGAATAAGGTACACTAATAATATTAATGATGGTGGGGAGATCAAAGCACCAATACCATGTAAACTCCTAGCTATGAATGATGCACTAGAAAATAACTATGCTTGGCTTGTTCCTGAAAATTTGTTTGATGAGAGTAGCAAGCCCAAGACTAATGAAAAGGGAGACGCTGAAACTTATGTATCTAATATACTATGCATGGTTGAGAAAACTCCAAACCCCGCTGTAGGTGCACCACCCTTCGATGTTACTTGAGATACACTTTCTGCGCCTAGCTGAAAGGCGTTAAAGAAAAGCGCTTATGGGAGACAACCCATGTTTTTACTCCAGTATTTTTGTTTTATATTTGTGTCTTGGAAGTTGTTTACTACTGTAGCAACCTCTCCTTATCTTAGTTTTAAGTTTTGTTGTGCCAAGTAAAGTCTTTGATAGAAAAGTAAGTACTAGATTTGGATTACTGCGCAGTTCCAGATTTCTTTGCTGTCACGAATCTGGGTCTATCTCCCTGTAGGTAGCTCAGAAAATTACGCCAATTTACGAGCATGATCCTCAGATATGTACGCCACTTTCATTCAATTTGAGCATTTTCGTTTGAGCAAGTCTGGTGGCCTAATAAAATCCATCTTTACGGACTGTTCTGTTTTGACAGATTCTGTCTTTTATTTCGCATTGCCTCTTTTGCTATGTTGGATGAATTTCTTTGATCCATTAATGTCCAGTAGCTTTATGCAATGTCCAGAAGTGTTAAGAATGATTGTGTCACCTCTGAACATGTGAATTTTTATTATGCACTAACCCTCTAATGAGTTGTTTCGAGTTTGGTGTGGAGGAAGTTTTCAAGGATCAAGAGAGGAGTATGATGCAATATGATCAAGGAGAGTGAAAGCTCTAAGCTTGGGGATGCCCCGGTGGTTCACCCCTGCATATATTAAGAAGACTCAAGCGTCTAAGCTTGGGGATGCCCAAGGCATCCCCTTCTTCATCGACAACATTATCCGGTTCCTCCCCTGAAACTATATTTTTATTCCGTCACATCTTATGTACTTTGCTTGGAGCGTCGGTTTGTTTTTGTTTTTTGTTTTGTTTGAATAAAATGGATCCTAGCATTCACTTTATGGGAGAGAGACACGCTCCGCTGTTGCATATGGACAAATATGTCCTTAGGCTCTACTCATAGTATTCATGGCGAAGTTCTTCTTCGTTAAATTGTTATATGGTTGGAATTGGAAAATGATACATGTAGTAAATTGCTATAATGTCTTGGATAATTTGATACTTGGCAATTGTTGTGCTCATGTTTAAGCTCTTGCATCATATACTTTGCACCCATTAATGAAGAAATACTTAGAGCTTGCTAATTTGGTTTGCATATTTGGTTTCTCTAGAGTCTAGATAACATCTAGTATTGAGTTTTGAACAACAAGGAAGACGGTATGGAGTCTTATAATGTTTACCATATGTCTTTTATGTGAGTTTTGCTGTACCGTTCATCCTTGTGTTTGTTTCAAATAACCTTGCTAGCCTAAACCTTGTATCGAGAGGGAATACTTCTCATGCATCCAAAATACTTGAGCCAACCACTATGCCATTTGTGTCCACCATACCTACCTACTACATGGTATTTATCCGCCATTCCAAAGTAAATTGCTTGAGTGCTACCTTTAAATTCCATCATTCACCTTTGCAATATATAGCTCATGGGACAAATAGCTTAAAAACTATTGTAGTATTGAATATGTACTTATGCACTTTATCTCTTATTAAGTTGCTTGTTGAGCGATAACCATGTTTCCGGGGACGCCATCAACTATTCTTTGTTGGATATCATGTGAGTTGCTATGCATGTCCGTCTTGTCCGAAGCAAGAGAGATCTACCACCTTCATGGTTGGAGCATGCATATTGTTAGAGAAGAACTTTGGGCCGCTAACTAAAGCCATGATTCATGGTGGAAGTTTCAGTTTGGACATATATCCTCAATCTCATATGAGAATAATAATTGTTGCCACATGCTTATGCATTAAAGAGGAGTCCATTATCTGTTGTCCATGTTGTCCCGGTATGGATGTCTAAGTTGAGAATAATCAAAAGCGAGAAATCCAAAATGCGAGCTTTCTCCTTAGACCTTTGTACGGGCGACATGGAGGTACCCCATTGTGACACTTGGTCAAAACATGTGCATTGCAAAGATCCGGTAGTCCAAGTTAATTAGGACAAGGTGCGGGCACTATTAGTATACTATGCATGAGACTTGCAACTTGTAAGATATAACTTTCATAACTCATATGCTTTATTACTACCGTTGACAAAATTGTTTCATGTTTTCAAAATAAAAGCTCTAGCACAAATATAGCAATCAATGCTTTCCTCTTTGAAGGACCTTTCTTTTTACTTTTATGTTGAGTCAGTTCACCTATCTCTCTCCACCTCAAGAAGCAAACACTTGTGTGAACTGTGCATTGATTCTTACATACTTGCATATTGTACTTGTTATATTACTCTATGTTGACAACTATCCATGAGATATACATGTTACAAGTTGAAAGCAACCGCTGAAACTTAATCTTCCTTTGTGTTGCTTCAATACCTTTACTTTGATTTATTGCTTTATGAGTTAACTCTTATGCAAGACTTATTAATGCTTGTCTTGAAGTACTATTCATGAAAAGTCTTTGCTTTATGATTCACTTGTTTACTCATGTCATTACCATTGTTTTGATCGCTGCATCCACTACATATGTTTACAAATAGTATGATCAAGGTTATGATGGCATATCACTTCAGAAATTATCTTTGTTATCGTTTTACCTGCTCGGGACGAGCGGAACTAAGCTTGGGGATGCTTGATACGTCTCCGACGTATCGATAATTTCTTATGTTCTATGCCATATTATTGATGATACCTACATGTTTTATGCACACTTTATGTCATATTCATGCATTTTCCGGAACTAACCTATTAACAAGATGCCGAAGTGCCGGTTCTCGTTTTCTCGCTGTTTTTGGTTTCGAAATCCTAGTAACGAAATATTCTCGGAATTGGACGAAACGAAGACCCGGGGGCCTATTTTTCCACGGAGCTTCCGGAAGACCGAAGAACACACGAAGTGGGGCCACGAGGTGGCGACACCACAAGGCGGCGCGGCCCGGGGGGCCCGCGCCACCCTATGGTGTGGCCCCCTCGTCCGGCCCCCGACTCGCCCTTCCGCCTACTTAAAGCCTCCGTCGCGAAACCCCCGAGGCGAAAAACCACGATACGGAAAACCTTACCGAGACGCCGCCGCCGCCGATCCCATCTCGGGGGATTCGGAGATCTCCTCCGGCACCCTGCCGGAGAGGGGATTCATCTCCCGGAGGACTCTACACCGCCATGGTCGCCTCCGGAGTGATGAGTGAGTAGTTCACCCCTGGACTATGGGTCCATAGCAGTAGCTAGATGGTTGTCTTCTCCTCATTGTGCTTCATTGTTGGATCTTGTGAGCTGCCTAACATGATCAAGATCATCTATCTGTAATTCTATATGTTGTTTTTGTCGGGATCCGATGGATAGAGAATACTATGTCATGTTAATTATCAAGTTATTATACATGTGTTGTTTATGATCTTGCATGCTCTCCGTTTCTAGTAGAGGCTCTGGCCAAGTTTTTACTTTTAACTCCAAGAGGGAGTATTTATGCTCGATAGTGGGTTCATGCCCGCATTGACACCGGGACGATGACGAGAAAGTTCTAAGGTTGTGTTGTGCTTGTTGCCACTAGGGATAAAACATTGGCGCTATGTCCGAGGATGTAGTTGTTGATTACATTACGCACCATACTTAATGCAATTGTCTCGTTGCTTAGCAACTTAATACTGGAGGGGGTTCGGACGATAACCTCGAAGGTGGACTTTTTAGGCATAGATGCGGTTGGATGGCGGTCTATGTACTTTGTCGTAATGCCCAATTAAATCTCACTATACTTATCATGTCATGTATGTGCATTGTTATGCTCTCTCTATTTGTCAATTGCCCGACTGTAATTTGTTCACCCAACATGCTTTTATCTTATGGGAGAGACACCTCTAGTGAACTGTGGACCCCGGTCCATTCTTTAATACTGAAATACAAATCTGCTGCAATACTTGTTTTTACTATTTTCTCTCGCAAACAATCATCTTCCACACAATACGGTTAATCCTTTGTTACAGCAAGCCGGTGAGATTGACAACCTCACTGTTTCGTTGGGGCAAAGTACTTTGGTTGTGTTGTGCAGGTTCCACGTTGGCGCCGGAATCTCCGGTGTTGCGCCGCACTACATCCCGCCGCCATCAACCTTCAACGTGCTTCTTGGCTCCTCCTGGTTCGATAAACCTTGGTTTCTTTCTGAGGGAAAACTTGCTGCTGTGCGCATCATACCTTCCTCTTGGGGTTGCCCAACGAACGTGTGAAATACACGCCATCAGGAACATAAGAAATTATGGATACGTTGGAGACGTATCAAGCATCCCCAAGCTTAGTTCCTACTCGCCCTCGAGTAGGTAAACGATAAAAAGAATAATTTCTGAAGTGACATGCTACCAACATAATCTTGATCAATACTATTGTAAAGCATATGAGATGAATGAAGTGACTCAAAGCAATGATCTATAGTTTGCTAACAAAAAGATAATGACTAAACAACTGAATCATATAGCAAAAACTTTTCATGAATAGTACTTTCAAGACAAGCATCAAAAAGTCTTGCATAAGAGTTAACTCATAAAGCAATAGATTCTTAATAGAAGGTTTTGAAGCAACACAAAGGAAGATTTAAGTTTCAGCAATTGCTTTCAACTTTCAACATGTATATCTCATGGATAATTGTCAACACAAAGTAATATGATGAGTGCAATAAGTAAGCATGTAAGAATCAATGCACACAGTTGACACAAGTGTTTGCTTCTAAGATAGAAGGAAGTAGGTAAACTGACTCAACATAAAGTAAAAGAAAGGCCCTTCGCAGAGGGAAGCAGAGATTAAATCATGTGCTAGAGCTTTTCAAGTTTTGAAATCATATAGAGAGCATAAAAGCAAAGTTTTGAGAGGTGTTTGTTGTTGTCAACGAATGGTAGTGGGCACTCTAACCCCCTTGTCAAACAGACTTTCAAAGAGCGGCTCCCATGAAGGACGTTATCTCTACCAGCAAGGTAGATCATCCCTCTTCTCTTTTGTTTACACATGTACTTTAGTTTTATTTAGAGATGACACTCCTCCCAACCTTTTTCTTACACAAGCCATGGTTAACCGAATCCTCGGGTGCCTTCCAACATTTCACATACCATGGAGGAGTGTCTATATGCAAAATTAAGTTGCTTACTGATGAATCAGGGCAAAACATGTGAAGAGAATTATTAATGAAAGTTAATTAATTGGGGCTGGGAACCCCGTTGCTAGCTCTTTTTGCAAAATTATTGGATAAGCGAATGAAGCCACTAGTCCATTGGTGAAAGTCTGCCCAACAAGATTGAAAGATAAAACACCACATACTTCCTCATGAGCTATAAACATTGACACAAATAAGGGATAATAACTTTTGAATTGTTTAAAGGTAGCACATGAAGTATTTACTTGGAATGGCAGAAAAATACCACATAGTAGGTAGTTATGGTGGACACAAATGGCACAAGTTTTGGGCTCAAGGTTTTGGATGCACGAGACGCATTCCCTCTCAGTACAAGGCTTTGGCTAGCAAGGTTGTTTGAAGCAAACACAAGTATAAACCGGTACAGCAAAGCTTACATAAGAACATATTGCAAGCATTATAAGACTCTACACTGTCTTCCTTGTTGCTCAAACACTTTTACCAGAAAATATCTAGACCTTAGAGAGACCAATCATGCAAACCAAATTTCAACAAGCTCTACGGTAGTTCTCCACTAATAGGTTTAAACTACATGATGCAAGAGCTTAAACATGATCTACTTAAGAGCTCAAAACAATTGCCAAGTATCAAATTATTCAAGACAATATACCAATTACCACATGAAGCATTTTCTGTTTCCAACCAAATAGCAATAAATGCAGCAGCTTTTAACTTTTGCCATGAACATTAAAAGTAAAACTAAGAACACCAGTGTTCAATATGAAAAAGCGGAGCATGTCTCTCTCCCACACAAGGATTGCTAGGATCCAAATTTATTCAAACACAAACAAAAATAAAAACACACAGACGCTCCAAGTAAAACACATAATATGTGACGGAATAAAAATATAGTTTCACTAGAGGTGACCTGATAAGTTGTTGATGAAGAAGGGGATGCCTTGGGCATCCCCAGGCTTAGATGCTTGAGTCTTCTTGAAATATGCAGGGATGAACCACGGGGGCATCCCCAAGCTTAGACTTTTCACTCTTCTTGATCAATTATATCATCCTCCTCTCTTCATCCTTGAAAACTTCCTTCACACCAAACTCAAAACAGTCTCATTAGAGGGTTAGTGCATAATCAAAAATTCACATGTTCAGCAAGGACACAATCATTCCCAACACTTCTGGACATTCCCCAAGGCTACTGAAATTTAATGGAGCAAAGAAATCCACTCAAACTCAGTAAAAGAGGCAATGCGAAATAAAAGGCAGAATCTGTCAAAACAGAACAGTTCGTAAAGACGAATTTTTTCGAGGCACTTAACGTGCTCAGATGAAAAAGCTCAAATTGAATGAAAGTTGCGTACATATCTGAGGGTTACTCATGATTTTTTTCAAGATTTTACGAATTTCCTACAGAGAGATCAGCTCAAATTCGTGACAGCTAAAAATCTGTTCCTGCGCAAAAATCTAAATCTAGTATCAACTTTCTATCAAAGACTTTACTTGGCACAAAAACGAAATAAGCATGATAAGAAGAGGTTGCTACAGTAGTAACAACTTCCAAGACACAACAAAATAGTAGCAAAATAAAAACATGGGTTAGCTCCCAAGGAGTGCTTTCTTTATAGCCATTACGATGGGCTCAGTAATTTTAATGATGCTCTCGCAAGAAATTAGAATTGAAGCAAAAGAGAGCATCGAAAGAAAATAAGAAACACTTCTAAGTCTAACCCACTTCCTATGAAAAGGAATCTTGTAAATAAACAAGTCATGTAAGCATAATGCAATAAGCATAGGAAAACAAGACAAGCGCAACTTC
Source organism: Lolium rigidum (assembly GCF_022539505.1). Classification (NCBI taxonomy): domain Eukaryota; kingdom Viridiplantae; phylum Streptophyta; class Magnoliopsida; order Poales; family Poaceae; genus Lolium; species Lolium rigidum. The sequence continues at coordinate 409,663,791 of NC_061510.1, forward strand.
AAGATTTTCAGCAAAAAGAGAGGTGTTTTAGTAACATGAAAATCCCTACAACCATATTGTCCTCTCTCATAAAGATTTTCAGTAGCATCATGAACAAACTCAACAATATAACTATCACATGAACCATTCTTATCATGAGCTACATGCATAAAATTATTACTCTCCACATAAGCATAGTCATTACTATTAATTGTAGTGGGAGCAAATTCAATAAAATAGCTATCATTATTATTCTCATCACCATAATCATCATATATAGGAGGCATATTGTAATCATAATTAATTTTATCCTCAATAGTAGGTGGACTGAAAATATGATAGTCATCATTGTAATCATCATATATAGGAGGTAAAGTATCATCAAAATAAATTTTCTCCTGCATGCTTGGGGGACTAAAAGTATCATGCTCACAAAACCAGCTTCCCCAAGCTTAGAATTTTCCATAGCATTAGCAACAATGGTGTTCAAAGCATTCGTACTAATAACATTGCCATTAACATGCATATAAAGTTCCATAGGTTTTTTAATTCTCTCTTCAAACACATCATGTCTAATTCAAGATAAATACTATAAAGATCTCTAATATTTTTGTTGTTTTCCATTAAGCCTAACTAGTGAAATAAAAACAAGAAACAAAAAGATATAATTGCAGAATCTAAAGGAAATAGCTTCGAGCACGCACACACTGGCAACAGTGCTAGGAAATATCTTAGTAGTCGGAGGATGTGAATACCTTTTACCTTACCTCCTCGGCAACGGCGCCAGAAAATAGCTTGATGTCTATGCACGCTTCTATTCCTGTAGACAGTGTTGGGCCTCCAAGAGCAGAGGTTTGTAGAACAGCAGCAAGTTTCCCTTAAGTGAATCACCCAAGGTTTATCGAACTCAGGGAGGTAGAGGTCAAAGATATCCCTCTCAAGCAACCCTGCAATTAAGATACAAGAAGTCTCTTGTGTCCCCAACACACCTAATACACTTGTCAGATGTATAGGTGCACTAGTTCGGCGAAGAGATAGTGAAATACAAGTAATAGAAAAATATGGATGATTATAAGTAGTAATTGCAATCTGAAATAAAAATGGCAGCAAGCGAACATGTAGCAGAACTTGTTGGAAACGGTGTTTCAATGCTTAGAAACAAGGCCTAGGGATCATACTTTCACTAGTGGACACTCTCAACAATGATCACATAATTGAATAAATAAATGCTACTCTCAAACACTCTCTTGTTGGATAATAAACATCATTCATTGTGTAGGGCTGCAAAAGCACATCTCAAGCCGGAGTAAACAAGCTCCACAACGTCATAAAGGAATCACACACGATGCGCACACTGTCACCATCACACCGTGGAGAGTGAATCCGGAGTTCATATTAAAGTAACCTCTAGAGTGCATAATAGACAAGAGTAACATCTACATATTCAACTAGATTACAAAGCTCATGATCACATAAAGATCACACCATGGGAGAGAGAGATGAACCACATAGCTACCGGTAGATCCCTTAGCCTCGGGGGAGAACTACTCCCTCCTCATCATGGGAGACAGCAACGGTGATGAAGATGGCTGTGGTGTCGATGGAGATGGATTCCTGGGGCACTTCCCCGTCCCGGCGGCGTGCCGGAACAGAGACTTCAGTCCCCCGTACTTGGATTCGCGATGGCGGCGGCTATGTAACTTTTCGTGGAGGAAGACCAATCGTTTTAGGGTTTTCGCATCTGGGAGAATATATAGGCGGAAGGGCGGCCTCGGAGGAGTCCCGAGGGGCCCACCCCACATGGCGGCGCGGCCAGGGGTGGGGCTGCACCCCCTATGGTGTGGGATCCCCTTGGCCCCCCTCTGGCCCTTCTCTGGCTCTCTGGGTCCGTCTCGGGAAAATATTGACTTCTGTCTTCGTGGGGTCCAATTCCGAGAATATTTCCTGTGTAGAATTTCTGAAACCAAAAACAGCAGAAAATAGGAACTGGCGCTTCGGCATCTTGTTAATAGGTTAGTTCCGGAAAATGCATAAAAATGATATAAAGTATGAATAAAACATGTAGGTATTGTCATAAAACTAGCATGGAACATAAGAAATTATGGATACGTTGGAGACATATCAGGTTGCTAGGGATAGATTGGAGATGGCGGTGGCTAGGGATGGATTGGAGACGGCGGTGGCTAGTGTTGGGCGGAGGAGGTGGTGGCTATGGGTTTTTTAAACTAGCCGCACCGGCCATCATTGAGTCATGTAGGGAGATTCGTCACTGCCACCTATGTTTCCGGCAACGACCGCCATCACGCCTCTTTAAAAACGCGACCGGCGCCATGTCTTGCTGATGGGCGGTGCCTGCGGGTTTTTTTCAACGTGGCTCGAGGCGCCGGCGCGCTCGTTTGGCACCCCGCGCGAAGGGAGCGACACAGGGTTGCCGACGGTTTTATTTTGCTCGAAACGGCACCGACACTTTATTACTTTATTAGACGCGCCGATGTGGGCCCAATTTTATCGCCGGCCCCCAAAGCTATCGGGGCGCTATTGGGCTCCACGGTTGAGATGCTCTAAATGCATAAATCACCGCTCTAAAGACACTTCAATATCATCGACGTGTTCCGCAAACTTCGCCAAGTGTAAATGATGCATTCATTCTATCTCAAGGTTCCCTCCGGTTGGGCCCTCCCGGGAGTTCCACCCTATAGGTCCAGAACATGCCTAAGTGCCATCAGCGTATGAGCGTGTAGCTGGACGCACCCGGGGGTACAATATTAGATCAAACACACCCCACCATGCTATTGTACACATCATGTGTTCACACCCAGTTTTTGGGTCATTTCCACCCTTCGATGCTCAATTTCCAAGAAACCCTAATCCGTTGACCGCGCGGTCTACAATATTGGCTACACCCCAGCGGCGGTGCCGCGGTGGCATTGTATCTTCGTTTGAGCTTGGTTAGGTTCTCTTGTATTTTCGTGTTAAACTTGACATGCACATGCCTTTTCTACACGCATGATTTATGTTGTATCTTTTATGATTTCGTTGTTCATCAAGGGTCACGTATACCCATGTTCACCAAATCCGCTTCCTTTTTCACTCAGCCCCCCTTCAAATTCTTTGTTAGTGAAACAAACTGAGGTCACGTGTACCCATGTCCACGAAATCCTCTTTGGTTTTCCGTTCCTCTTCAAATTCTTTGTTAGTGGAACAAATTGTGGTCTCTTTTACTTTGGATCGTCCAACAATATATTTGAAGCTCCGCCACCGATCTAGTTGGCAATGTTGTTTTCATGCCAATATGAAGATATATTTTTTCATTTTGGGTAATTATAACTAGTTTTTTCTTTAATACTAGAATATTGCAAGTTTTGTATTTTCATGAGAAAAGGACTCCATATGCAAATTGACCATTTTCCATTTTTTTCTCTTGAATTTCCTTTGTTGGATTTAAAATCCGGTAAAAACCTTTGCTAGCTTTCTTGTAGGAAATACTCTGCAGAGTTTTAACTTGCTGAGTATCTTTTTTTTTAAGTGTCTATAAATTTTATGATTTGCGATTTTGTTTGTCGGGTGTAACACTTGGTAATTAGGTTAATGCACTCAACAACCATGCAAAAAAACTCGCCTTATAAGATTTTTCCCGTAGGGACGTAAGATGACTTTGTAGAAATTCAACATTGGCTAATGCACGAGAGGGATGCAGACATCAGAGAAGCCTAGATCTACATCTTCTTGCATCTGTCATGAACTCATTACTCATGATCGATGGCTTGGGTACAACAAAGTGTATCAATCTCAATATATATCCAGGCTTCATTCGTTTCCGAAAAGGATAGTAGGCTTTATTTAGTTACACAACAATTTATTTCATCTTAAGGACGGATGAATTGAATCCGTAAAATCATGCAATATTACCCAAAATATATTAGTATTATGCAAAAGAATAATCAATTAATTTCAACATGAATGACTTGTTACAATCACAACACATGTTTCTCCATGACATACATCAAAGGTTCAAAGTAGCTGGACTGCTAGGCTAGCATGAATCGGGGAGTACAACTATTACATGCATGTATCGACCTAGTAGTAAACATTTAGCTGGTCCATAATCTGCTTCATGCAGAAATGGATCATAGTCTTTGAATAAACTATATCTCGTACATTAGCTCCTCCACCATGTGCTGGATGCAGATTTCGCAGTTTGTCTTGGAGCACTTGGCCGTGCCATGCGACGATGGAGTATCACAGGAGACGAACGCCGGCGCCGGCGCTGGGCATGCCACCAGGTTCATGTCGTCGTCGTCGAACAGGCACGCATACGTGACCTCCTGGTATTCGTCCTCAACCAGCGGTGGCTGCTGCTGCGTCCGGCGAAATTGTTCAACGTCTTGGAGTATGTCGTCAGAGAAGCCAGCCGGATCCACGCTTCCGATGTCGTCCTCGAGTTGTTGGAGATCTTGAAAGGAGAACCCGGCGGGAATCACGTCGTCTTGGCCGGAAAGCATCCAGCGCTCGATGTTGTCCTCGTGTTCTTGGAGGTCGGAGAACCCGGCCGGCTCCATGCTGCCGTAGGGGGGCATCATGTCGTCTTGGCCGGAAAGCATCCAGTGCTCGATGTTGTCCTCTGGTTCTTGGAGGTCTTGAAAGGAGAACCCGACGCTGCAGTCTGCTCCGTCGGCGACGGCGGGCATGGCGTGGTCGTCGGAATACAACCAGCGGCGCTCGATCTCTTGAAGCTGCTCTGTGGGTTGCTGGTTCTTTTCTTGGCGGCGCAGGGTTTGGAGACGTGGAGCGTCCGGCTGTGGATCGTCGCCGGCCTTCCTCTTCTTGCAATCCGGCATGGCCTTGCTCTTGTTACAATCCACCATGGCCTTCCTCTTATTGCAATCCTCCATGGCCTTGATTACCGAGTCGTACGTCGTCTCCGTCTTGTGGCGCGACACGCAGACCCTGCATAGGACCAGACCGGCGGCATCGTCGTTGAGGCGGTACTCGGTCATGCACCATCCGAGCCTGGTAGGCCTAGCTCGCGGCGACTCCCTGAATTGGTAGGAGAGCTCCAGCTTGTAGCCAACGCAGCGACCAGTCTCCTTGTCAATAACAGGCTCCTCGCGATGCTCCGAGTGCCATGTGTAACCCTCGCCGACGGCGCGCTGCCGCCTCCCGCGGCCGTTCTTGGCCTGGTGATGACGCACCGCTGTGAAGAAGTACCAGTGACCCCTTTTCCCGTCGTGGTTGTCGGTCCCCAACGCCTCCTCGCGCTCCTCGACGAGTTGATCGGGTGACAAGGAGTATGCGTCAAAGTCGTGGATGTTGTGGTGGCCGTCGATCGGCAGCCCGGCCACCTTTGGTCGCAGGAACTTAGTGATGAGCTCGTGATCGGGCAGGTTGAAGACAGCCCCCGGAGGAGCACCGCCATCTTCCGCGGACGCCATGGATCGATCAGCGATGGTTGCGATGCAACGAGTGGAAGAAGAGGCCGCACGCGCGTGTGCTCTAATGGCTAAATGCTGTGTGCCGTCAAGCTTATATCGGTGATCCACGTCTAGCACTTTAGCTAGTCTAACAGCAATCCAGAAACGGAAACGGAGTGCAAGTAGTACCCGGTTCGATCTCGCATGTAGTACTACTCGTGTAAATCTTGAAACGAATCGAAGAATGTGCATGTATTTTGCCATCGGATTGTAACTGACGCGCCTCTCCGGCCGCGCGTGGGGGACGCCTACCATTACCAAGCTCCATCGTCCCAAATCAAACTGAAAAGCCACGTCATACCAAGGTACCAATACGATTTGCCCATGGACTGAAGCTCGTCTGACGCGTGGACATGCATGCGCGTACAGACCAAGCTAGCCAGCCACCGCTTTCATTTGTTTCAATGAAACGACGATGGAGCGCAGAAGAGAGAAAACAAGGACACTAAGAACACAAAGCAATGATAAGAGCATCTCCACCGGCGGCCCTAAATAGGCGCCAGCACTCGCTTATGTGGACGCCGGCACGCCTTCCTCCTTTTTGGAAAGGTTTACCCACACGGGCGGCCCCAGTAAACATGGAAAATTTGAAAATACAAAAGAACGTCAAATTTCATTCGATTTCTATAAAAGACGGCGAGTTTGTACAAAAGATGGCGAATACAAATAGTAATCTAGCGGCGGTTAAAGGCGTTATTGTTGCTGCTTTCTCCAATGCCGCCATCGTCGGAGAACTCCCAGTCGTTCTCTTCCTCTTTCGATGCCGGTGGTGGAGAAGGCTCGGCGGCGACGAGGTTGACAAAGTTGCCGGAGACCTTGGCGGACCATTCCTCCGCCTCCCGCGCGATGTACGTCACCTGCCGATAGTCCTCGTCGACGGAGCGGCCGATGAGAAGGGCTGAGGTAGGCTATCTGCGCCTCCAGCTCCATCTCCCACCAATTTGTTCACCGATGGCGGCGGCGGTGGATGCATGTCTTCCTCCTTGGGGCGGCGAAGTTCGAGCCGCCCGCGTGGAAGCGAGGCAGGCGCCTCCTTGTTCACTTCCCTCTTCATCGGCACGTGGAGGAGCTGCCTCGAGCGACATCGCAGATGACGACGCCGTCGGACGGCCTTGCGTGGAATCGCCGAGCGCTGCCGACCGCCGGACTAGGACGAGCCGGATCGGGAGGCGTTCGACACCACATGTGTCGGTGCACGCAGGGGACGCCGTCATGCGGGATGTACAACGACCAGCGAGGAGGGTCGTCGCGCCTCCGCGGCAGGTAGCCGTACGCCGCGAGCGTCCATCGATGTCGCGACCGAACCAGCACCTCCGGTGGCCCGTGCGGTTGTTCCCCCGAGCGTTAGGGCCGGCGGACCTTGCGACCTCGTCATTGCGCTCCGGCACGCGGCGCAACTCCGGGCTTGTCGGAGCCCATTTGGGGAGGCGCTACTCAGGCTGGAACACGCGGCGACACTCCGGGCTGGTCGGAGCCCATTCCGGGAGGCACTACTTCGGCATCATCTGCGTTCGCCATTGCTCGATGAGCGAGCGCAGCTCTGGTCCATCCAGAGGAGGCGGCGGTACTGTGTGGCCGGCGGCGGACATATGCCAGTCGTGCATGAGACGGTACTCCATCGGCACCGGGATGTGGTGGCGATAGAGCACACCCGCCTCGTCGAGCATGAACTGGTGCGAGCACTCGCTGCCGACGCCGCTTCCTCCGGCCTCGTAGTTGTGCACCATGGATTGGAGACGCGGTTGCTAGGGCTAGATTGGAGATGGCGGTGGCTAGGGATGGATTGGAGACAGCGGTGACTAGTGTTGGGTGGAGGAGGTGGTGGCTATGGGGATTTTAAAGTAGCCGCACCGGCCAGCATTGAGCCATGTAGGGAGATTCGTCACTGCCACCTATGTTTCCGGCAACGACCGCCATCACGCCTCTTTAAAAACGCGACCGGCGCCATGTCTCGCTGATGGGCGGTGCCTGCGGGTTATTTTCCAACGTGGCTCGAGGAGCCGGCGCGCTCGTTTGGCACCCCGCGCGAAGGGAGCGACACAGGGTTGCCGACGGTTTTATTTTGCTCGAAACGGCACCGACACTTTATTACTTTATTAGACGCGCCGATGTGAGCCCAATTTTATCGCCGGCCCCCAGAGCTATCGGGGCGCTATTGGGCTCCACGGTTGAGATGCTCTAAATGCATAAATCACCGCTCTAAACACACTTCAATATCATCGACGTGTTCCGCAAACTTCGCCAAGTGTAAAGGATGGATTCATTCTATCTCAAGGTTCCCTCCGGTTGGGCCCTCCCGGGAGTTCCACCCTATAGGTCCAGAACATGCCTAAGTGCCATCAGCGTATGAGCGTGTAGCTGGACGCACCCGGGGGTACAATATTAGATCAAACACACCCCACCATGCTATTGTACACATCATGTGTTCACACCCAGTTTTTGGGTCATTCCCACCCTTGGATGCTCGATTTCCAAGAAACCCTAATCCGTTGACCGCGCGGTCTACAATATTGGCTACACCCCAGCGGCGGTGCCGCGGTGGCATTGTATCTTCGTTTGAGCTTGGTTAGGTTCTCTTGTATTTTCGTGTTAAACTTGACATGCACATGCCTTTTCTACACGCATGATTTATGTTGTATCTTTTATGATTTCGTTGTTCATCAAGGGTCACGTATACCCATGTTCACCAAATCCGCTTCCTTTTTCACTCAGCCCCCCTTCAAATTCTTTGTTAGTGAAACAAACTGTGGTCACGTGTACCCATGTCCACGAAATCCTCTTTGGTTTTCCGTTCCTCTTCAAATTCCTTGTTAGTGGAACAAATTGTGGTCTCTTTTAGTTTGGATCGTCCAACAATATATTTGAAGCTCCGCCACCGATCTAGTTGGCAATGTTGTTTTCATGCCAATACGAAGATATATTTTTTCATTTTGGGTAATTATAACTAGTTTTTTCTTTAATACTAGAATATTGTAAGTTTTGTATTGTCATGAGAAAAGGACTCCATATGCAAATTGACCATTTTCCATTTTTTTTCTCTTGAATTTCCTTTGTTGGATTTAAAATCCGGTAAAAACCTTTGCTAGCTTCCTTGTAGGAAATACTCTGCAGAGTTTTAACTTGCTGAATATCTTTTTTTTTGCAAGTGTCTATAAATTTTATGATTTGCGATTTTGTTTGTCGAGTGTAACACTTGGCAATTAGGTTAATGCACTCAACAACCATGCAAAAAAACTCGCCTTATAAGATTTTTCCCGTAGGGACGTAAGATGTCTTTGTAGAAATTCAACATTGGCTAATGCACGAGAGGGATGCAGACATCAGAGAAGCCTAGATCTACATCTTCTTGCATCTGTCATGAACTGATTACTCATGATCGATGGCTTGGGTACAACAAAGTGTATCAATCTCAATATATATCCAGGCTTCATTCGTTTCCGAAAAGGATATTAGGCTTTATTTAGTTACACAACAATTTATTTCATCTTAAGGACGGATGAATTGAATCTGTAAAATCATGCAATATTACCCAAAATATATTAGTAGTATGCAAAAGAATAATTTTTTTTAGATAAAAGGCATGGACTGCCCGACTTTAAATTAATAAAGCCCTCAGGTTCAACAACGACAGAGTTTAAGCATACATGCTGAGGCATACAGCTTCGCCAAACGGAGACTAAAAAGAAGAGCGAACAGCGACACGGTCGCAAGCTAGATCAGGTGGCTTGATCATTCCTTCTTGGGGTCGTTGCGTCGTGTAGAAGCTTGAGCTCGGCGATCGCATGTTCTATCCACGGACGGTCCAGCGGCTTTGCCAGGGGCTTCCAGAGCTGGAGAAAAGCCAAGATTTTAGAGATAATATTAGCAGGGTGATTCATAAACTTTGACTCAATGGTCATCTTGTTTCTAAAAAGCCACAACGCCCAAGATTGCGCAATAAAAAGCAGCCAAACACATCTTCTAAATCTACCCGAAAGACTAGAAATGATAGCGAACAGTTGCGCAAAATTAGCGGGACACCAGCTGCATCCCAGCAACTGGCGGGTCACACTCCACGCAAAGATAGCCGTGGAGCAAGTGAAGAAGATATGCGCAGCATCCTCCGGTCTGCCACACAGCTTGCACCTACCATTTCCGGGACCCTGCCTAGCCGCAATGTTAAGGCTCGTGGGCAGCTTGTCCAACACCAGTTGCCAAGAGAAGATTTTGATCTTGAGAGGGATACGGGCAGCCCAAACGTCCCGAAAGTGGGCGATAGAGGCTCCCTGTGCCAACTTCAGGTACATGGACCTGACCGAGAAACTGCCAGAAGGTTCCAAAGCCCAAGACACCCTGTCGTGGCCCGGAACGAGATTGGTTTGATCAACGATGGCTCTCAGCAGGTGCCAATCGGCGATACCTTGCTGGTCAAGAGATCTGCGGAAGGTCAGGGCTCCCCCGCCCCTGCAGGCCTGCGTCACCGAGCACATCTGAGATGTGGAAATGTTGAAATGCGCAGGAAATCTGTCCTTAAGCGCCAAGTTGCCCGACCATTTGTCCATCCAAAACTGCGTGCGATTACCATCCTGGATGATGTGCCTAGCCCCAAGCTTGAACAGATGCTTGATCTTATGAAGACTGCGCCAGAATTGGGATCCCCCTTGTCCCGATCCTGCGAAGATATTATCCGCAGATCCGTACTTAGCTCGAATGATTTGCGCCCAAATAGGGTTTTCGGGTTGGTACAGTTTCCACACCCACTTTAGCATGAGGGCAATGTTCATCTTCTTGGAGTTCAGGAGCCCCAGCCCTCCACACTCTTTTGGTATACACACCGCCGGCCAGTTGACGAGATGGTATCGTCTCTTAGGGCCAGAGCCTTCCCAGAAGAATCTGGCCCGGTGAGAATCAAATTTAGCGTGGATCCCATCTTGCAGCAGGAACAGACCCATCGCAAACTGGGGGAGACTGGACAGACAGGAGTTGGATAGGATAAGTCGTCCCCCGGAAGACATGAACTTACCCCACCAAGGTTCGACCCTGCCAGCCAGCTTTCGGACAAGAAAGAGCCATTGCTCCATGGTGAGTTTCCTATCAGAGATGGGGAGGCCCAGGTAGATGAAAGGAAAGCTTCCTAATTTGCAGTTGAGCCTATCAGCCACTTGTTGCTTCCGGCGAGAAGTGGCTCCCATGACCACGACTTCGGATTTATGGTAGTTAATTTTCAGGCCTGACATATCCTCAAAGCACATCAGCAGGAATTTCAAGTTGGCAATATGGGTGTCATCGTCTTGGATCATGATCAGGGTGTCGTCCGCGTACTGGAGGTGGGTGATCCCCCCCGGAATCAAGTGCGGAACCACCCCAGCAATGTGCCCCGCCGCAGCTGCTGAGGATAGAATAATGGACAGCGCCTCCGCCATGAAGTTAAACAACAAAGGTGAGAGGGGGTCCCCCTGTCTAACCCCTCTCTTGTTTCTGAAGAAGGGACCCACTTCTCCGTTGATAGAGATCGCCGTTTGGCCACCCATGACCAGCTGCGAGATGCGATGAACCACACCCTCGTCAAACCCTTTGCCCGGAGCACCTCTTGTAGGAAGTTCCAGTTGACGCGGTCATACGCCTTCTCGAAGTCCAATTTAAGCAGGAGGCACCCTTGCTTCTTAACTTTTAACTCGTGTACAATCTCGTGCAGAGCCAGAACCCCATCGAGAATGAACCTTCCCTTGATAAACGCAGTTTGATTGGGGCTGATAATGCGGTTGGCAATAGGATCCAGCTTGGTTGCCAAGGCTTTGGAGACAATCTTGAAGACCACGTTGATAAGAGCGATAGGTCGGAACTGTGTAATCTTGTCTGCCCCGGGGATTTTAGGGATAAGCGAGAGAACCCCGAAGTTGAGTCTCGCTATGTCAATCCTCCCGAGGATGAAGTCATTGAGGATATGGAGGATCCCAAGTTTGACAAGAGCCCAGAATTTCTTAAAGAAGAAGACAGGGAACCCATCCGGGCATGGGGCCGAGTCAGACTTCATATCCATGACGATCTCTTGCAGCTCCTTCTCCGAGAAAGTACGCATCAGGTTGTCATTCTCCTCCTGAGAAACTCTCGCCTCCGCGCGCCAAGCATTGGGGTGTAACCCACACACCCTAGCTTCCTCCGTCCCCAAGAGAAGCCAATAAAACTCGTAAATGTGTTGTTGGATGAGCTTTTTATCCGTGATCACCCCATGATCCGCCCTCAGCGAGGAGATGCAGCACTTCCTGCGGCGCCCGTTAGCCAGAGCATGGAAGTATTTGGTATTGGCGTCACCTTGTAAGACCCACCGAACTCGACCCCTTTGTCTCCAGTATTCTTCTTCCGCACGAAAAACTTCCAGCAGTTGGTCCTCCAAGTGGTAGCGGAGCGCCCACTCTTCTTCATCAATCCCTACTGCATCCGCTTTCTCATCTAAGGACTTGATTTGAGTCAGCAGATCCTGTTTGAGAACTCTGGCCTCTCTTCCTTTGTTAGCATTCCAGCCCCTAAGCTGTTGTCTCAAGCCCCCGCTCATGAAACTCCACCAGTCAAGGATGTCCCTGCCACCCACTCTATTGGCAAGAGCAGCCCACTTATTCCCCACGGACTCCTGGAACCCTGGAATCTGCAGCCAGCTAGACTCGAAGAAGAATCTATTGCTCCGTGGCGGAATCCCTTCCCCTGAGTCAAAGATCAAAGGAGTGTGGTCAGAGCCCAGGCTGGTCTCTGCCGAGACCGCATAGAGCGGGAAGTGCAGCTCCAGCGATGGTGAGATGAACACCCGGTCCAACACGCATCGAACAGGATTGAGCTGCTTGTTACTCCAGGTGTAGCGCGCCCCAGTGCGCGGAATTTCTCGCAAGCCCCAGCTAGCGATATGTTCGTTGAACAAGTCCATTCTGGTCCAGTTAAGCATGTCGTTGTTCTTATCGTGAGCCGCTCCGATGAGGTTGAAATCCCCTCCCATGATGATAGGCACCTCTGACGCTTCCACCTTGGTGGAAATCTCCTGCAGGAATTCCGCAGAGCGCGAATGATCCGCCGGTCCATAAATGCCCATGACCTTGCACCGAAGATTATCCGCGCGGCAAATGATGTTAGTGCTGATGACGAACCTGCCCCTGTCGATGCCCCCAACATCGAAGGCGCTATCGCGGCAACCCAACAGCATTCCCCCTGAATGCCCGCACGCGGAGAGCCAGCACCTGTTATCACCAGAATTTGACTGGATCAGAGGTGGGCCACGATTAAGATGGGCTTGAAGAATATACCTGGAAGGAATACATTGAATCGGCCTTGTATACAAAGTTTGGGCTAGTTTGCCCGTGTATCTGTAAATATAGTAGGATACGTGTCGGTTAGATAGAATTTGGCTCGTGCACGGTTGGGATTACTCCCACGTTAGAAAGTCTACGGACTATAAATATGTATCTAGGGTTTCTGAAATAAACAACAATCACGTTCATCACAAACCAATCTAGGCGCATCGCCAACTCCCTTGTCTCGAGGGTTTCTTCCGGGTAAGCATCATGCTGCCTAGATCGCATCTTGCGATCTAGGCAGTACACGTTTATTCGCTGTTCATGCGTTGCTCGTGCTGAAGCCTTGTTGATGGCGAGCAACGTGGTTATCATAGACGTGTTAGGGTTAGCATTATTTCATCGTATCATATGCTTTCGTCCGTGCAGCCCTTAGACGTCTAGCCGCCCTTACACCTATCTTAGGTGTAAGGGCGGCACCTCGCTTGATCATTATTTTGTAGATCCGATCTGTTATGATTGCTCCTTGTTCTTCAAGGATTAGTTTAATATCCGCATAGTTAGGCCTTACAAACGGGTTGAAGGATCCAGTGGCACGTAGGGTGTAGTTTGCTAGCCCTAGACAAGATGTTCCGGGGATCAACTTCATGTTGGTTTTTAGGCCTTGTCTAGGGTCGGTTTATGATCACCGTGCGTGGCCACCAGGCTTAATCACGTGTAGGATGTTCCGATTATGTGGTGAAAACCCTAAATCGTTGTAGGTCGTTTTAGCTTTATATTGATCAAGCAGGACCACCATGTGATCGTACACCTCGTACGAATCATGGGTGGATCGGCTCCTTGAGCCGATTCACAGGACAACCTGAGAGCCGATCGAGGCTCGTATTTAATGTTTACGTGTATGCCATGCAGGAAACTAAGCGAAGCAAATCCATCAACTTCCTGACCAGGTATAGGTCAGGTGGCACGCCCTTGCACCAGCATCGGACGTGCGTGCCGAGGCTTTGCGGGCCATCGCTCGAGGGACCAGGGCCAGCCGCAGTCCTGGGAGCCTCCCGGCTCTCATCGTGTTGCCCGTCGCTGCTCGCCGGTGGGTTTCGACCGCAACACATTCTGGCACGCCCGGTGGGACCGTCTTCGACATCAACTGCATCGCCATCTACATCTGAGATGGCGGAAGGTACTCCAGTCACGTACGAAGATTTGACTGGGGAGCTCAAGAAGAAGTATGACGAGGTCAAAGCGATCCTCGAAGCCGACCTCATCGGCTCTTTCCAGAGAACCCGCTCACACGGCATCAGGTGGAAAGGGTTCTCACCTGAAGGCGCGCTCGATGGAGTAGACCTCTCCGCCCCGTCAGAAGAGCGCACCAGGTCTCTGCGTCAGGAGATTAATTTCATGGTAGCTCATTCGCTGCACCGCCATTCTGAGAGCCTGGTGAACACTTTGGAGCGTGTCGCCCTTCGGGTGATCCAGGAAATCATGAGGCATCAATACTCTCCGTCAGGACCAGCTCTAGGGACTCACCAAGGAGAGATGCCACTCCAGTCCCGACCACCGCTGCCATTCGCGTTGGCAGCACCAGAAGTGCCGAATTCACCGGCATACGTCGTCTACAAGATCGGTGGTGACCCTAGTGATTACCAGTTCTTGTATGAGGCGCCTAAGGAGATCCCTCACGGATACACGTGCACATACGTGCCATACTGCAGTAACTGGGCACTCACGAACCAGACTGCAACAGCAGGGACTTCTGGAACAGCAGGAGGAACTTCGGGAACAGATCTTGAGAAGCAGACGTGGCTAGCCAAATATGTCACTCCGACAAACCTCCAGAGCTCAACTCCTGCAGTTGGCTCAGAGCTTGAGAAGCAAGCGTGGCTGGCTAAGTATGCCACTCCGGCGAATCTTCAGAGTTCGACTCCTACAGCCAGCACCGCGGATCAGATCAGTACAATCTTGAGAGACCAGTTCGGCATGGTGCCGAAAAGGAGGGCAATCGGCTATTCCAAGCCGTACCCCAACGAGTACGAGTTGATCCCGCTACCACCCAAGTATCGGCTCCCTGAATTCTCCAAGTTTAGTGGATCAGATGGTTCCAGCTCAATCGAGCATGTGAGCCGATACTTGGCACAGCTGGGCACGATCTCAGCATCAGATGAGCTGCGTGTGAGGTTATTCGCACAGTCCCTCACAGGATCGGCTTTCGGGTGGTACACATCGCTGCCACCAGACTCAATCCGGACTTGGAAGCAGTTGGAAGAGCAGTTCCACATGCAGTATCACTCAGAGGCTTTCGAGGCTGGCATTGCCGATCTAGCACAAGTACGACAGAAGCGCGGAGAAACAGTGTCAGAATACATCCAGCGCTTCAGGACCGTTAGGAACCGATGCTATTCGGCTCGTGTGACTGAAAAAGAAGCAGTCGATTTGGCGGTGATGGGTCTCGCATCACCGATCAAGGATGTGGCCTCCCAAGCAGACTACCCTTCACTGGCGCACATGGTGCAGGAGCTGTCATTATATGAACAGCGCCACCCAGAGGTATACCAGGATAAATTCAAGCGTGCGGTGGTCCTGGTTGAGGCAGATGAAGATGAAGGCTCTGCGGGAGATCAAGAGGTAGCAGTGGCTGAATGGACTCGGGGGGTAAGCCCCGTGTCCTGCAAGTGGGTTAAGCCACAAGGTCCTCCCAGAGGGTTTGACTTCGACGTGACCAAGGCTGAGCAAATTTTCGACCTCTTACTTAAGGAGAAGCAGCTGAAGGTACCCGAAGGACACAAGATCCCCACGGCTCAGGAGCTGAACGGAAAGCCATACTGCAAGTGGCATAACACGTTCACCCATGCCACCAACGACTGCAGGGTGGCGTCAGCAGATCCAAATGGCGATAGAACAAGGGCGTCTAATTTTCAGCCAGTACGCCATGAAAGTCGACACACACCCCTTCCCCGCCGTTAACATGGTGGAGTTCACTTACCCTGGGAGGTGCCAGCCAGGCTTCTCGTGCAACATCAACATGGTAGGACCTGGGCACCACCCTGGCAAGGATAGAGACGAGGGCAGCTGCTCTAATGACAACGACAAAGAGGAAGCCGTTCCACGCGATCGGCTCCGGCATGATGGCAAGCGCTACATCACAGAGGGAGAAGTGAAGAATGTGAGATATCAACGACCTCTCTCTGATCACCTCCTCAACAAATACGTGAGTCAATACGACCAACGCCGACGATACGACAACGATGACGAAAGAGATCGTCTGGCTAGGGACGCCAGGAGACATCGTCGGCATGATCGCGACGAGGAGAGATATGAGCGCCACGCCAAGGAAAAGTCAAGAGAGCAAGACGACGTGGATAGGCACTGGGACTGTCCCTTCTTCAGACACTCGCTGGGATTCGGGAATGAGCCGATTGCCTACAATCGGCAACCGCCCGAATGTAGACGAAGAAGAAGGATGCAGCTAACGTGTCCGTATTCAAACGTCTAGGGCCTCTCCCGCCTCGGAACAAGCACGCTGAGTCCTCTCGGGTGGAAGATCTCGAGGAATTAGAAGACGATGATGAAGAAGAAGAAGATAAGTACCACCGGCCAAGGTGGTGCCCTGATGGACTCAGCCGCTCCCAAAAGCGTAGGGTTCAGCGACTACGTGGTTTGGAGGAAGCTGAAAGGTTATACCTGCACACGTTAAGGAAGGCGCGGCCTGATCTGGCCACGAAAATTCAGCGAACCCTGGACGAAGAAGGTCGGCCACAAAAGAAAGAGTGGCGCCCGAGACAAAAGAAAGCCGATGATGAGACATCGGCTGGCACAAACATGATGTTCATCCTCCCGGCGGAGTTTAATGCTCCAGGGTTAGACGAAGCACCTGTGGCACAACTTGACTGCGGCCCACGGCCAGTTATCTTTGAGAAGCCACGAGAAAGAAGCTACAGACACCTGAAGGCCCTGTACTTGCGAGGTTATATCAATGGGCAGCCTGTCAACAAGATGCTGGTGGACACCGGAGCGGCAATCAACATTATGCCATACTCCATGCTACGTCGGTTGGGACGCTCTAGCTCGGATCTGATCAAGACCAACGTTACATTGAGCGATTTCAACGGCCAAGCATCTGACGCACAAGGTGTTCTGAACGTGGATCTGACCGTAGGAAGGAAAACCATCCCTACGACATTCTTTATTGTCGATAGCAAGAGCACCTATGCTGTCCTGCTAGGGAGAGATTGGATCCACGCCAACTGTTGCATTCCATCCACGATGCACCAATGTTTAATACAGTGGGATGGAGATGAAGTAGAGGTCGTCCACGCAGATGACTCAGCCGAGATTTCAACGGCCGGCATGAACGTTTGGGAGACGACAGGCCAAGAGCCACTCTCGGGCATCAATTTGGACGATCGCGAGCGCATCGACGTGACGAAGGATGGGGTTAGGCTGGTCTTATCCACCGGCCCGACCGTGTAACAAGAGCAAAATCTATGGACAAACGTGGCAAGGCCGATCCTTGTGATCGGCCCCAAAAATAAAAAGGGATAATCTCGTCTCAAGCATGTCACGTAGTTATACTGAAGCAAGACCAAGATGTAAACCTTCATTGAGCAGTTCAATCAACATGGAGGCCGATTCCAGCAATCGGCCAAAAGTATCCTCACCATACGTTCTGCCCGTGTTCAACGTCGATCTAACGGGCGGCGGAAAGCGGGGATACAGGTTTACGTCGGCTGACGAACTGGAAGAAGTCAACATTGGTCCTGACGGTGCTGATGTTCAAGTACAGTACCTTGGCTAACTACAGAGCCGATATCTGCAGTTACCTGACAGATTCGGCTCGGGGGGCACCTAATCAGATGAACATGTGCGATGAACATGTGCGATACAGGGGCAATGAGATATGGGGGGCCGATTTTAAATTGGCCAGTAAAAAAAATGTACATACAAAGCAAAGCCGATGCACAGCCATCGACTCTAGAATTACAAGCACAAACTGCCACATGCGCAGGCCCTACTGAAGGAAAGTTTCTAAGGCGCGGAGTACACCAACACGTACGTGATCCACCTCTCGCGATCTGCGATCTCGGCCTTGTCGTCATCATCCTTGCCTCGTCACCGCGTTGCTTGTTCAAGGCACGTATCTCTGCCAAGTCAGTTTTCAGTTCAGCCTTGAGGCCTTCTGCTTCCCGTTGGGAGCGAGCAATGGAAGCTTCCTTGGCACAGATGAGCTCTTTGGTGACCCGCACCTTTTCTTCAAGATCCTTCAGCTCCTTTCGCAAGATCTCAAGCTCAGCAGTGCTGACAGAGGGGTCAGTCTTGGCATCCAAAGCTGCCTTTTTCTCGTTAAGCCGTTGACATATGTCTGCAATATCGGCATTCAGCGGGAGTTGGGTGTGGCGTAAGTCGATTCTCTGACGAGCCAACTGCACCCTTGACCTGAAGGTCGAACGACAGCAAGCCTGAGAGATCACAGCCCTGACAAACAACAAAAAGCAGCATAAGTCTGCAGATCAGGGTAAGGGCAAGCCCAACAAAGGGAGCATACCTCTCCTACGACCATGGGAACAGCCGATGACGGAGCAATCGGCTGTGGCGTCTCTGCCCGGGGTTTGGCCAAGGTGGCAACTTGGTCGATGTCACCTTTATAGGTTGTTACCTCCAGAGTTGTGGAGGGCATCAGAACTTCCTCGACATCCCCGCTGGAAGTTTCATCAGTCTGCAAAAGATGGTGAGCCGATCTGGGCAGCAAAGCACAAGAACTAAGCTAGGAGGAGTTGGGGAGCCGTTACATTTAAAGCTTCTTGGTTCGAGGAAGGGGTTTGATGATCCTTCCGAGCCCTCTTGGTGCATTGACTCTTAGTGCGTAAGCCTCCTTGCCTTGTTTTGATGGGAGCTTGAAGGGTAGCAGGTTCAGGGGCTGACCTTTTCTTGGAAGCCGATGGTGGCACATCTGGCTGTTTTTGCGTGGTGGTGTCCTCAGAG
Source organism: Lolium rigidum (assembly GCF_022539505.1). NCBI lineage: Eukaryota > Viridiplantae > Streptophyta > Magnoliopsida > Poales > Poaceae > Lolium > Lolium rigidum. The sequence continues at coordinate 409,682,473 of NC_061510.1, forward strand.
GTGCCCGAGCTTGAGCCTCGTCGGCTGGACTGCGTCTCCTCGCTGGTATTGTCTTCAGTGGAGGTCTGCAAGAGCAGGATTAATGGACACTGACATGCTAAAAAAGCCTAGAAGGATGAATGGAACAAGATGGGGTATAGAACAGCTTACATATAAGCTTTCTGGAGCTGGCGCAGGGTTTTTGCCCTTCAAAGTTTTCCTGGCAGCTACTTTTCTCACTGCTGTTCTCGCCCTGACTGAGGCTCGGGGGGCAGCTGGCCCTGAAGAGTCTTTACTCTTGGGAGCCGATTTTATTGGAATCGGCTGGCTCTGCATCACAACCTTTTTAAAAAGGTGGTGAGTTCTTGCAGAAGAGGACCACCGGAGCTGGTGGGAGGAATTTAAAGGGGGATCCATCATCATTGACGGGCTCCGGGCCATCTTGTTGCTGCAAAGAAACAGAGCAGGGTTATAAAGCATCACCGGAAACTATCGCGAGGAGATTTGCGAGCAAGTGGCACCCGTTCGCAGAAGTATCGCCTTCGGCGTCAAGTTGTTTCAGCAACGGTCCTAGGGCTCTCCCGAAGGCATGGGTCTTCCACATTATCCACCAGATCTCAAAGTCATCAGTCGAAGAGATGAAGGATAGATTGTGAGGGACCGATGCGTTGCCATCGGCTCATTGAGCATTGACCAAGTTGACAATCGCTCCTTAGTCAAAGAGATGAAGGATAGATTGTGAGGGACCGATGCGTTTCCATCGGCTCATTGAGCATTGACTAAGTTGACAATCGGCAAAGTCAGTATGAGGGGAAATCGGCTAAATTAGCATAAAGGAAATCGGCAAAATCAAATTGAAGGAAATTGATAACGGGATTCCTTACATAAAAAGCTGATTGCTCTCAAAAGGAAGTACCAGGGGATACATTGCCCCATCTACTACTACTGATCCTATGCTAAGGGTCTTATCAATGGGCCGTCGCTGCCCTCGTCATCGCCGTCGTCGCCGCTGTCGGCGCTACTCCCGGCTGGCTCGTCGTCGCTGCTGCCGCGGCCTCCGGCAGGGCCCTCGTTGTCCTCGTCCTCCTCGTCAGCGTCGTCGTCGCTGTCGAAGTCGCTGAGGTTCCCCGGCCAGGGGCAGAAGCGCTTGGCCGGCGGTTCATCGGAGGAGGTGTCGTCCTCCTCCTCCTCCTCCTCCTCCTCCTGAAGGAGGTGAAGTCGTCCCAGGAGAAGCGATCGTCATCGCTCTCCTCCTCCGTTTCCCCGTCGGCAAGGAAGCGGAGGTCACTTTCCCCGTCGGTCGAGGACTTGTCGTCCTCAGACCAGACGGAGAAGTCGTGATCGGACTCGTCCCCGTCTTCTATGGCGCGGCGAATGTAGGCCTCGTGGGCCTCCTCCGGGTCCCACTCCGGCGTCGGCTCGCGGGAGGGGGAGGACCGGGTGGAAAGACCCGACGAGGCGAGAGGAGGAAGAAGACATGGTGGCAGAGGAGGGCTTTTGGAGTGCTAATGCGAAGGGGATGAAGAAATGAACTGCAGGATGCGGTTAAAATAGAGGCGATATAGTGGAGATGATTCAATGCTGCAGCGGTTCCCGAGGATGTAGTGCCAAAACCATCAAATCATGCGGAGAAGTTGAGAAGGCAAGGTATCATGATGAAGGGATACCGTGGCGGTTCTGTTCTGCCCGGATTTGACACGACGAAGAAAGGAAAAAACAGAGTGATTTTGGAATTGTCATTTCCAAAACCAGGGGGGCATGTGTTATCACCAGAATTTGACCGGATCAGAGGTGGGCCACGATTAAGATGGGCTTGAAGAATATACCTGGAAGGAATACATTGAGTCGGCCTTGTATACAAAGTTTGGGCTAGTTTGCCCGTGTATCTGTAAATATAGTAGGATACGTGTCGGTTAGATAGAATTTGGCTCGTGCACGGTTGGGATTACTCCCACGTTAGAAAGTCTACGGACTATAAATATGTATCTAGGGTTTCTGAAATAAACAACAATCACGTTCATCACAAACCAATCTAGGCGCATCGCCAACTCCCTTGTCTCGAGGGTTTCTTCCGGGTAAGCATCATGCTGCCTAGATCGCATCTTGCGATCTAGGCAGTACACGTTTATTCGCTGTTCATGCGTTGCTCGTGCTGAAGCCTTGTTGATGGCGAGCAACGTGGTTATCATAGACATGTTAGGGTTAGCATTGTTTCATCGTATCATATGCTTTCGTCCGTGCAGCCCTTAGACGTCTAGCCGCCCTTACACCTATCTTAGGTGTAAGGGCGGCACCTCGCTTGATCATTATTTAGTAGATCCGATCCGTTATGATTGCTACTTGTTCTTCAAGGATTAGTTTAATATCCGCATAGTTAGGCCTTACAAACGGGTTGAAGGATCCAGTGGCACGTAGGGTGTAGTTTGCTAGCCCTAGACAAGATGTTCCGGGATCAACTTCATGTTGGTTTTTAGGCCTTGTCTAGGGTCGGTTTATGATCACCGTGCGTGGCCGCCAGTGCTCAATCACGCGTAGGATGTTCCGATTATGTGGTGAAAACCCTAAATCGTTGTAGGTCGTTTTAGCTTTATATTGATCAAGCAGGACCACCATGTGATCGTACACCTCGTACGAATCATGGGTGGATCGGCTCCTTGAGCCGATTCACAGGACAACTTGAGAGCCGATCGAGGCTCGTATTTAATGTTTACGTGTATGCCATGCAGGAAACTAAGCGAAGCAAATCCATCACCTTCCTGACCAGGTATAGGTCAGGTGGCACGCCCTTGCACCAGCATCGGACGTGCGTGCCGAGGCTTTGCGGGCCGTCGCTTGAGGGACCAGGGCCAGCCACAGTCCTGGGAGCCTCCCGGCTCTACTGTGTTGCCCGTCGCTGCTCGTCGGTGGGTTTCTGACCGCAACAGCACCACACAAACTTCTCCCCAATCTCGAGGCTTGTGAGCTCGTGGTCCGTAAAGTCCTGTTTGATAGTTTCTTGCAGGCAAACAATGTCGATTCTGTGAGTCCGGAGATAGTCCTTTAGCAAGGTCCGGCGTCCCCTCGCGCTGAACCCGCGGATGTTCCAGAAAAGAGCTCTCATTGCTTAACCACTGCCCGACCCCGTGCTTGGCGGGTTAGAATTCTTTTCCCTAAGACAGGCGCTTTCTTCTGGATCTTCTTCTTCCTCACTTGCCTTATCTCCTTTGCACCGCTCCCACCAGACCCAACTGGGGGAGGGGACGTGCAGGTTTGTTCCTGGGCCTCCGCCAAATCCTCCGCCTCTTTCTTCTTTTGTGCCTATGTCAAAGCCTTGTCCCTAGCAAGTGCTAGCTCCGCCTGAGCTAGTTCGCGAGCCCGTAGCATAGACAACAGCGGCGCAGGATTGCCGGCCGCAGAGGGGAAAACAATGCAACTATCGCGGGCAACCGACAAAAGTGAGGAGTCGGGAATGTCTTGAAGAATGGCAAAGTTGTCAACCGATTTGGACATACCTGTCGTCTTGTCCTTTGCACGCTGGATCGCCTTCTCCAGGATGGGCGTCGCAGACGAACCCGAGCCCCGCGCGCTGGTCCTTGCCGCCGCCACCGGGGACGCCCTGCTCCTTGGCGCCCTGCTGATTGGTGCCGCCAGCTCCTCCACAGCCACTCCTTCCTCCCATAGCTCCCCTTCCAGCACCCTCTCCTCGATCCTGCGCGGCTCCCTTTCTTCTGGGGCCTGGGTCGCCGCGTCCCCATCGTTGAAAGACAGCTGTTGCGCCACCAGCTTGAGCGCTAAGGACGGGCGATCAGCATTGGCCTTACTTCTTCTTTCCTTGGAGCGCATGGCAAGAGGGTCAGACTCCCAGGTCACCGGTGTGGCAATACCAGCCTCAACGCGGTCCTCATCCGACAGCTGTTGCGCCTTCCACAGAGACGGACGGCTCTTGACAGAATCTCCACCCTCCAGCGGGGAGTCTTGGAAGGAAACCAGCAAAGGAGAAAGCGCCACCCTTTCCCCAGATGACTCCGCCGGAGCATTGGCAGGTTGCAGCATCCCTGCTAGCACAGGAAAGATATCTCCGCCCTCCGTTAAGTTTGACCCATACTGACTGAAAGCCGTGTTGGGAATCTTCTGTCCTTTACCCGCTGGCAGCTCGTCAGGCGTCGAGATGGGAGCAGACTTGTGGTTGGGCTCTGAGGCCGAGCCACCCCCACCCTTGGCCGCGCCTTTGTCCTTCCTGGACTGCTTGCCCCTTCTCCCGTCCCAGCCTTCTCCCTCAGACTCCTCCAGCTCCTCCTCTCTGTCCTCCGATGTCTTCCTCTGAGGCGGCGGTGGGTCAGAAGGCTCCTCCTTCTCCCCTTCTTCCCTGGCAATACGAACCTTGAAGCCTTGTGAGTTCACGAAGAGCACTGTGAACTGAGGGAGGCAGACCGGAGCTCTGCAGCCGATCAGAACCTGCACCGGGGCTGAAGGCGACTCAAGAGATTGTGCATCCACAGCAATGGGGCGGCCCAGCTCCCTAGTTGCCAGAAGGATCCGCACCGCCTGTCTGAAAGGGGGAGGCACATCAAACAGCTTGATCCAGCATTCTACAAGTTGTTCCACCGCCGCGGGATCACCGGCGTTGGAGGTGACGATGACGTGCAGCTTGCTAGAAGGCAGAGTAAGACCTCCGCCCCTGATCGCCATACGCAGGCTTTCTTTGGACGGGAAGAACATAGCGAAGTCTGAGCGGTTGAGCTTCTGCACGCGCCACCCCCAATCTTCATCCACCAGGTCTTTGAGTTCGGCCTCCATCTGTTCAGCAGATAGGTCTCCCCCTTCCAGGATTACCAACGCCGTGTTTGGCGCCGGGGGCAGCAGCTCCTCTTCCGGCACATCACAGCACATGAAGCCCCTACCCTCCACGCCAAAGCCAGCCCAGTAGGGATCTGTCGCCTTGGACAAAGCAGCGCACATAGCTGACAGATGCCCACTCATGTTGCATTTGACGCAGAACGGTTCATCCTTGCAATCTGCCTGTATGTGCCCGGGCTTCCCACAGTGGTAGCAGACGATGTGCGCAGTCTCACCCGTCGCCGGAGTCCCTCCCTCCGTCAGCGCACGACCCGGGTTTCCCCGCTCTCCCTGAGCGGAGCCCGAGGATCTTGGAGCTCCCCGTCCCGAATCGCGCCCCCGCAGATTCTGGAGCGGTGGCTGTTGGTGGCGACGTTGCTCCCGGCCCCTACGCTCCCGGGCCCGCCCATCCTCTTCCCTCCGCCTCTGAGCCTCGGCGTCCCACTGGAACTGTCGGCGGCGCTGCTCCTCTTCCTTGCGGTCCAAACGCTGGCGGAGTTCCAGCTCTCTGCGCCTCCCTTCCTGACCGCCCACTTGATCAAACGGCCGTTAACCCTCTCCTCTCCCTATCCATCCTCACAAGCTTGAGCACTGGTTCAGAGGATCCACTCTCTCTCACAGCGACAAGCTTCTTCGCCCGGAAGCGGTGTCGATGAATGTCTCTTGCGGCGGCTGGAAACCCTAACTCCCGATCTAGGGTTCCAACCGGCAGCCACCACCAGTTAAGTACCACTCGGGGAGGGGTAAAACTGTCCACTTCGCATAACGCCTGGCCAAACTCCATCTGAACCTCCAACAATTGCCCCTCGGCCACGTGTCCTTCATCTGACGGCTCCGCTCGCACCCTGGGGTGAGAGGCCGACCCAGCCCCACTCGGCCCAGAGGCCGTTGGCCCAGCCCAACTGACCCCACTCGGCCCAGAGGCCGTTGGCCCAACCCAACTGGCCCAACCACACGCTCCTCCAGGTCCCGTCCCTGGAAACCCTAGAGGCAACACCGCGGACTCCCCGGCCAGCGCCGCCGCCGGCTCCCTGGCTAGCGTCACCGGAATCTCCCCGATGAGGATCGCCGGCGACGACGATGAGGGCCCGCCGTCCTGCCCCTGCGACACCAGAGACGCCGCGGCGCCACCGCTCTGTGGAAGAGGGGGGAAATCCACCACCGAATCCAGCTGAACAAGAGGACACCGGGGCGCCGCCTGGCTCAGATCTGACTGCGCCACCACCTGAGCCGCCGGGGCCGCCGGCGAGGGCCCTTCCCCCGCCACACTGTCGAACGCCTGCTCCAGGAACGACCCCAGGCACGGAGAGCGGCGAGCCACACGAACATCCTCCACCACCTCTTCACCCTGCTCCTCTGACGAGTCCTCCACGATCTCTCCCAGGATCGCGAACGAGTTGACCGACGCCCGTCTCTGCGCCCCCCGGCGAGCAGCGGCGAGCTTCCTTCTACCCAGGGCGGCCCGCGGAGGGGGAGCCCTCTCCCAGCTCCGGTCGCCGGCCAGGGCGTCTTCGGAGTCGCCCGCCTCGACGCGCGCCTTGAGACACATCAGTCCAGGCTCACTGTGCACCGTTGAGCTGCTGTATCGCGGGCGCGATGGTGTTGAGCGGCTGCCCGACAGCGTCAGTACGAGGATCTGGGAGGTGGCGCCAGCCGCTGCGTCATGTTCTTCGGGGCGGGGGATGTGGCGTGAGCTGGTGCAAAAGAATAATCAATTAATTTCAACATGAATGACTTGTTACAATCACAACACATGTTTCTCCATGACATACATCAAAGGTTCAAAGTAGCTGGACTGCTAGGCTAGCATGAATCGGGGAGTACAACTATTACATGCATGTATCGACCTAGTAGTAAACATTTAGCTGGTCCATAATCTGCTTCATGCAGAAATGGATCATAGTCTTTGACTAAACTATATCTCGTACATTAGCTCCTCCACCATGTGCTGGATGCAGATTTCGCAGTTTGTCTTGGAGCACTTGGCCGTGCCATGCGACGATGGAGTATCACAGGAGACGAACGCCGGCGCCGGCGCTGGGCATGCCACCAGGTTCATGTCGTCGTCGTCGAACAGGCACTCATACGTGACCTCCTGGTATTCGTCCTCAACCAGCGGTGGCTGCTGCTGCGTCCGGCGAAATTCTTCAACCTCTTGGAGTATGTCGTCAGAGAAGCCAGCCGGATCCACGCTTCCGATGTTGTCCTCGAGTTGTTGGAGATCTTGAAAGGAGAACCCGGCGGGAATCACGTCGTCTTGGCCGGAAAGCATCCAGCGCTCGATGTTGTCCTCGTGTTCTTGGAGGTCGGAGAACCCGGCCGGCTCCATGCTGCCGTAGGGGGGCATCATGTCGTCTTGGCCCGAAAGCATCCAGTGCTCGATGTTGTCCTCTGGTTCTTGGAGGTCTTGAAAGGAGAACCCGACGCTGCAGTCTGCTCCGTCGGCGACGGCGGGCATGGCGTGGTCGTCGGAATACAACCAGCGGCGCTCGATCTCTTGAAGCTGCTCTGTGGGTTGCTGGTTCTTTTCTTGGCGGCGCGGGGTTTGGAGACGTGGACCGTCCGGGTGTGGATCGTCGCCGGCCTTCCTCTTCTTGCAATCCGGCATGGCCTTGCTCTTGTTGCAATCCACCATGGCCTTCCTCTTATTGCAATCCTCCATGGCCTTGATTACCGAGTCGTACGTTGTCTCCGTCTTGTGGCGCGACACGCAGACCCTGCATAGGACCAGACCGGCGGCATCGTCGTTGAGGCGGTACTCGGTCATGCACCATCCGAGCCTGGTAGGCCTAGCTCGCGGCGACTCCCTGAATTGGTAGGAGAGCTCCAGCTTGTAGCCAACGCAGCGACCAGTCTCCTTGTCAATAACAGGCTCCTCGCGATGCTCCGAGTGCCATGTGTAACCCTCGCCGACGGCGCGCTGCCGCCTCCCGCGGCCGTTCTTGGCCTGGTGATGACGCACCGCTGTGAAGAAGTACCAGTGACCCCTTTTCCCGTCGTGGTTGTCGGTCCCCAACGCCTCCTCGCGCTCCTCGACGAGTTGGTCGGGTGACAAGGAGTATGCGTCAAAGTCGTGGATGTTGTGGTGGCCGTCGATCGGCAGCCCGGCCACCTTTGGTCGCAGGAACTTAGTGATGAGCTCGTGATCGGGCATGTTGAAGACAGCCCCCGGAGGAGCACCGCCATCTTCCGCGGACGCCATGGATCGATCAGCGATGGATGCGATGCAAGGAGTGGAAGAAGAGGCCGCACGCGCGTGTGCTCTACTGGCTAAATGCTGTGTGCCGTCCAGCTTATATCGGTGATCCACGTCAAGCACTTTAGCTAGTCTAACAGCAATCCAGAAACGGAAACGGAGTGCAAGTATGCTACGACACCGGCATGCAGGCGACGGAGACTACGGGACATCAGGAGATCCATGGGCCGGCAAGTGCAGATTAACCCAAATGGGCCAAGGCTGGTCCGCTTGCGTGCGTGAGCTGGAAGCCGGTGCTCTTAACCAGCCCTGAGAGGATGAGAGAAGGCATCGATTGAGTGGCCAAGAAACTATCTTCTTCCTGTCTCCTTTCTTCTGTACCTGCTACTCTGCTCTCCCCCTTTCCCCTTCTCCAAACAATCTCTGTATCTGTATCTTAATTCAGCTACTTGGGGACTGAATCCAGTGCGTGTGCTATCAAATCATCCATGGTTGTAGCAAGTGGTATCCAGAGCAGGTTTAGATCTGGATTTTTTTCCGTCCGCCCTCAAAATTCTGCTTGATTGGCCTGTAAAACCAGGGCAAAGGGCGCGAGTAATTCGCGCAAAACACTCTCGAGTGTACCCTTGCTAGGTCAGGCTGATTCGGCGAGAGCGGCGACGGCGAAGTCCGGTCGAATTACCCTCACCACACGCATGACGCATGTGGAATTAACCATGGCGGACCTACAGAAGTTGCTGGCTGCAACAGCGGAGGCGAACAAGGCGACAGCCGAGGCGGGCAAAGCCAACGCGGACCGCATCACCGACATCAACGCCACCCTCGACAAACTCGCCACATCTCAGCAGGAGCTGTCCACCGCCTCCAAGCGAGTGGAAACGACCCTTGATCGGGTGATCTCCGCCAACACGGCCCTCGATCGCTCGGTCGCAGAACTGAAGCAGTCGATGGATCACGTCGCGTCGCGCCTCACCACTTTGGAGAAGGGCACACCACCATCCTCGACCCCGGGGCACGATGATCTGTGCACGGGTGCGTTTCGGCCCAACGGGCACCGTCCTCCACGGCATAACCAGGGTGTTGCTCTCAGAGAGGATCGAACCTCTGGTCACACCCTGGTAAGGGGTGAGCAATCTGGGACCAATCATGCATTGAATTCTCATTTGCCTGAAGATGATGTTCTCGAATTACATGCACCTGCTCACCAAAACAAAAACTCTTTTGGTCCACGGTTACCTAAGTCTGATTTTCCCCGATTTAACGGTGATAACCCCAAATGGTGGAAAGATAGGTGTGAAAAATACTTCAACCTGTATAGTGTGCAGCCTCATTTATGGGTGGATTTTGCAACGATGCATTTTAGTGGCAATGCAGCCTTGTGGTTACAGACTTACGAGGCAATGCATAGTGTTGATACTTGGCCAGAGTTGTGTGTAGGAGTTTTTAGCAAATTTAACAGAGACAAGTATGCAAAGACTATAGATGTTTTTTTTAATGTCAAACAGTCAGGGTCTGTTGATGAGTACGCCCATAAGTTTGAGGAGCTTATGCATAGAATCCTACTGTACAATCATTCATATGATGAAACCTTTTTTGTGCATCGATTTATTTCGGGCCTCAAACCTGAAATTAAATCTGCTATTAAGTTGCATAAACCGGGAACAGTTGATCTGGCTTTATCTCTTGCTCAAACACAGGAAGTATTATTGGTGGAGGATATTCCAGTCGCTACCAATAAGTATACTCAACGGGATGCTCTCCGGCTCAAGTACAAGCAAAATGCTCAGCAACCAGGCCTATTGGGCGTTCATCCTAGTGAGAAGAGACTTGAGGAGAAGGCTACACCTACCAGGTTTGATTCTCTGCGTGCACAACGCCGAGCAAAGGGAGAATGCTTTAAGTGTGGTGAAAAATATGCACCGGGCCATAAATGTCCAGCACAAGTGCAACTCCATGTAGTAGAAGAGCTTTTGGAGGCACTACAATTGAGTGAAGCCTCAACTTCTGAATCTGAATCTGACAGCTCCTCTGATGTCGAGAACCTCATGAAACTATCAGTTCATGCTGCAGCAGGCACTTCTAGCAAGAAGAGTATACGGTTGCAGGGCCAAGTGGGAAAATATACTGTACTGATCCTTGTTGATTCAGGAAGCTCCAGTAATTTCATCAGTCAACAGTTGGTGAGTAAATTGAACTGCCCTACTGAAGATATGCCACCTGCCCGAGTGACTGTTGCTGATGGTGGGATATTGCATTGTGATAAACATATTCCTTCACTGTGCTGGTACACACAAGGGCATCAGTTTGACACAGCTTTAAAAGTGCTTCCATTAGGATCATATGATATTATATTGGGCATGGACTGGCTTGAGGAGATAGATGATATGCGGATCAGTTGGAAGAAGAAGATATTGCAGTTCCAACATGGTGGCCAACGGATCACATTACAGGGTGTCCATCATGATCCGACCTCATGTACAGCCATCTCGGGTAAAGAGTTGCAAGGCCTTTTGAATGTGGGTGAGGTGTGCAATCTAATGGAGTTATGCGCCATTCCAGAGCCCATACTGCTTGAACCAGCTATCCCACCTAGCATACAACAGGTCCTTGGTGATAATGCCGCCATATTTGAAGAGCCTCAGACTTTACCGCCTAACCGCAGGTTCGATCACCACATCCCATTATTGCCTGGCACTCAACCGGTGAATGTGAAGCCCTATCGCTATGCTCCTTTGCAAAAAACTGAGATTGAGTCACAAATCAAAGATATGCTTCGCTGTGGGATTATTCAGGACAGTACAAGTCCCTTTGCGTCCCCAGTGTTGTTAGTGAAGAAAAAAGATGGGACATGGCGGTTTTGTGTGGATTACCGTCATCTCAACAATATAACAGTGAAGAACAAATATCCAATACCAATTGTAGATGAGCTTCTTGACGAGCTTGCTGGGTCTAAATGGTTCACCAAGTTGGATTTACGCTCTGGCTATCATCAAATCCGGTTGGTTCCTTCAGATGAGCATAAGACTGCATTTAAGACACATCAAGGCCTGTATGAGTTCAAGGTCATGCCATTTGGTCTCACTAATGCGCCAGCAACATTTCAAGCAGCCATGAACACTATATTTGCTCATTTAATCAGGAAGTGTGTGCTAGTCTTCATGGATGACATCCTAATTTATAGTGCTACTCTAGCTGATCATGTAAATCATCTGAATCAAGTGTTTGACTTACTGCAGCAACATCACCTCTATGTCAAACGTAGCAAATGCTCTTTTGCACAACCTCAGTTAGAATACCTTGGACATATCATTAGTGGCAATGGAGTCGCCACTGATCCAAGTAAGATTCAAGCTGTACAAGATTGGCCCACTCCACGAAATGTGAAGGAGGTGCGAGGATTCCTGGGCTTAACAGGGTACTACCGTAAATTCATAAAAGGGTATAGCCTTATCAGTCGCGTCCTCTCTGATTTACTCAAGAAGGATAAGCTCTTTCACTGGACATTCAATGAGCAACAAGCATTTGATCACTTAAAACAAGTGATGTTACGAGCCCCAGTGCTTGCATTACCTGACTTCAAATTGCCATTCACTGTGGAGACAGATGCATGTAAGCGGGGTGTTGGTGCAGTCCTGATGCAACTTGGGCACCCGATTGCTTACCTCAGTAGGGCATTGGGTCCTACGGCACAAACAATGTCGACATATGAAAAGGAATGCCTTGCTATTCTTCTTGCTGTAGACAAATGGCGTGCGTACCTCCAACATGCACCATTCACTATCGTCACTGATCACAAGAGCCTTGTGCACCTCGCTGATCAGAAGCTTAGCAATGAAATGCAACAAAAGGCTTTTGTTAAGCTCATGGGTCTCCAGTACAAGCTTGTCTACCGGAAGGGTAGAGACAACACAGCCGCAGATGCCCTGTCACGTCAGACCTCCAACAATGAATTGTTTGCCATATCATTTTGCAGACCACGCTGGCTGGAGTCCATCACTGATGGCTATCAGCATGATGAGAAGGCTCGTTCTTTATTGCAAGAACTCAGTATACATAGTCCCAATTATCAAGGGTACTCTCTGCATCAGGGCCTAATTCGATATAAAGACCGGATTTGGTTGGGAAACAACACGGAGGCACACAAGGCCATCCTCCTTTCTCTACATGACAGTGGGGTAGGCGGTCACTCTGGGTTTTTAGCTACATATCACCGCATTAAAAACCTTTTCTCCTGGCCAGGCATGAAACAATATATTCGGAAGTATGTCCAGCAGTGTTCTGTTTGTCAACAAGCAAAGTCGGAGCATGTCAAGCTACCAGGTTTACTCAATCCTTTGCCTATACCTTCTGAAGCTTGGAGCATTATTAGTCTTGACTTTGTGGAGGGCCTACCTAAGTCTGGATCATTCAATTGCATATTGGTAGTTATTGATAAGTTCAGCAAGTATGCTCATTTTCTCCCACTCTCACATCCATATACTGCCCTTACTATTGCCCAGAAATTTGTGGACAACATTTACAAGCTTCATGGTCTTCCCAGTATTATCATCTCTGACCGGGATCCCATTTTTACAAGCAAAGTTTGGCAAGAATTGTTTCGACTGTCTGACACTAAAATGAACATGAGTTCAGCAAATCACCCGCAGACGGACGGTCAAACGGAGAAGCTTAATCAATGTTTGGAGACTTTCTTGCGTTGTGCTGTTCATGCGTCTCCAAGGAAATGGGCACAATGGCTCCCTCTAGCCGAGTATTGGTACAACACAAACTTTCACTCGGCCTTGGGTAAAACACCTTTTGAGATCCTATATGGCTACAAACCTCGTCACTTGGGTGTCAGCAATCTTCAGAGTTCAACACCTACTGATTTGGCGGGGTGGCTTCAGGAACGCCAAGAAACGCTGATCCTACTCCAGCAACATCTATTGCGCGCCCAACAACGCATGAAGTCTCAAGAAGATAAACACAGGACAGAAAGGGAGTTTGCTGTTGGCGAGTTTGTTTACATGAAATTGCAACCATACTCCCAAACTTCTATTGCACAACGTTCCAACCACAAGCTCTCCTTCAAGTTTTTCGGGCCTTATGAAATTCTAGCTCGCATTGGTAAAGTGGCCTACAAGTTAAAGCTCCCTGCAGGCAGTCAAATCCATCCGGTGTTGCATGTGTCCCAGCTGAAAAAATCCGTCCCTTCAAACCAGGTGGTTTCCTCTACTTTGGATTTCAATTTTCTTGCTGATGATGCCTCACCAGTGCAGCCCGGCGCTGTGATCTCCAAGAGGACCATACACAAAGGTCGCACTTTTGTCAATCAGGTGCAAATCTCCTGGACAGGTCTTCCCTCAACATTACTGACCTGGGAGTCTGAAGCTGCCTTGCGTCGACGTTTCCCTGGTGCTCCTGCTTGGGGACAAGCAGGCTTTGAAGGGAGAGGAACTGCTACGACACCGGCATGCAGGCGACGGAGACTACGGGACATCAGGAGATCCATGGGCCGGCAAGTGCAGATTAACCCAAATGGGCCAAGGCTGGTCCGCTTGCGTGCGTGAGCTGGAAGCCGGTGCTCTTAACCAGCCCTGAGAGGATGAGAGAAGGCATCGATTGAGTGGCCAAGAAACTATCTTCTTCCTGTCTCCTTTCTTCTGTACCTGCTACTCTGCTCTCCCCCTTTCCCCTTCTCCAAACAATCTCTGTATCTGTATCTTAATTCAGCTACTTGGGGACTGAATCCAGTGCGTGTGCTATCAAATCATCCATGGTTGTAGCAAAGTAGTACCCGGTTCGATCTCGCATGCAGTACTACTCGTGTAAATCTTGAAACGAATCAAAGAATGTGCATGTATTTTGCCATCGGATTGTAACTAACACGCCTCGATCTCCGACCGTGGGGGACGCCTAATTCAACTTGACGTGGCAACCAAGCTCCATCGTCCCAAATCAAACTGAAAAGCCACGTCATACTAAGGTACCAATACGATTTGCCCATGGACTGAAGCTCGTCTCACGCGTGGACATGCATGCGCGTACAGACCAAGCTAGCCAGCCACTGCTTTCATTTGTTTCAATGAAACGACGATGGAGCGCAGAAGAGAGAAACCAAGGACACTAAGAACACAAAGCGCCATCACTCGCTTATGTGGACGCCGGCACGCCTTCCTCCTTTTGGGAAAGGTTTCCCCACACGGGCGGCCCCAGTAAACATGGAAAATTTGAAAACACAAAAGAACGTCAAATTTCATTCGATTTCTATAAAAGACGGCGAGTTTGTACAAAAGATGGCGAATACAAATAGTAATCTAGCGGCGGTTAAAGGCGTTATTGTTGCTGCTTTCTCCAATGCCGCCATCGTCGGAGAACTCCCAGTCGTTCTCTTCCTCTTTCGATGCCGGTGGTGGAGAAGGCTCGGCGGCGACGAGGTTGACAAAGTTGCCGGAGACCCTGGCGGACCATTCCTCCGCCTCCCGCGCGATGTACGTCACCTGCCGATAGTCCTCGTCGACGGAGCGGCCGATGAGAAGGGCTGCGGTAGGCTGCCTGCGCCTCCAGCTCCATCTCCCACCAATTTTTTCACCGATGGCGGCGGCGTGGATGCATGTCTTCCTCCTTGGGGTGGCGAAGTTCGAGCCGCCCGCGTGGAAGCGAGGCAGGCGCCTCCTTGTTCACTTCCCTCTTAATCGGCATGTGGAGGAGCTGCCTCGAGCGACATCGCAGATGAAGACACCGCCGGACGGCCTTGCATGGAATCGCCTAGCGCTGCCGACCGCCGGACTCGGACGAGCCGGATCGGGAGGCGTTCGACACCACCTGTGTCGGTGCACGCAGGGGACGCCGTCATGCGGGATGTACAACGACCAGCGAGGCGGGTCGTCGCGCCTCCGCGGCAGGTAGCCGTACATGCGAGCGTCCATCGATGTCGCGGCCGAACCAGCACCTCCGGTGGCCCGTGCGGTTGTACCCCCGAGCGTTAGGGCCGGCGGACCTTGCGACCTCGGCATTGCGCTCCGATTGGAACACGCGGCTCAACTCCGGGCTTGTCGGAGCCCATTTGGGGAGGCGCTACTCAGGCTGTAACACGCGGCGACACTCCGGGCTGGTCGGAGCCCATTCCAGGAGGCGCTACTTCGGCATCATCTGCGTTTGCCATTGCTCGATGAGCGAGTGCAGCTCTGGTCCATCCAGAGGAGGCGGCGGTACTGTATGGCCGGCGGCGGACATATGCCAGCCATGCATGAGACGGTACTCCATCGGCACCGGGATGTGGTGCCGATAGAGCACACCCGCCTCGTCGAGCATGAACTGGTGCGAGCGCTCGCTGCCGATGCCGCTTCCGCCGGCCTCGTAGTTGTGCGCCATGGATTGGGGACGCGGTTGCTAGGGCTAGATTGGAGATGGCGGTGGCTAGGGATGGATTGGAGACGGCGGTGGCTAGTGTTGGGCGGAGGAGGTGGTGGCTATGGGGATTTTAAAGTAGCCGCACCGGCCAGTATTGAGCCATGTAGGGAGATTCGTCACTGCCACCTATGTTTCCGGAACCGACCGCCATCACGCCTCTTTAAAAACGCGACCGGCTCCATGTCTCGCTGATGGGCGGTGCCTGCGGGTTTTTTTCCAACGTGGCTCGAGGCGCCGGCGCGCTCGTTTGGCACCCCGCGCGAAGGGAGCGACACAGGGTTGCCGACGGTTTTATTTTGCTCGAAACGGCACCGACACTTTATTACTTTATTAGACGCGCCGATGTGAGCCCAATTTTATCGCCGGCCCCCAAAGCTATCGGGACGCTATTGGGCTCCACGGTTGAGATGCTCTAAATGCATAATTCACCGCTCTAAACACACTTCAATATGATCGACGTGTTCCGCAAACTTCGCCAAGTGTAAAGGATGGATTCATTCTATCTCAAGGTTCCCTCCGGTTGGGCCCTCCCGGGAGTTCGTTCCACCCTATAGGTCCAGAACATGCCTAAGTGCTATTAGCGTATGAGCGTGTAGCTGGACGCACCCGGGGGTACAATATTAGATCAAACACACCCCACCATGCTATTGTACACATCATGTGTTCACACCCAGTTTTTGGGTCATTCCCACCCTTCGATGCTCAATTTCCAAGAAACCTGTAACACCCCAAAAATTACAAAACAAACAAAATGAATTTCCCTAGTTCCAAATTTTGGAACCAACAAAAACTTTTATTAAAATAAGATTGATACATATAGATGTTGTTTAAATATTGTGTTTTGCCCTGATGAGTGTTATTATGCTTATGTGCTAAACCCTAAAACCCTAAAGTGATCAAGTGAAGGTCACCAACCCAATAAAATAAAAGATAAAGAAATCAAATAAGAAAAACCTTAAACCCTAATCTTCTCCAGAAATCATTTTGGATCTATTTTGAGAAACCCAAAATAAAATAAAAGACATATGGGGGCATATAGCCCTAAAAGGTAAATCTTGAACCCTACCTTTTTTATGTATGCTAAATGGTGGTGAACCATAGTGAACCCCACTAAACCCTAAACCTCACCCCTCTTTTCACCACCCTAGTTAAATTAAAATAAAAGGAAATTAAAGAAGAAAGAGGCATATGTGCCTATGGCTATTTTTATAAAACTTTACCCTAGGCCTTTCCACTTTAATTAGAGGATTGGAAAAGCTTCATATACCTTATCTAGTACTTCTCAAACCCAATCCAAAGTGAAACAAAGGATTTTAAAAAGAAAGTAATAATGCCATAGAGGCATATGAGAGCAAATAACAAATTTGTGAAATTGAAGATCTTGACCCTAAGACTTGTGGTGAATGGTTGGATCACTCCTATATACCATTTCAACACTCAACAACATCAAATGGGCCAAGAACAATCAAATTAAAAATCAAATGCCACATATGCATAGAGACATATGTGACACGTAGCCATTTCCCCAAATCTTGACCTATGCACTTCTACCTTGACCAAATGGTGTGAAACCATCTCTAAACCTAATCTAACCCTATATGGACCCTAACCCATGCCCAAGTAAAGCAAGGAGAACAAATTACAAGAACAAGAAAAATTGACACATCACCTCTTATGTGTTATGGCCACTTTTGCAAATCTTTGAGCTAGACCTTTTGGAATGGTTTCAATGGTTTGGAAATGTTCCTAAACTAATAAGAATCACTTTGGAGTCAAGAAAAACCAAATCAAAAAGAGAGAAATCAAATAGGGAGAAAATCCCATTTTCACTCACATACACACTTAGCCAATTTTGCAAATCTTCAACCAAGGCCACTTTGGCTTGTGCCATTGCTTGTAAAACCCTTATATATGATAAACAAACACAATTGCATCAAAGAAACCAAAATCAAATCCAAGCAAATCTCAAAATCCACTTACATGTGATAATGGTCATGTGAACCATTTATAAAATCTTACCCACTTTGCACCCCTGGCTTTGACTTTTCCCAAACTAACCTTGACCAACTCTTTCCATGTCATCCAAGACCTCATCAAGGTGAGCAACTTTTGTGTTGACCACTTTGACCAGATCATTGACCATTGACTAATAAAGTCAAGCCAAGTGGCAACTTTGAAACCAATTCTAGTTTCTCTCAAAATTTAGAAATTTTGCAAAACAACTTCAAACCTCAAACCAAGACCACCAATAAGTGTCAAACCTTACTTAGAACCCCTCCATGCAGAAATTTGGTCAAAAGTCATCACACAAGAGACCTTGTTAAATAATCAAAGATGATTCCATAGAGGTACAACCACTATTCCACCCACTCTCCATCACCTCAACTCTCTCTCCCTTGTGCTCATCCACACTACCTGGTGCCCAAAACCCTCTAGCATGACCTCACCAAGTGCATGGTCACCTCCCATCACCACCATGCTCTAAAAATCTTGTCTCATGTCACATACACTTTGAATTGTATTAAATGTACAAACCCTAGACCTCTCCAACCTGGGCCACCATGTCAACTAGTCTGGACTCACCTCACACACCAGTACCAAGCCCTCAGAGACCAAAAGAAAGGCTTAAACAACCCTAGAACATGCCATGCCGGCCACCCTAGTCACCCCCATGTCACCCCTCTCTCCCTTCACCTCAGCCCTGCCCCACCATGTCCTTGTTAAATTAAATAGGGGAAAATCTACCAAACCAAATTTGACGAATTTTATATATTTGGAAACCTTGTTAAATTATCTACAAAACTACACTGGCCCCATCTCTAGACTAGTTGTAGAATAAATGTGACAAAAATAACAAGACATGGCCTTTTTCCAATTCAAATAATTATTAAAAATTATAGAAAAGTGCTTTTAAGATAATTCCAACTCTCAAAAATCACATGTCACATTATCTACCAGAATATATAAAAATATGACATAGTTGCTTTGCATGATCATGGCCTAGTTTAAAGATTGGCCCTATGGCTAGTTCTAGATCATTTAAATTGGGCAAGATAATTTATTAAAATGTATGAGAGCTTCCCTCTCATTTAAATCTGGTCTCAACTAATTCAACATGAGGCAGATACCATGGTTAGTTAAATCTCATATTGAATTAGTTGATGATATTAAATCATTACTATGTGTTATTAAAATGCATGAGGTGCATCACCTCATTTAAACTATTTTCCCAAGTAATACTTATGAAGAGGTTGACCTTGGTCAACCTAGGTCATATAATATTATTTGAGGAGATTAAATTTTAAGAAGATTCAATGAGAGGAAATTATTCCTCAAGAATTAAAAGGAAACTATCATTTACATATATAATGAGAGGAAATTATTTTTCTTAAGAATAAAACCATACCAACCCACATGATGACAAGGTGATAATGCTAGAATAGTTGGTGTGATCTATGTGTGTGCTTAGTATAGCTCTTGAACTTGTGTGGTGATTGTATCCTCGTATTCGTTTATAGACGCTAGTACCGAAGGCTACGAAGGGGACGACGAGAACATCTACGGAGAAGAAGGAGGAACATTTTGATCAATACACCAACCAAGGCAAGCTAACACTCTTGCAAAGTCCCAAGTGCAAAGCTCTACAAGAGCAAGGCACCATCACCATTTATTTTTATGTCCAATAAACCTATCCCATGTTTTTACCTTGCAATTATTTTGCTTATTGTATTTCAAAGCTTATTTCTGATTTATGATTCACTTGGGCTAGAATAGAACAAGAGCATCAAATTTAGCCTAAAGCAAACAAAGCTAGATAGCACCCCTCATGACTAGTTGCTATTGCTAAATAAATAAAATTGACTACTCTAGATGGGAACACGTGAAATGAAATGACTTTGAAAGATTTTGAAGGTGAATGTGACATGAATGATTTGGTGAATTTTGATGAAAACTGATGGTTGGGTTCGGATGCGATACCATTCCAATTTACAAGTACCCCCACAATACCTGATTATGGGTAGGGCTTAACCGGAAGTTTATGTGTCTTAGTATGGGTTCCCTCTAAACAAGCGTCATCGGGGTTATGCCGAAAGCTGCCTCCACCACAAAAGAAACGACGTTAAAGATGAGGTGAATGTCCGGCCCAAGCCCCGTGCGGTTCCCAGAGTTGACGAGTTGGTCTTCACCGGGAGGCCAAGCTCATGGGGAGAGGTACCTATACTAGGAAATGTAAGTGAAAGGTTTTGGTTGATGATCCGCGTACTGAGTTACGATTATTCAGGGTTACCCCTGACGGATGTAATCAAAAGTTGTGGCACAAGCGTACAACCTCTGCAGAGTATAAACCTATTCGAATAGCCGCGTCCACGGTTAAGGACGCTT
Source organism: Lolium rigidum (assembly GCF_022539505.1). Taxonomy (NCBI): domain Eukaryota; kingdom Viridiplantae; phylum Streptophyta; class Magnoliopsida; order Poales; family Poaceae; genus Lolium; species Lolium rigidum. The sequence continues at coordinate 409,702,238 of NC_061510.1, forward strand.
GGAAAGGCCATACTGTTCCGTCATCAGACCATTTTCAAAAATGTGACATGTGACTTGTGATTTTGCATTTGAAAGGTGAATGTTGACTTTGGCTTGAATCACAACAGAGTTGTGGGAATGACACTAATGTTCCCACTTGAATTAGTTAGCAAATGAGGAGGTTTTTACTAAATGTTTGTGAACTAAAATTGGCTTTATGCAAATAAACTTAGAGCTTAGCACCCCTTACTAAAATTGATAAGTACTTACCTTAGTATTAGTTTGCGAGTACTTTAAAAGTACTCATGGCTTTGTCCCTGGCTATTCAAATGGCCGGACTTTGAAGGAGAACCGCAGTACAAGGAAGATGGACAGCAGCACGTCTACGACAACTAGGACTACTCCTGACGTCAAGCGTTGGCCTGTGGATTAGATAGCCACTACTACTTCGCTTCCGCTATTTGTGATGTTCGTTGATCGATAGATCAACTATTATTGTAATATTGGATCAGGTGATCCACCTTTGTAAGACGATTATGTGTTGTAATAAATGATGACTCTATGATATTCAACTATTATGTCTCGCAACAACAATATTCCTGGGATTGCGATGTATGGCATAATAGGCATCTGGACCTAAAAATCCGGGTGTTGACAAGTTGGTATCGAGCCATTGTTTGACCTTAGGAGACCCTAGTTAGAATGGACGTCTGCAAAACTTAGTTTCAAAACCAAAGAAGTGAATATTTATGAAAAACTTATTCGCACTCTTATCCTTGAGATCTTTTGCAAAAATGAGAAATCCATACTCTACTTTCTTTGCAAGCCTACATAAAATTTTGCACACTTGACTACTTCTTTAACTTACTTATCCTAATTGCTCACAGATGAAGTACCAATGGGAGTCCTATCAGCTTGGTTCCGGAGGCGACCCAAGGTTCGAAAAGGAGTTGAAGCAACTAGTGGACTATCTAGGACACCCGTATCCCGAGTTCTTCGGAATACCCCTCAAAGCTCAGTTAGGAGAACCACCTCAGTGGGACGTTTCTACTGATCTACGAAGGAAGCTTGATGCCCCGGTATGGGAAACCATATGGTTTTCCGTAACGGGAAACACTTGGAAGGAAGGACTAGACAAAGCTATGCAAGAAGCAATTTCCCGTCTGTGTGGACAAAATGAGGACAAGATCAAGAACACTCGCTTCATCTACTACCCAAGACATGACTCCATGGGAAGACCGATGATCATGCCCCCACCCCCGGAGATGAACCCCTATGTAGCACATCAGGACTTCAGGCAGTACAAAACCCGCAGGGATTTGGACAACGCCCTCGCCTCTCGCCAAGCACATCACCCGTGAAGACGAAGAATCCACCCCGAAGAGTAGTATCACCCCAGCACTTAAGTAGGTGTGAGTTGTATCAGGATCCCCCTTGTATCATAGAGCGATGAATGGTTCTTCAAACCAACGGTGTGTTAGATTTGTAATGTGTGATGCTTGGTATGAATGAAAAAGTGTTGTTGGTTGTCCCCCTCAACACTACTCAAGTTTGGAACTTTTCAAATTTTATCTCAACCAAACCATAGAAATTCCCCCTTTATCTTATGATCTACCTCATTGTTCAGATGGCCCCTCCTACCCGCAACAACCCCCGTGCCCAAGCCAACCAGATGCACATTAAGCACGCCAAGATGACTGACACCATCAACATCCTTGCAATGGAGCGCAAGGCACTTCGTCATCAGCACGCCAAGAAGGACTACCTCATTGCTCGTCTCCGCGTGAGGATAGCATCACTGGAGCAACTCATCCCATTACCCAAACATGCCCCCAGAGACAAGTCCACTGTGACTTGCTATGCATGTGGTGTTACTGGTCATTACTCTAAAAAGTGCCCGATGAAAGCCGCCAACAATGCCCCAAGGACTGGAAGCAATGCTGTACCCATTGCCCAAAAGGACAAGTCAACGGTAACCTGCTATGAATGTGGAGTGGTGGGTCACTTCTCCAATGAGTGCCCCAAAAAGCTTGCCAGGATTGCCGCCAATACCGCTGCACCTGCCCAGCAGCAGCGCTGTGTCGCAACTGGAAGAAAGTTTGCCCCAAACTACCCAAACAACCGCAACGGTCGTTACTACCGCTTGAATACCACCGAAGCACAGGAAGCACCCCAGGCCATGCCAAGTATGTTCCCCTGTTAATCTCACTCGCTCAATCTTTCTTAGGAACCTAACTTTTCTTAAAATCTCGGGACGAGATTTGTTTAAGGGGAAGGGTTTGTAACACCCCAAAAATTACAAAACAAACAAAATGAATTTCCCTAGTTCCAAATTTTGGAACCAACAAAAACTTTTATTAAAATAAGATTGATACATATAGATCTTGTTTAAATATTGTGTTTTGCCCTGATGAGTGTTATTATGCTTATGTGCTAAACCCTAAAACCCTAAAGTGATCAAGTGAAGGTCACCAACCCAATAAAATAAAAGAGAAAGAAATCAAATAAGAAAAACCTTAAACCTTAATCTTCTCCAGAAATCATTTTGGATCTATTTTGAGAAACCCAAAATAAAATAAAAGACATATGGGGGCATATAGCCCTAAAAGGTAAATCTTGAACCCTACCTTTTTTATGTATGCTAAATGGTGGTGAACCATAGTGAACCCCACTAAACCCTAAACCTCACCCCTCTTTTCACCACCCTAGTTAAATTAAAATAAAAGGAAATTAAAGAAGAAAGAGGCATATGTGCCTATGGCTATTTTTATAAAACTTTACCCTAGGCCTTTCCACTTTAATTAGAGGATTGGAAAAGCTTTATATACCTTATCTAGTACTTCTCAAACCCAATCCAAAGTGAAACAAAGGATTTTAAAAAGAAAGTAATAATGCCATAGAGGCATATGAGAGCAAATAACAAATTTGTGAAATTGAGGATCTTGACCCTAAGACTTGTGGTGAATGGTTGGATCACTCCTATATACCATTTCAACACTCAACAACATCAAATGGGCCAAGAACAATCAAATTTAAAATCAAATGCCACATATGCATAGAGACATATGTGACACGTAGCCATTTCCCCAAATCTTGACCTATGCACTTCTACCTTGACCAAATGGTGTGAAACCATCTCTAAACCTAATCTAACCCTATATGGACCCTAACCCATGCCCAAGTAAAGCAAGGAGAACAAATTACAAGAACAAGAAAAATTGACACATCACCTCTTATGTGTTATGGCCACTTTTGCAAATCTTTGAGCTAGACCTTTTGGAATGGTTCCAATGGTTTGGAAATGTTCCTAAACTAATAAGAATCACTTTGGAGTCAAGAAAAACCAAATCAAAAAGAGAGAAATCAAATAGGGAGAAAATCCCATTTTCACTCACATACACACTTAGCCAATTTTGCAAATCTTCAACCAAGGCCACTTTGGCTTGTGCCATTGCTTGTAAAACCCTTATATATGATAAACAAACACAATTGCATCAAAGAAACCAAAATCAAATCCAAGCAAATCTCAAAATCCACTTACATGTGATAATGGTCATGTGAACCATTTATAAAATCTTACCCACTTTGCACCCCTGGCTTTGACTTTTCCCAAACTAACCTTGACCAACTCTTGCCATGTCATCCAAGACCTCATCAAGGTGAGCAACTTTTGTGTTGACCACTTTGACCAGATCATTGACCATTGACTAATAAAGTCAAGCCAAGTGGCAACTTTGAAACCAATTCTAGTTTCTCTCAAAATTTAGAAATTTTGCAAAACAACTTCAAACCTCAAACCAAGACCACCAATAAGTGTCAAACCTTACTTAGAGCCCCTCCATGCAGAAATTTGGTCAAAAGTCATCACACAAGAGACCTTGTTAAATAATCAAAGATGATTCCATAGAGGTACAACCACTATTCCACCCACTCTCCATCACCTCAACTCTCTCTCCCTTGTGCTCATCCACACTACCTGGTGCCCAAAACCCTCTAGCATGACCTCACCAAGTGCATGGTCACCTCCGATCACCACCATGCTCTAAAAATCTTGTCTCATGTCACATACACTTTGAATTGTATTAAATGTACAAACCCTAGACCTCTCCAACCTGGGCCACCATGTCAACTAGTCTGGACTCACCTCACACACCAGTACCAAGCCCTCAGAGACCAAAAGAAAGGCTTAAACAACCCTAGAACATGCCATGCCGGCCACCCTAGTCACCCCCATGTCACCCCTCTCTCCCTTCACCTCAGCCCTGCCCCACCATGTCCTTGTTAAATTAAATAGGGGAAAATCTACCAAACCAAATTTGACGAATTTTATATATTTGGAAACCTTGTTAAATTATCTACAAAACTACACTGGCCCCATCTCTAGACTAGTTGTAGAATAAATGTGACAAAAATAACAAGACATGGCCTTTTTCCAATTCAAATAATTATTAAAAATTATAGAAAAGTGCTTTTAAGACAGACAGGAGAGGACCACACAGGCCAGTCCCCGACGTGATCACCGCGTCCAGACGCGCCAGCGCGCGCACGAGCACGGTCACGGGCGCGCCAGTACGCCTGGTCGACCCGTCGCCTCAGACCACATCGCGACCACTCCTTTCACCCACTTGCTCGCCAGTATCCCAGCTCCCTCCTGGACATCGCCATTGCCTCGCCAGAGCCCTGTCACCGTCGCCATGGACGACGACCGTCCGCCAGTACCGCGCCAGTGCATCTCATCGTCTGACCCGCTCAGTCCTTCCCTGTCCTCGCCATGACGCGCTTCAGCATCGCCACCACATCGCCTACAGGACGCCCCCATTCCTTGCCCCTTCACCGCCCTGGAACGGCGACGCCACCGTCAACCTCGCCCGCTCCCCGCAGTACCCCTGGCCCCTATAAAAGGAGGACGCTCCCGCCTCAAAACTCCACACCATCTCGCTCCCCTACCTCTCCTGAATCTCCTCGACCTCTTCCCCTCTCCGATTACACCCCACCTCGCCGGAATTTCACCAGAGACCGCCGCCGCAGTAGCTTGCCGGAGGAGAAGCTCCCGGCCACCACAGCCGCTCCCTCGACCCTCCTTCGACTCGTCGTCGTCGACAACACCGTTTACCCGCCTCGACGACCTCGCTGGACGTCGGTAAGCCGCCCATCACCACCCCCTCGCCGCCGGTAGGGTTAGCTCCTCGCTGCTCCTGCTCGAGGACGAGGACGACTGACGGCCGCCCGATTCTCTTTTAATCCTACGGCCATCCTCGCTCCTTACCGGTTCGCCGTTTAAAACAGGCTGACAGCTGGGGCCCGCACTGTCAGACAGCCCACGGCGCATCTGCGCGTAGTTGGGCTGGCCCAGACCTTTTCCTCTCACGCTGGCCCGTTTACTTTCCCGCCTAAGCCCACCAGTTCAAATATGAATTTTCGAAATTTGTTAATTATTCTCAGATGCTGTTTTCAAAATTAAATAGGGGAAAATCTACCAAACCAAATTTGACGAATTTTATATATTTGGAAACCTTGTTAAATTATCTACAAAACTACACTGGCCCCATCTCTAGACTAGTTGTAGAATAAATGTGACAAAAATAACAAGACAGGGCCTTTTTCCACTTCAAATAATTATTAAAAATTATAGAAAAGTGCTTTTAAGATAATTCCAACTCTCAAAAATCACATGTCACATTATCTACCAGAATATATAAAAATATGACATAGTTGCTTTGCATGATCATGGCCTAGTTTAAAGATTGGCCCTATGGCTAGTTCTAGATCATTTAAATTGGGCAAGATAATTTATTAAAATGTATGAGAGCTTCCCTCTCATTTAAATCTGGTCTCAACTAATTCAACATGAGGCAGATACCATGGTTAGTTAAATCTCATATTGAATTAGTTGATGATATTAAATCATTACTATGTGTTATTAAAATGCATGAGGTGCATCACCTCATTTAAACTATTTTCCCAAGTAATACTTATGAAGAGGTTGACCTTGGTCAACCTAGGTCATATAATATTATTTGAGGAGATTAAATTTTAAGAAGATTCAATGAGAGGAAATTATTCCTCAAGAATTAAAAGGAAACTATCATTTACATATATAATGAGAGGAAATTATTTTTCTTAAGAATAAAACCATACCAACCCACATGATGACAAGGTGATAATGCTAGAATAGTTGGTGTGATCTATGTGTGTGCTTAGTATAGCTCTTGAACTTGTGTGGTGATTGTATCCTCGTATTCGTTTATAGACGCTAGTACCGAAGGCTACGAAGGGGACGACGAGAACATCTACGGAGAAGAAGGAGGAACATTTTGATCAATACACCAACCAAAGCAAGCTAACACTCTTGCAAAGTCCCAAGTGCAAAGCTCTACAAGAGCAAGGCACCATCACCATTTATTTTTATGTCCAATAAACCTATCCCATGTTTTTACCTTGCAATTATTTTGCTTATTGTATTTCAAAGCTTATTTCTGATTTATGATTCACTTGGGCTAGAATAGAACAAGAGCATCAAATTTAGCCTAAAGCAAACAAAGCTAGATAGCACCCCTCATGACTAGTTGCTATTGCTAAATAAATAAAATTGACTACTCTAGATGGGAACACGTGAAATGAAATGACTTTGAAAGATTTTGAAGGTGAATGTGACATGAATGATTTGGTGAATTTTGATGAAAACTGATGGTTGGGTTCGGATGCGATACCATTCCAATTTACAAGTACCCCCACAATACCTGATTATGGGTAGGGCTTAACTGGAAGTTTATGTGTCTTAGTATGGGTTCCCTCTAAACAAGCGTCATCGGGGTTATGCCGAAAGCTGCCTCCACCACAAAAGAAACGACGTTAAAGATGAGGTGAATGTCCGGCCCAAGCCTCGTGCGGTTCCCAGGTTGACGGTTGGTCTTCACCGGGAGGCCAAGCTCATGGGGAGAGGTACCTATACTAGGAAATGTAAGTGAAAGGTTTTGGTTGATGATCCGCGTACTGAGTTACGATTATTCAGGGTTACCCCGACGGATGTAATCAAAAGTTGTGGCACAAGCGTACAACCTCTCGTAGAGTATAAACCTATTCGAATAGCCGCGTCCACGGTTAAGGACGCTTGGAAAGGCCATACTTGTTCCGTCATCAGACCATTTTCAAAAATGTGACATGTGACTTGTGATTTTGCATTTGAAAGGTGAATGTTGACTTTGGCTTGAATCACAACAGAGTTGTGGGAATGACACTAATGTTCCCACTTGAATTAGTTAGCAAATGAGGAGGTTTTTACTAAATGTTTGTGAACTAAAATTGGCTTTATGCAAATAAACTTAGAGCTTAGCACCCCTTACTAAAATTGATAAGTACTTACCTTAGTATTAGTTTGCGAGTACTTTAAAAGTACTCATGGCTTTGTCCCTGGCTATTCAAATGGCCAGACTTTGAAGGAGAACCGCAGTACAAGGAAGATGGACAGCAGCACGTCTACGACAACTAGGACTACTCCTGACGTCAAGCGTTGGCCTGTGGATTAGATAGCCACTACTACTTCGCTTCCGCTATTTGTGATGTTCGTTGATCGATAGATCAACTATTATTGTAATATTGGATCAGGTGATCCACCTTTGTAAGACGATTATGTGTTGTAATAAATGATGACTCTATGATATTTAACTATTATGTCTCGCAACAACAATATTCCTGGGATTGCGATGTATGGCATAATAGGCATCTGGACCTAAAAATCCGGGTGTTGACAAAACCCTAATCCGTTGACCGCACGGTCTACAATATTGGTTACACCTCAGCGGCGGTGCCGCGGTGGCATTGTATCTTCGTTTGAGCATAGTTAGGTTCTCTTGTATTTTCGTGTTAAACTTGACATGCACATGCCTTTTCTCTTGTAATAAGTACGCACTTTGAACATCTTTTAAATAAATGAAAGGGCTGTATGCATCGATTGATGCAGAGGCCGGGGCTATGCTCCCATATCGAAAAAACATGCCTTTTCTACACGCATGATTTATGTTGTATCTTGTATGATTTTGTTGTTCATCAAGGGTCACGTTCACCAAATCCGGTTCCTTGTTCACTCAGCCCCCCCCTTCAAATTCTTTGTTAGTGAAACAAACTGTGGTCACGTGTACCCATGTCCACGAAATCCTCTTTGGTTTTCCGTTTTTTTTCTTTGTTAGTGAAACAAATTGTGGTCTCTTTTACTTTGGAATGCCCAACAATATATTTGAAGCTCCGCCACCGATCTAGTTGGTAATGTTGTTTTCATGCCAATATGAAGATATATTTTTTCATTTTGGGTAATTATAACTAGTTTTTTCTTTAATACTAGAATATTGTAAGTTTTGTATTTTCATGAGAAAAGGACTCCATATGCAAATTTACCATTTTCCATTTTTTTTCTCTTGAATTTCCTTTGTTGGATTTAAAATCCGATAAAAACCTTTGCTAGCTTTCTTGTAGGAAATACTCTGCAGAGTTTTAACTTGCTGAATATCTTTTTTTTAAAGTGTCTATAAATTTTATGATTTGCGATTTTGTTTGTCGAGTGTAACACTTGGCAATTAGGTTAATGCAGCCAACAACTATGCAAAAAAACTCGCTTTATAAGATTTTTCTCGTAGGGACGTAAGATGTCTTTGTAGAAATTCAATATTGGCTAATGCAGGTGATAAGGGGTGACCCGATCTTCTCAGTAAGCAACGATGGTGAGGATGATCACGGGGCGAACACAACGGAGATAACTTGATGAAGTGGATGATAACTTGTATGACGCAACGAGATCTCTCGATTGGTCCCTGTCGCCAATGCAACAGCTCTCAACCCTGCAAGATATTCGTAACTCCACACACTTGCGCACGTAGCCGCCGACCACGAAGCGGTAAGTTGCAACCTCCTAATTCCCAATGGAACAACAGATCACACAAGACTTTCAGATCTACACCAAATCAAGCAATATGGTGTAGGGATTCAATAGTTTTGCAGAACAAACAACTAAAAACTAGGGTTTATCTTAAACGTGGTCTAAAACTACTTTGGGGGCGTCCTGGGCACTTATATAGGGGTTCAGAACGACCTCAGGTCGAAAAGATACAAAAATAACCGACCCAGAATAGATCTGGTCGAGACAGACCCGGACACGGCCGGTCTGGGGGCCGATCGACCGGGCCTGGGACCGGCCGGTCCGGTTTGGACCGGGCCTGGCGCCGAGTGGCGACCGGATGGAGTGTCCAGGCTTACTGGATACGCCCCGGCTGGCACAAGCGTGGAACCCGGTTTGGACCGGGTTGATCCGGCGTGGGAACCGGTCGACCGGGTCTAGGACCGGGTGGCCCGGCGGCACGGTCGGTTGGACCGGCCCTGGCGCCGGCTTCCTGAACTTCATCTCCTCCTCTCGCGCATGCCTCCCGCTCCTCCCTCGCGCGTCCATGAGATGTCTTCATCTCCAACTCCATATCCAGCTTCACGTCCAGCTTCTTGTCCAGCTGCTCCTCTCCTCCTTGTGCGATGCTTGGTTCCTCTTCATACCTGATCATACATAAGTAATACGACTTAGGCAGTATAAAGTTCTCATCGATCAAAGTATCAGTTAGGAACAAGTTCACCTGTTGTTTAAGTAGCTTCGCAAGAGCTCGTTTCATTGGTCCAATCCTATCTTCATTGGACTTGAGCTTCACAGCAACATCATCTTCATCTTGCAATGACGGAGGTAGTACTGTGGTAGGGATGTCCTCATCATCTCCCCCCCCTTCAAAAGGCGTCGACCTCGACGCTCCAAGGTCTTCTCCGTCATATGGTGTCAAATCAACAACATTGAAAGAATTACTAACACCAAACTCATCAAGTGGAAGATCTATCGAGTATGCATTATCATTGATCTTGGTGATACGTCTCAAACGTATCTATAATTTTTTATGTTCCATGCTACTTTATTGATGATACTCACATGTTTTATACACATTATATGTCATTATTATGCATTTTCCGGCACTAACTTATTGACGAGATGCCGAAGAGCCAGTTGATGTTTCTGCTGTTTTTGGTTTCAGAAATCCTAGTAAGGAAATATTCTCGAATTGGACGAAATCAACGCCCAGGGGCCTATTTTTACACGAAGCTTCCAGAAGACCGAAGGACTCACGAAGTGGGGCCACGAGGTGGCGACACACCAGGGCAGCGCGGCCCAGGTCCTGGCCGCGCCGGCCTGTTGTGTGGGTCCCTCGTGACGCCCCTTGACCTGCCCTTCCGCCTACTTAAAGCCTTCGTCGCGAATACCCCATTACCGAGAGCCACGATACGGAAAACCTTCCAGAGACGCCGCCGCCGCCAATCCCATCTCGGGGGATTCAGGAGATCGCCTCCGGCAGGGGAATCATCTCCCGGAGGTCTCTTCATCGCCATGATCGCCTCCGGATCGATGTGTGAGTAGTCCACCCCTGGACTATGGGTCCATAGCAGTAGCTAGATGGTTGTCTTCTCCTCATTGTGCTATCATGTTAGATCTTGTGAGCTGCCTATCATGATCAAGATCATCTATTTGTAATCCTACATGTTGTGTTTGTTGGGATCCGATGAATATTGAATACTATGTCAAGTTGATTATCAATCTATCATATATGTTGTTTATGTTCTTGCATGCTCTCCGTTGCTAGTAGAGGCTCTGGCCAAGTTGATACTTGTGACTCCAAGAGGGAGTATTTATGCTCGATAGTGGGTTCATGGCTCCATTACATCTGGAACAGTGACAGAAAGTTCTAAGGTTGTGGATGTGCTGTTGCCATTAGGGATAAAACATCGATGCTTTGTCTAAGGATATTTGTGTTGATTACATTACGCACCATACTTAATGCAATTGTCTGTTGTTTGCAACTTAATACTGGAGGGGGTTCGGATGATAACCTGAAAGTGGACTTTTTAGGCATAGATGCATGCTGGATAGCGGTCTATGTACTTTGTCGTAATATCCTGATTAAATCTCATAGTACTCATCATGATATATGTATGTGCATTGTTATGCCTTCTTTATTTGTCAATTGCCCAACTGTAATTTATTCACCCAACATCTGTTTATCTTTTGGGAGAGACACCACACTAGTGAACTGTGGACCCCGGTCCAATTCTTTACATCTGAAATACAATCTACTGCAATTGTTCTTTACTGTTCTTCGCAAACAACCATCATCATCCACACTATACATCTAATCATTTGTTTACAGCAAGCCGGTGAGATTGACAACCTCACTGTTACGTTGGGGCAAAGTACTTTGATTGTGTTGTGCAGGTTCCACGTTGGCGCCGGAATCCCTGGTGTTGTGCCGCACTACACTCCGCCGCCATCAACCTTCAACGTGCTTCTTGGCTCCTACTGGTTCGATAAACCTTGGTTTCTTTCTGTGGGAAAACTTGCTACTGTACGCATCACGCCTTCCTCTTGGGGTTCCCAACGGATGTGTGTTAATTGCACGCATCAAGCACTTTTTCTGGCGCCGTTGCCGGGGAGATCAAGACACGCTGCAAGGGGAGTCTCCCACATCCAATCTCTTTACTTTGTTTTTGTCTTGCTTACTTTACTTTATTTACTACTTTGTTTGCTCTTATATCAAAAACACAAAAAATTAGTTGCTAGTTTTACTTTATTTACTGTCTTGCTCTCTATATCAAAAATAGAAAAAAAAATTAACTTGCATTTTACTTTTGTTATCATGTCTACCTCTCTACCTGTTACTTCTTCACCTGAGGAATTAGTCTTCACTTTTAAACAAGGGCATGAGGAGAGTTTTAAAGATGCTTGGTCTAGAATTTTTGACTCTTATCGTAAAGCTGAACCTCAAATGACTCTAAGCCTGCTCCTTAGTAATTTTTATTTTGGGCTTATGATTCGCTATAGATATGCCTTGGATGCTATAGTGGGAGGAGATTTCCTTCATTGCGACGGTGATCAAGCTTTTAATGCCATAAAAAATTGGTTGCATCACATAGTTCAGCTAATAACTTTGATTCAGCTCTTATTAGCATTTATCATAGATTCAATACTCTTGAGACAAGTGCATCTCGCTTGAAAGAAAATTATAGTTATGTTCGTAACCATCTTGATCAAGTTTTAGTGAACTCTGAACCTTCAATATGGGACCCTACTATTAAAGTTGTTATTGGTGGTGAAACTTTTCATGCCCATTGTGATATTATGTCTGAATTTTGCCTTATGCCTAAGAGTATCTATGAATCTTTGACACTTTGGGGACTCGCTGAAGGGGGAGAAGGAATAACTCTTATTGATAACTCTGTTATAATTCCTAACGGAATAGTCGAGGGTGTGCATACAACCATTCTTGGAAGAACAGTATCCACTGATTATCTTGTTATTGAATGTGTAGGAACAGGACAAATCACACTTGGAAGATCCCTGCTGAAACTATTGGGAGCAGTCATAGATGTGGGAGAAGGCACCCTAAAATTTACCTCTACACCAGGAGGTAGACATGTATTTCCTAAACCAAAGAGTAAGAAAAATAATAAGAAGGGTAGGCGTAAAGCCCGAGGTAATAATGTTGATGCTCCATCCCTTTACAATACTTGATACACACTTTCTGCGCCTAGCTGAAAGGCGTTAAAGAAAAGCGCTTATGGGAGACAACCCATTATTTTACTTCTGCACTTTATTTTATATTTGAGTCTTGGAAGTTGTTACTACTGTAGCAACCTCTCCTTATCTTTATTTTATTTCATTGTTGTGCCAAGTAAAGTCAATACTAGATTTGGATTACTGCGCAGGAACAGACTTCTTGCTGTCACGAATTTGAGCAGTAGTCTCTGTAGAAAATTTATAAAAATCTGCCAATTTACGTGCGTGATCCTCAGATATGTACGCAACTTTCATTCAATTTCGGCATTTTCATCTGAGCAAGTCTGGTGCCTCTTAAAAATTCGTCTTTACGGACTGTTCTGTTTTGACAGATTCTGCCTTTTATTTCGCATTGCCTGTTTTGCTATGTTTGATGGATTTCTTTGTTCCATTAACTTTCAGTAGCTTTGTGCAATGTCCAGAAGTGTTAAGAATGATTATGTCACCTCTGAATATATGAATTATGCACTGACCCTCTAATGAGTTTGTTTTGAGTTTGGTGTGGAGGAAGTTTTCAAGGGTCAAGAGAGGAGGATGATACAATATGATCAAGAAGAGTGAAAAGTCTAAGCTTGGGGATGCCCCCGTGGTTCATCCCTGCATATTTTAAGAAGACTCAAGCATCTAAACTTGGGGATGCCCAAGGCATCTCTTCTTCATCGACAACATTGTCAGCTTACTCTAGTGAAACGATATTTTTATTCCGTCACATCTTATGTGCTTTACTTGGAGCGTCTGTGTTGTTTTTGTTTTTGTTTTTGTTTGAATAAAATCGGATCCTAGCATTCTTTGTTTGGGAGAGAGACACGCTCCGCTGTTTCGTATGAACACATATGTTCTTAGCTTTATCTTTAATGTCCATTGCGAAATTTGAACTACTTCATTCATTGTTATATGGTTGGAAACGGATAATGCCACATGTGGTAAATGGTATAATGTCTTGAATAATTTGATACTTGGCAAATGTTGTGCTCATATATATCATGTTTAAGCTCTTGCATCATGTACTTTGTACCCATTAATGAATAACTACATATAGCTTGTTAAAATTTGGTTTGCATGATTGATCTCTAGAGTCTAGATATTTTCTGGTTAAGGTGTTTGAACAACAAGGAGACAATGTAAAGTCTTATAATGCTTACAATATGTTCATATGTGAGTCTTGCTGCACCTTTTATACTTGAGTTTGCTTCAAACAACCTTGCTAGCCTAGCCTTGTATTGAGAGGAATTCTTCTCATGCATCCAAATCCTTGAGCCAATAACCATGCCATTTGTGTCCACCATACCTACCTACTACATGGTATTTCTCTGCCATTCCAAAGTAAATTACTTGAGTGCTACCTTTAAAATTCTATTCTTTGTCTTTGCAATATATAGCTCATGGGAAAATAGCCTTAAAAACTATCGTGGTGAAGAATATGTACTTATGTGTTTTATTTCTGAATAAGTTGCTTGTTGAGCGGTAACCATGTTTCTAGGGACGCCATCAACTCTTTTACCTTTGTTGAATATCATGTGAGTTGCTATGCATGTTCGTCTTGTCTGAAGTAAGGGCGGTTTTCACAATCAAATGGTTTGAGTATGCATACTGTTAGAGAAGAACATTGGGCCGCTAACTAAAGCCATGATCCATGGTGGAAGTTTCAGTTTGGACAATCAATCCTCAATCTCTTATGAGAATATTAAATGTTGTTGAATGCTTATGCATTAAAGAGGAGTCCATTATCTGTTGTCTATGTTGTCCCGGTATGGATGTCTAAGTTGAGAATAACCCAAAAGCGAGAAATCCAATGCGAGCTTTCTCCTTAGACCTTTGTACAGGCGGCATAGAGGTACCCCTTTGTGACACTTGGTTGAAACATATGCTATGCAATGATAATCCATGTTAATCCAAACTAATTAGGACAAGGTGCGAGCACTATTGGTATACTATGCATGAGGCTTGCAACTTATAGGATATCTTATACATAACACATATGCTTTATTACTACCGTTGACAAAATTGCTTCTATTTTTTAAAATGAAAAGCTCTAGCACAAATATAGTAATCAATGCTTCCCTCTACGAAGGGCCTATCTTCTACTTTATTGTTGAGTCAGTTCACCTATTCTTTCTATCTCAGAAGCAAACACTTGTATCAACTGTGTGCATTGATTCTTACATGTTTACCTATTGCACTTGTTATATTACTTTGTGTTGACAATTATCCATGAGATATACATGTTGAAGTTGAAAGCAACCGCTGAAACTTATATCTTCCTCTGTGTTGCTTCAATGCCTTTACTTTGAATCTATTGCTTTATGAGTAATTCTTATGCAAGTCTTATTGATGCTTGTCTTGAAAGTATTATTAATGAAAAGTCTTTGCAATATGATTCATTTGTTTGCTCATTATCTTTATCATTGCTTCGAATCGCTGCATTCATCTCATATGCTTTGGATCACCCAACAATATATTTGAAGCTCCGCCACCAATCTAGTTGGCAATGTTGTTTTCATGCCAATATGAAGATATATTTTTTCATTTTGGGTAATTATAACTAGTTTTTTCTTTAATACTAGAATATTGTAAGTTTTGTATTTTCATGAGAAAAGGACTCCATATGCAAATTGACCATTTTCCATTTTTTTCTCTTGAATTTCCTTTGTTGGATTTAAAATCCGGTAAAAACCTTTGCTAGCTTTCTTGTAGGAAATACTCTGCAGAGTTTTAACTTGCTGAATTTTTTTTTTGCAAGTGTCTATAAATTTTATGATTTGCGATTTTGTTTGTTCGAGTGTAACACTTGGCAATTAGGTTAATGCACTCAACAACCATGCAAAAAAACTCGCCTTATAAGATTTTTCCCGTAGGGACGTAAGATGTCTTTGTAGAAATTCAACATTGGCTAATGCACGAGAGGGATGCAGACATCAGAGAAGCCTAGATCTACATCTTCTTGCATCTGTCATGAACTCATTACTCATGATCGATGGCTTGGGTACAACAAAGTGTATCAATCTCAATATATATCCATGCTTCATTCGTTTCCGAAAAGGATATTAGGCTTTATTTAGTTACACAACAATTTATTTCATCTTAAGGACGGATGAATTGAATCTGTAAAATCATGCAATATTACCCAAAATATATTAGTAGTATGCAAAAGAATAATCAATTAATTTCAACATGAATGACTTGTTACAATCACAACACAGGTTTCTCCATGACATACATCAAAGGTTCAAAGTAGCTGGACTGCTAGGCTAGCATGAATCGGGGAGTACAACTATTACATGCATGTATCGACCTAGTAGTAAACATTTAGCTGCTCTGTGGGCCATCACGCCTCTTTAAAAACGCGACCGGCGCCATGTCTCGCTGATGGGCGGTGCCTGCGGGTTTTTTTCCAACGTGGCTCGAGGCGCCGGCGCGCTCGTTTGGCACCCCGCGCGAAGGGAGCGACACAGGGTTGCCGACGGTTTTATTTTGCTCGAAACGGCACCGACACTTTATTACTTTATTAGACGCGCCGATGTGAGCCCAATTTTATCGCCGGCCCCCAAAGCTATCGGGGCGCTATTGGGCTCCACGGTTGAGATGCTCTAAATGCATAAATCACCGCTCTAAACACACTTCAATATCATCGACGTGTTCCGCAAACTTCGCCAAGTGTAAAGGATGGATTCATTCTATCTCAAGGTTCCCTCCGATTGGGCCCTTGATACGTCCATTTTGCATCACTATTTTATATCATAATTTGCGGTTATCCATTGATAGATTTCATATTTGGAGATGATACTTATGTTATTTCATCTATTTTGCATGTTTCATGATTATTGGAGGATCGCGCACCGGAGTCAGGATTCTGCTGGAAAAAGCGCCGTCAGAATGCAATATTTCGGAAGATCAACACTTGACGGAAATTATATGAAAAATCCTATTTTTCCAGAAGACGAAGGGAGCCAGAAGGGGGAGCCGACGAGGGCCGCCATGGGCCCACCTCATAGGCCGGCGCGGGCCAAGGCCTGGCCGCGCCGCCTTATGAGGAGGGGGCCCACAGCCCCCTCTGGCCTCCTCTCTGATGTCTACGGGAGCTTCTATTCTTGTAGACAGTGTTGGGCCTCCAAGAGCAGAGGTTTGTAGAACAGCAGCAAGTTTCCCTTAAGTGGATCACCCAAGGTTTATCGATCTCAGGGAGGAAGAGGTCAAAGATATCCCTCTCATGCAACCCTGCAACCACAAAGCAAGAAGTCTCTTGTGTCCCCAACACACCTAATAGGTGCACTAGTTCGGCGAAGAGATAGTGAAATACAGGTGGTATGAAATAGTAGTGGCAACGGCACCAGAAAAGTGCTTTGCCCAGGACAGTAAACAAGCAGTAGTAACGCAGCGAGTAGTAACGCAAGTAAAACAATAAACAAGCAGCGATAGCGATATTTAGGAACAAGGCCTAGGGATTACACTTTCACTAGTGGACACTCTCAACATTGATCACATAACAGAATAGATAAATGCATACTCTACACTTTTGTTGGATGATGAACACATTGCGTAGGATTACACGAACCCTCAATGCCGGAGTTAACAAGCTCCACAATAATGCTCATATTTTAGTAACCTTTAGTGTAAGATAGATCAAAAGACTAAACCAAGTACTAGCATAGCATGCACACTCGTCACCTTCATGCATATGTAGGAGGAATAGATCACATCAATATTATCATAGCAATAGTTAACTTCGCAATCTACAAGAGATCATGATCATAGCATAAACCAAGTACTAACACGGTGCACACACTCGTCACCTTTGCACACGTGCAGGAGGAATAAAACTACTTTAATAACATTGCTAGAGTAGCACATAGATAAATTGTGATACAAACACATTGCAATCATAAAGAGATATAAATAAGCACCTCACTATGCCATTCAACGAGTGAATAAGTATTCTGTGAAATATAGCCTAAGAGACCCACACGGTGCACACACTGTCACCTTTACACACGTGGGACAAGGAGTCTCCGGAGATCACATAAGTAAAACTCACTTGACTAGCATAATGACATCTAGATTACAAGCATCATCATATGAATCTCAATCATGTAAGGCAGCTCATGAGATTATTGTATTGAAGTACATAGGAGAGAGATGAACCACATAGCTACCGGTACAGCCCCGAGCCTCTATGGAGAACTACTCCCTCCTCATGGGAGCAGCAGCGGTGATGAAGATGGCGGTGGAGATGGCAGCGGTGTCGATGGAGAAGCCTTCCGGGGGCCTTCCCCGCTCCGGCAGGGTGCCGGAACGGAGACTCCTGTCCCCCGGATCTTGGCTTCGCGATGGCGGCGGCTCGCGGAAGGTTTTCCGTATCGTGGTTCTTCGCATCGGGGGTTTCGCGACGGAGGCTTTATATAGGCGAAGAGGCGGTGCGGGAGGGTCGAAGGGGTGGCCACACCATATGGCGGCGCGGCCGGGGCCCGGGCCGCGCCGGCCTATGGTCCGGGGGCCCGATGCCCCCCTCCGGTCCTTCCCGGGTGTTCTGGATGCTTCCGGTGAAAATAGGAACCTGGGTCTTGATTTCGTCCAATTCCGAGAATATTTCGTTACTAGGATTTCGAAACCAAAAACAGCAGAAAACAGAACTGGCACTTTGGCATCTTGTTAATAGGTTAGTTCCGGAAAATGCACGAATATGACATAAAGTGTGCATAAAACATGTAGGTATCATCAATAATATGGCATGGAACATAAGAAATTATCGATACGTCGGAGACGTATCAAGCATCCCCAAGCTTAGTTCTCGCTCGTCCCGAGCAGGTAAAACGATAACAAAGATAATTTCTGAAGTGATATGCCATCATAACCTTGATCATACTATTTGTAAACATATGTAGTGGATGCAGCGATCAAAACAATGGTAATGACATGAGTAAACAAGTGAATCATATAGCAAAGACTTTTCATGAATAGTACTTCAAGACAAGTATTAATAAGTCTTGCATAAGAGTTAACTCATAAAGCAATAAATCAAAGTAAAGGTATTGAAGCAACACAAAGGAAGATTAAGTTTCAGCGGTTGCTTTCAACTTGTAACATGTATATCTCATGGATAATTGTCAACATAGAGTAATATAACAAGTACAATATGCAAGTATGTAGGAATCAATGCACAGTTCACACAAGTGTTTGCTTCTTGAGGTGGAGAGAGATAGGTGAACTGACTCAACATAAAAGTAAAAAGAATGGTCCTTCAAAGAGGAAAGCATCGATTGCTATATTTGTGCTAGAGCTTTTATTTTGAAAACATAAAGAGAGCATAAAAGTAAAATTTTGAGAGGTGTTTGTTGTTGTCAACGAATGGTAGTGGGCACTCTAACTACCTCATCAACCAGACTTTCAAGAGCGGCTCCCATGGAGGACGTTATCTCTACCAGCAAGGTAGATCATCCCTCTTCTCTTTTATTTACACATGTACTTTAGTTTAGTTTTTCTTTATTTATGGATGACACTCCTCCCAACCTTTTGCTTACACAAGCCATGGCTAACCGAATCCTCGGGTGCCTTCCAACAATCACATACCATGAAGGAGTGTCTATTTGCAAAATTAAGTTGCTTACCGATGAATCGGAGCAAAACATGTGAAGAGAATTATTAATGCAAGTTAATTAATCGGGTCGGGAACCCCATTGCCAGCTCTTTTTGCAAAATTATTGGATAAGCGGATGTGCCACTAGTCCATTGTGAAAGTCCGTCGAAGTAAATGACAAGATCGAAAGATAAAACACCACATACTTCCTCATGAGCTATAAAACATTGACACAAATCAGAGGTGATAAATTTTGAATTATTTAAAGGTAGCACTCAAGCAATTTACTTTGGAATGGCGGAGAAATACCATATAGTAGGTAGGTATGGTGGACACAAATGGCATAGTAGTTGGCTCAAGGATTTTGGATGCATGAGAAGTATTCCCTCTCGATACAAGGCTTAGGCTAGCAAGGTTATTTGAAACAAACACAAGGATGAACCGGTGCAGCAAAACTCACATAAAAGACATATTGTAAACATTATAAGACTCTACACCGTCTTCCTTGTTGTTCAAAACTCAATACTAGATATTATCTAGACTCTAGAGAAACCAAATATGCAAACCAAATTAGCAAGCTCTAAGTGTTTCTTCATTAATGGGTGCAAAGTATATGATGCAAGAGCTTAAACATGAGCACAACAATTGCCAAGTATCACATTATCCAAGACATTATAGCAATTTACTACATGTATCATTTTCCAATTCCAACCATATAACAAATTAACGAAGAAGAAACTTCGCCATGAATACTATGAGTAGAGCCTAAGGACATACTTGTCCATATGCTACAGCGGAGCGTGTCTCTCTCCCACAATGTGAATTCTAGGATCCATTTATTCAAACAAAACAAAAAACAAAAACAAACCGACGCTCCAAGCAAAGTGCATAAGATGTGACGGAATAAAAATATAGTTTCAGGGGAGGAACCTGATAATGTTGTCGATGAAGAAGGGGATGCCTTGGGCATCCCCAAGCTTAGACGCTTGAGTCTTCTTAAAATATGCAGGGGTGAACCACCGGGGCATCCCCAAGCTTAGAGCTTTCACTCTTCTTGATCATAGTATATCATCCTCCTCTCTTGACCCTTGAAAACTTCCTCCACACCAAACTCGAAACAACTCATTAGAGAGTTAGTGCATAATAAAAATTAACATGTTCAGAGGTGACACAATCATTCTTAACACTTCTGGACATTGCATAAAGCTACTGGACATTAATGGATCAAAGAAATTCATCCAACATAGCAAAAGAGGCAATGCGAAATAAAAGGCAGAATCTGTCAAAACAGAACAGTCCGTAAAGATGGATTTTATTAGGCCACCAGACTTGCTCAAATGAAAATGCTCAAATAGAATGAAAGTTGCGTACATATCTGAGGATCATGAACGTAAATTGGCTTAATTTTCTGAGCTACCTACAGGGAGATAGACCCAGATTCGTGACAGCAAAGAAATCTGGAACTGCGCAGTAATCCAAATCTAGTACTTACTTTTCTATCAAAGACTTTACTTGGCACAACAAAACATAAAACTAAGATAAGGAGAGGTTACTACAGTAGTAAACAACTTCCAAGACACAAATATAAAACAAAGTACTGTAGCAAAATAACACATGGGTTATCTCCCAAGAAGTTCTTTCTTTATAGCCATTAAGATGGGCTCAGCAGTTTTAATGATGCACTCGCAAGAGACAGTATGTGAAGCAAAAGAGAGCATCAAGAGGCAAATTTAAAACACATTTAAGTCTAACATGCTTCCTATGCATAGGAATCTTGTAAGTAAACAAGTTCATGAAGAGCAAAGTAACAAGCATAGAAAGATAAAACAAGTGTAGCTTCAAAAATTTCAGCACATAGAGAGGTGTTTTAGTAACATGAAAAATTCTACACCCATATTTTCCTCTCTCATAATAACTTTCAGTAGCATCATGAGAAAACTCAACAATATAACTATCACTTAAAGCATTCTTATCATGAGTCTCATGCATAAAATTATTACTCTCCACATAAGCATAATCAATTTTATTGGTAATAGTGGGAGCAAATTCAACAAAGTAGCTATCATTATTATTCTCATCAAGTGTAGGAGGCATAGTATAATCACAATAAAATT
Source organism: Lolium rigidum (assembly GCF_022539505.1). NCBI lineage: Eukaryota > Viridiplantae > Streptophyta > Magnoliopsida > Poales > Poaceae > Lolium > Lolium rigidum. The sequence continues at coordinate 409,723,530 of NC_061510.1, forward strand.
TACTCTCCATAGTAGGTTGTACCAAAAGACCACTATCATTATCATCATAAATAGGAGGCAAAGTATCATCAAAGAAAATTTTCTCCTCAATGCTTGGGGGACTAAAAAGATCATGAAAACCAGCTTCCCCAAGCTTAGAACTTTCTATATCATTATCAACAATGGTGTTCAAAGCGTTCATACTAATATTACTACCGAGCATGCAAATAAGGTTCCATAGGTTTTTTAATTTTCGCATCAAACAATCCATGTTTTAAATCAGGAAATAGAATAAGAAGCTCATTGTTGTCCATTATGCCAAACTAGTGTAAACAAGAAACAAAAAGATGCAATTGCAGGATCTAAAGGAAATAGCTTCGAGCACAAACACAATGGCGCCGGAAAAGTACTGTTACACTGGAACCGGAGTATGAGTGCCTTTTTACCTTTCCTCCCCGGCAACGGCGCCGAGAAAAGTGCTTGATGTCTACGGGAGCTTCTATTCTTGTAGACAGTGTTGGGCCTCCAAGAGCGAGAGGTTTGTAGAACAGCGAGCAAGTTTCCCTTAAGTGGATCACCCAAGGTTTATCGATCTCAGGGAGGAAGAGGTCAAAGATATCCCTCTCATGCAACCCTGCAACCACAAAGCAAGAAGTCTCTTGTGTCCCCAACACACCTAATAGGTGCACTAGTTCGGCGAAGAGATAGTGAAATACAGGTGGTATGAAATAGTAGTGGCAACGGAACCAGAAAAGTGCTTTGCCCAGGACAGTAAACAAGCAGTAGTAACGCAGCGAGTAGTAACGCAACGGTAGTAACGCAGATAAAACGAGTAAACAAGTAGCGATAGCGATATTTAGGAACAAGGCCTAGGGATTACACTTTCACTAGTGGACACTCTCAACATTGATCACATAACAGAATAGATAAATGCATACTCTACACTTTTGTTGGATGATGAACACATTGCGTAGGATTACACGAACCCTCAATGCCGGAGTTAACAAGCTCCACAATAATGCTCATATTTTAGTAACCTTTAGTGTAAGATAGATCAAAAGACTAAACCAAGTACTAGCATAGCATGCACACTCGTCACCTTCATGCATATGTAGGAGGAATAGATCACATCAATATTATCATAGCAATAGTTAACTTCGCAATCTACAAGAGATCATGATCATAGCATAAACCAAGTACTAACACGGTGCACACACTTGTCACCTTTGCACACGTGCAGGAGGAATAAAACTACTTTAATAACATTGCTAGAGTAGCACATAGATAAATTGTGATACAAACACATTGCAATCATAAAGAGATATAAATAAGCACCTCACTATGCCATTCAACGAGTGAATAAGTATTCTGTGAAATATAGCCTAAGAGACCCACACGGTGCACACACTCGTCACCTTTACACACGTGGGACAAGAAGTCTCCGGAGATCACATAAGTAAAACTCACTTGACTAGCATAATGACATCTAGATTACAAGCATCATCATATGAATCTCAATCATGTAAGGCAGCTCATGAGATTATTGTATTGAAGTACATAGGAGAGAGATGAACCACATAGCTACCGGTACAGCCCCGAGCCTCGATGGAGAACTACTCCCTCCTCATGGGAGCAGCAGCGGTGATGAAGATGGCGGTGGAGATGGCAGCGGTGTCGATGGAGAAGCCTTCCGGGGGCACTTCCCCGCTCCGGCAGGGTGCCGGAACAGAGACTCCTGTCCCCCAGATCTTGGCTTCGCGATGGCGGCGGCTCTGGAAGGTTTTCCGTATCGTGGTTCTTCGCATCAGGGGTTTCACGACGGAGGCTTTATATAGGCGAAGAGGCGGTGCAGGAGGGTCGAAGGGGTGGCCACACCATATGGCGGCGCGGCCAGGGCCTGGGCCGCGCCGGCCTATGGTCTGGGGGCCCAGTGCCCCCCCCCGGTCCTTCCCGGGTGTTCCGGATGCTTCCGGTGAAAATAGGAACCCGGGTCTTGATTTCGTCCAATTCCGAGAATATTTCGTTACTAGGATTTCTGAAACCAAAAACAGCAGAAAACGAGAACCGGCACTTTGGCATCTTGTTAATAGGTTAGTTCCAGAAAATGCACGAATATGACATAAAGTGTGCATAAAACATGTAGGTATCATCAATAATATGGCATGGAACATAAGAAATTATCGATACGTCGGAGACGTATCACTCTCCTTCGCGTACATCTTCGTCCCAAAAACCTAAGCTTCGGGGGATAGTCGCGAGGAGTCACAGCCGCCTCTACGGGGCGGAAAACACCAGAGAGAAAAGAGCTCTCCGGCAGGCTGAAATCCGCCGGGGAAATTCCCTCCCGGAGGGGGAAATCGACGCCATCATCACCGTCATCGAGCTGGACATCATCTCCATCATCATCACCATCATCTTCATCATCATCACCGCCATCTCCACCGCTGCACCTCGTCACCGCTGTAACAATTAGGGTTGGATCTTGATTGTTTGATAGGGGAAACTCTCCCGGTATTGATTTCTACTTGTTATTGATGCTATTGAGTGAAACCGTTGAACCAAGGTTTATGTTCAGATTGTTATTCATCATCATAGCACCTCTGATCATGTTCCCTATGATGTCTCGTGAGTAGTTCGTTTAGTTCTTGTGGACATGGGTGAAGTCTAAATGTTAGTAGTGAATTATGTTGGTTAGTATTCAATGTTATGATATTTAAGTTGTGGTGTTATTCTTCTAGTGGTGTCATGTGAACGTCGACTACATGATACTTCACCATTTATGGGCCTAGGGGAATACATCTTGTATTCGTTTGGTAATTACGGGGTTGCCGGAGTGACAGAAACCTAAACCCCCGTTGGTATATCGATGCAGGAGGGATAGCAGGATCTCAGAGTTTAAGGCTGTGGTTAGATTTATCTTAATTACTTTCTTGTAGTTACGGATGCTTGCAAGGGGTATAATCACAAGTATGTATTAGTCCTAGGAAGGGCGGTGCATTAGCATAGGTTCACCCACACAACACTTATCAAAACAATGAAGATTAATCAGCTATACGAAGCGAAAGCACTAGACTAAATTCCCGTGTGTCCTCAAGAACGTTTGGTCATTATAAGTAAACAAACCGGCTTGTCCTTTGTGCTAAAAAGGATTGGGCCACTCGCTGCAATTATTTCTCTTGCACTTTACTTACTTGTACTTTATTCAACTGCTATATTAAAACCCCCTAAATACTTGTCTGTGAGCATTTACAGTGAATCCTTCATCGAAACTGCTTGTCAACACCTTCTGCTCCTCGTTGGGTTCGACACTCTTATTTATCGAAAGTACTACGATACACCCCCTATACTTGTGGGTCATTGATACGTCCCAAACGTATCTATAATTTTTTATGTTCCATGCTACTTTTATGATGATACTCACATGTTTTATACACATTATATGTCATATTTATGCATTTTCCGGCACTAACCTATTGACGAGATGCCGAAGATCCAGTTGCTGTTTTCTGCTGTTTTTGGTTTCAGAAATCCTAGTAAGGAAATATTCTCGGAATTGGACGAAATCAACGCCCAGGGGCCTATTTTTCCACGAAGCTTCCAGAAGACCGGAGGACTTACGAAGTGGGGCCACGAGGCGCCGCCACAACAGGGCGGCGCGGCCCAGGTGCTGGCCCTCGTGTGGCCCCCTGACCTGCCCTTCCGCCTACTTAAAGCCTCCGTCGCGAAACCCCCAGTACCGAGAGCCACGATACGGAAAACCTTCCAGAGACGCCGCCGCTGCCAATCCCATCTCGAGGGATTCAGGAGATCGCCTCTGGCACCCTGCCGAAGAGGGAATCATCTCCCGGAGGTCTCTTCATCGCCATGATCGCCTCCGGATCGATGTGTGAGTAGTTCACCCCTGGACTATGGGTTCATAGCAGTAGCTAGATGGTTGTCTTCTCCTCATTGTGCTATCATGTTAGATCTTGTGAGCTGCCTATCATGATCAAGATCATCTATTTGTAATCCTACATGTTGTGTTTGTTGGGATCCGATGAATATTGAATACTATGTCAAGTTGATTATCAACTTATCATATATGTTATTTATGTTCTTGCATGCTCTGCGTTGCTAGTAGAGGCTCTGGCCAAGTTGATACTTGTGACTCCAAGTGGGAGTATTTATGCTCGACAGTGGGTTCATGCCTCCATTAAATCTGGGACAGTGACAGAAAGTTCTAAGGTTGTGGATGTGCTATTGCCACTAGGGATAAAACATCGATGCTTTGTCTAAGGATATTTGTGTTGATTACATTACGCACCATACTTAATGCAATTGTCTGTTGTTTACAAGCTAATACTGGAAGGGGTTCGGATGATAACCTGAAGGTGGACTTTTTAGGCATAGATGCATGCTGGATAGCGGTCTATGTACTTTGTCGTAATACCCTGATTGAATCTCATAGTACTCATCATGATATATGTATGTGCATTGTTATGCCTTCTTTATTTGTCAATTGCCCAACTGTAATTTGTTCACCCAACATTTGGTTATCTTATGGGAGAGACACCACTAGTGAACTGTGGATCCCCGGTCCTATTCTTTACATCTGAAATACAATCTGCTGCAATTGTTCTTTACTGTTCTTCGCAAACAACCATTATCATCCACACTATACATCTAGTCCTTTGTTTACAGCAAGCCGGTGAGATTGACAACCTCGCTGTTACGTTGGGGCAAAGTTCCGTGATTGTGTTGTGCAGGTTCCACGTTGGCGCCGGAATCCCTGGTGTTGCGCCGCACTACACTCCTCCGCCATCAACCTTCAACGTACTTCTTGACTCCTACTGGTTCGATAAACCTTGGTTTCTTACTGAGGGAAACTTGCTGCTGTACGCATCACACCTTCCACTTGGGGTTCCCAACGGGCGTGTGCTTTACGCGTCATCAAGCTAAATTTCTGGCGCCGTTGCCGGGAGATCAAGATACGCGGTAAGGGGAGTCTTCCACTTCCAATCTCTTTACTTTGTTTTTGTCTTGCTTTATTTTATTTACTACTTTGTTTGCTGCATTATATCAAAACACACAAAAATTAGTTGCTAGCTTTACTTTATTTACTGTCTTGTTCTCTATATCAAAAACACAAAAAAATTAGTTACTTGCATTTTTACTTCTGTATCATGTCTAGCTTTTCACCCGTTACTTCTTCACCTGAGGAATTAGTCTTCACTTTTAAACAAGGGGATGAGGAGAGTTTTAAAGATGCTTGGTCCAGAATTTTTGATTCTTATCGTAAAGCTGAACCTCAAATGACTCTAAGTTTGCTCCTTAGTAATTTTTATTTTGGGCTTATGATTCGCTATAGATATGCCTTGGATGCTGTAGTGGGAGGAGATTTCCTTTATTGCGACGGTGATCAAGCTTTTAATGCCATAAGAAAATTAGTTGCATCACATAGTTCAGCTAATAACTTTGAATCAGCTCTTATTAGCATCTATAATAGATTAAACACTCTTGAGACAAGTGCATCTTGGTTGAAAGAAAATTATAGTTATGTTCGTAACCGTCTTGATCAAGTTTTAGTGAACTCTGAACCTTCAACATGGGACCCTACTATTAAAGTTGTTATTGGTGGTGAAACCTTTCATGCCAATTGTGATATTATGTCTGAATTTTGCCTTATGCCTAAGAGTATCTATGAATCTTTGACACTTTGGGAACTCGTTGAAGGGGGAGAAGGAATAACTCTGTTATAACTCCTAAGGGAATAGCCGAGGGTGTGCATACAACCATTCTTGGAAGAACAATATCCACTAATTATCTTGTTATTGATTGTGTAGGAACAGGACAAATCACACTCGAAAGATCCCTGTTGAAACTATTGGGAGCAGTCATAGATGTGGGAGAAGGCACCCTAAAATTCACCTCTACGCCAGGAGGTAGACATGTATTCCCTAAATCAAAGGGTAAGAAAAATAATAAGAAAGGTGGGCGCAATGCCCGAGGTAATGCTTCATCTCTTGACAAAACTTGATACACACTTTCTGCGCCTAGCTGAAAGGCGTTAAAGAAAAGCGCTTATGGGAGACAACCCATTATTTTAATTCTGCACTTTATTTTATATTTGAGTCTTGGAAGTTGTTTACTACTGTAGCAACCTCTCCTTATCTTTATTTTATTGCATAGTTGTGCCAAGTAAAGTCTTTGATAGTAAAGCCAATACTAGATTTGGATTGCTGCGCAGGAACATATTTCTTGCTGTCACGAATTTGAGCAGTAGTCCCTGTAGAAAAATCAAAAAAATCTGCCAATTTACGTGCGTGATCCTCAGATATTTACGCAACTTTCATTCAATTTGGGCATTTTCATCTGAGCAATTCTGGTGCCACTTTAAAATTCGTCTTTACGAACTATTCTGTTTTGACAGATTCTGTCTTTTATTTCGCATTGCCTGTTTTGCTATGTTAGATGGATTTCTTTGTTCCATTAACTTTCAGTAGCTTTGTGCAATGTCCAGAAGTGTTAAGAATGAGTATGTCACCTCTGAATATATGAATTATGCACTGACCCTCTAATGAGTTTGTTTCGAGTTTGGTGTGGAGGAAGTTTTCAAGGGTCAAGAGAGGAGGATGATATAATATGATCAAGAAGAGTGAAAAGTCGAAGCTTGGGGATGCCCCCGTGGTTCATCCCTGCATATTTTAAGAAAACTCAAGCGTCTAAGCTTGGGGATGCCCAAGGCATCCCTTCTTCATCGACAACTTATCAGGTTCCTCTAGTGAAACTATATTTTTATTCCGTTACATCTTATGTGCTTTACTTGGAGCGTCTGTTTGTTTTTATTTTTGTTTTTGTTTGAATCAATCGGACCCTAGCATTCTTTGTTTGGGAGAGAGACACGCTCCGCTGTTTCGTATGAACACATATGTTCTTAGCTTCATCTTTAATGTTCATTGCGAAATCTGAACTATTTCATTCATTGTTATATGGTTGGAAACGGAAAATGCCGCATGTGGTAAATGGTTTAATGTCTTGAATAATGTGATACTTGGCAATTGTTGTGCTCATATAGATCATGTTTAAGTTCTTGCATCATGTACCTTGTACCCATTAATGAATAACTACATAGAGCTTGTTAAAATTTGGTTTGCATGATTGATCTCTAGAGTTTAGATATTTTCTGGTTGAGGTGTTTGAACAACAAGGAGACAATATAAAGTCTTATAATAGTTACAATATTTTCATATGTGAGCTTTGCTGCACATTTTATACTCGAGTTTGCTTCAAACAACCTTGCTAGCCTAGCCTTGTATTGAGAGGAATTCTTCTCGTGCATCCAAATCCTTGAGCCAATAACCATGCCATTTGTGTCCACCATACCTACCTACCACATGGTATTTCTCCGCCATTCCAAAGTACATTACTTGAGTGCTACCTTTAAAATTCTATTCTTTGCCTTTGCAATATATAGCTCATGGGACAAAATAGCTTAAAAACTATCGTGGTGAAGAATATGTACTTATGTGTTTTATTTCTTAATAAGTTGCTTGTTGAGCGGTAACCATGTTTCTAGGGACGCCATCAACTCTTTTACCTTTGTTGAATATCATGTGAGTTGCTATGCATGTTCGTCTTGTCTGAAGTAAGGGCGGTTTTCACAATCAAATGGTTTGAGTATGCATACTGTTAGAGAAGAACATTGGGCCGCTAACTAAAGCCATGATTCAAGGTGGAAGTTTCAGTTTGGACAATTAATCCTCAATCTCTTATGAGAATATTAACTGTTGTTGTATGCTTATGCATTAAAGAGGAGTCCATTATCTGTTGTCTATGTTGTCCCAGTATGGATGTCTAAGTTGAGAATAATCAAAAGCGGGAAATCCAATGCGAGCTTTCTCCTTAGACCTTTGTACAAGCGGCATAGAGGTACCCCTTTGTGACACTTGGTTGAAACATATGCTATGCAATGATAATCCGTGTTAATCCAAGCTAATTAGGACAAGGTGCGAGCACTATTAGTATACTATGCATGAGGCTTGCAACTTATAAGATGTCTTATACGTAACACATATGCTTTATTACTACCGTTGACAAAATTGTTTCTTGTTTTCAAAATGAAAAGCTCTAGCACAAATATAGTAATCAATGCTTCCCTCTGCGAAGGGCCTATCTTCTACTTTATTGTTGAGTCAGTTTGCCTATTCTTTCTATCTTAGAAGCAAACACTTGTATCAACTGTGTGCATTGATTCTTACATGTTTACCTATTGCACTTGTTATATTACTTTGTGTTGACAATTATCCATGAGATATATATGTTGAAGTTGAAAGCAACCGCTGAAACTTTATCTTCCTTTGTGTTGCTTCAATGCCTTTACTTTGAACTTATTGCTTTATGAGTAACTCTTATGCAAGTCTTATTGATGCTTGTCTTGAAAGTATTATTTACGAAAATTCTTTGCTAGATGATTCATTAGTTTACTCATTATCTTCATCATTGCTTCGAATCGCTGCATTCATCTCATATGCTTTACAATAGTATGATCAAGATTATGATAGCATGTCACTTCAGAAATTATCTTTGTTATCGTTTACCTACTCGAGGGCGAGTAGGAACTAAGCTTGGGGATGCTTGATACGTCCCAAACGTATCTATAATTTCTTATGTTCCATGCTACTTTTATGATGATACTCACATGTTTTATACACATTATATGTCATATTTATGCATTTTCCGGCACTAACCTATTGACGAGATGCCGAAGAGCCAGTTGCTGTTTTCTGCTGTTTTTGGTTTCAGAAATCATAGTAAGGAAATATTCTCGGAATTGGATGAAATCAACGCCCAGGGGCCTATTTTTCCACGAAGCTTCCAGAAGACCGGAGGACTTACGAAGTGGGGCCACGAGGCGCCGCCACAACAGGGCGGCGCGGCCCGAGTGCCGGCCGCGTGGCCCTGGCGTGTGGGGCCCTCGTGTGGCCCCCTGACCTGCCCTTCCGCCTACTTAAAGCCTCCGTCGCGAAACCCCCAGTACCGAGAGCCACGATACGGAAAACCTTCAGAGACGCCGCCGCCGCCAATCCCATCTCGGGGGATTCAGGAGATCGCCTCCGGCACCCTGCCGGAGAGGGGAATCATCTCCCGGAGGTCTCTTCATCGCCATGATCGCCTCCGGATCGATGTGTGAGTAGTTCACCCCTGGACTATGGGTCCATAGCAGTAGCTAGATGGTTGTCTTCTCCTCATTGTGCTATCATGTTAGATCTTGTGAGCTGCCTATCATGATCAAGATCATCTATTTGTAATCCTACATGTTGTGTTTTTTGGGATCCGATGAATATTGAATACTATGTCAAGTTGATTATCAATCTATCATATATGTTATTTATGTTCTTGCATGCTCTCCGTTGCTAGTAGAGGCTCTGGCCAAGTTGATACTTGTGACTCCAAGAGGGAGTATTTATGCTCGATAGTGGGTTCATGCCTCCATTAAATCTGGGACAGTGACAGAAAGTTCTAAGGTTGTGCATGTGCTGTTGCCACTACGGATAAAACATCGATGCTTTGTCTAAGGATATTTGTGTTGATTACATTACGCACCATACTTAATGCAATTGTCTGTTGTTTACAACTTAATACTGGAAGGGGTTCGGATGATAACCCTGAAGGTGGACTTTTTAGGCATAGATGCATGCTGGATAGCGGTCTATGTACTTTGTCGTAATGCCCTGATTGAATCTCATAGTACTCATCATGATATATGTATGTGCATTGTTATGCCTTCTTTATTTGTCAATTGCCCAACTGTAATTTGTTCACCCAACATTTGTTTATCTTATGGGGGAGACACCACTAGTGAACTGTGGATCCCCGGTTCTATTCTTTACATCTGAAATACAATCTGCTGCAATTGTTCTTTACTGTTCTTCGCAAACAACCATTATCATCCACACTATACATCTAATCCTTTGTTTACAGCAAGCCGGTGAGATTGACAACCTCGCTGTTACGTTGGGGCAAAGTTCTGTGATTGTGTTGTGCAGGTTCCACGTTGGCGCCGGAATCCCTGGTGTTGCGCCGCACTACACTCCTCCGCCATCAACCTTCAACGTGCTTCTTGACTTCTACTGGTTCGATAAACCTTGGTTTCTTACTGAGGGAAACTTGCTGTTGTACGCATCACACCTTCCATTTGGGGTTCCCAACGGGCGTGTGCTTTACGCGTCATCAGTCATCATGACTATTTTCTGGCGCCGTTGCCGGGGAGTGAAGCGCTATTGGTAAGTGGAATTGGTAAGGGAAACTTTTACTGTACGTGCTGTTTTTATTTCTGCCTGCTGCTATAATTCATTATGGAGAGGTCTTCTCTTGAATTCCTCTTTGGAAAATCTACTACTACTGCAAAGGTAGTGGATGAGGCGCCAGGTGAGAAAGAGGTTCCATACAAAATACCTATGAAAATTATTGAACGTGTTGTGGATAACCGCTATGCAGGGGATGGAACTGTCCATCCTGGTGATCATTTACTGTTTTTACATGAATTATGCGGGTTATTCAAATGTGCAGGTATTGCTATGGATGAAGTTAGGAAGAAACTACTCTCTATATCGCTATCTGGTAAAGCAGCGCATTGGTATAAATTGCTGAAGAATAGGGATTCTCTTGATTGGGAGGACATTGTGCCTTTATTTTATTCCAAATTCTATCCTGCAAGTGAAATTCACAAAGATCGGAACCGCATATATAATTTCTGGCCTCATGATGGAGAGAGTATTGCCCAAGCGTGGGGGAGATTGAAGTCTTTAATGCTCAAATTCCCCATTCATGAGCTTCCTGGTAATATTATTATTGATAATTTCTATGCAAGACTGTCTTTTCAAGATAAGACTTTGCTGGATACTTCTTGTTCTGGATCATTTACACGCAACAAAGAAGAGTTTAAAAGGGACCTTCTTGATCGGATCCAGGAGAATACTGAAGGATGGGAGAACGACAAAGATAGAGAGTCAGGTATAAACTATGATTATAAATGCATTGAAGTTTTTATGGATACTGATAAATTTCGTAATATGAGTGCTACTTATGGTCTTGATTCTCAAGTCGTTGATAATTTTTATAAAGCTTTTGCCTCTCACTTTGAATTGCCTAGGAAGAATTTTGATAAGTATCATGAACCTTATAAAGATAAAATTGATTCATCTATAAATAAATATGCTATAATTGAAACTGTTGATCATATTCTTCCTGAAGCTTATATTGAAAAAACTCCTTTCCCTGCTAAAATGAAGGAGTACTCTGTTATATCTAGTGCGGTTAATAAAAGTGCAAAGAAACCTATAGAACCTGAAGAACAAATAAAAGTTGAACCTGCTGTTGCAATAGTTAAAGATCTTGTGACTGAAAATGTAGAAGATGGTCATATTATTTTCTGTGAAGATGCTTCTAATATTGTTTCGCATCCTAATAAGTCTAGGAAAGCCAGTGTTCCTATGCTCTCTGTTAGAATTTGTGATCATTGTTATTATGGTTTATGTGACATTGGTGCAAGTATTAGCGTCATTCCTTATGAGCTTTATATGGAGATCATGCATGAAATTGGTTCTTGTGAACTTGAAGATATTGTTGTGGTTATTCGGCTAGCTAATAGAGAAACTATCTCTCCTGTTGGAATTGTTCGAGATGTGGAAGTTCTATGTGGTAAGATTAAATATCCTGCTGACTTTTTGGTACTTGGTTCTGCTGCTAGTAAGTATTGTCCTATTATTTTTGGTAGACCTTTCCTAAATACTTGTGGAGCTGTTATAGATTGCAAGAAGGAAAAAATTATGACTAAATTTGCTGGTGAATCTTATGAGTTTAATTTCTCTAAATTTGCCAAAACTTCTTATAAAGCTGATTTGCCTAATAATGATTTTAGAGTTGAACAGTGCGCGTCTATTGCTCTTGCTCCTAATAATCCATTGCAGCAACATTTGGAGAATAGTGAGAGTGAAGTCTTTAGGGAAGAAAGAAATGAGCTTGATGAAATTTTCCTTCGTCAACCTATTCTTAAACATGACTTGTCGGTTGAAGATTTAGGTACAACACCACCACCAAAGGAAGATCCTGTTTTTGATTTAAAACCGTTGCCTGATAATCTTAAGTATGCTCATATTGATGATAAGAAAGTATATCCTGTTATTATTAGTTCTAAGCTTTCAGATATTGAGGAAGAAAGGTTATTGGAAATATTGAAGAAACACCGAGGAGCTATTGGCTATACTCTTGATGACTTGAAGGGGATTTCTCCCTCTATTTGCCAACATGCTATCAATATGGAAGATGATGCGAAGCCTGTTGTTGAACATCAACGTCGTCTAATTCCTAAGATGAATGATGTGGTAAGGAATGAGGTATTAAAACTTCTTGAAGCTGGTATTATATATCCTATTGCTGATAGTAGATGGGTTAGTCCTGTGCATTATGTTCCTAAGAAAGGAGGAATGACTGTTGTGCCTAATGATAATGATGGGCTCATCCCTCAAAGAGTAGTTGTAGGGTATAGAATGTGCATTGATTATCGAAAAGTTAATAAAATTACTAAGAAAGATCATTACCCTTTACCATTTATTGATCAAATGTTAGAAAGGTTGTCTAAAAATACTCATTTTTGCTTTCTTGATGGTTATTCTGGGTTTTCACTAATTGCTATTAAAACTAAAGATCAAGAGAAAACCACTTTCACCTGTCCCTATGGAACTTATGCTTATAGGCGTATGCCTTTTGATTTATGTAATGCTCCTGCTACTTTTCAAAGATGCATGTCTGCTATTTTTCATGGATTTTGTGAGAATATTGTAGAGGTATTCATGGATGATTTTTCTGTCTATGGGAATTCTTTTGATAACTAGTCGTAAACCCGTGCGATGCACGGGCTTGATTTGTTTGTTTGTTAGTTTTTTCATCAGTCTGCATTAGTAGGTAAATAAACGACTAAATTCCACTTTATGCTAATAGTAGTTTTATAAATAACTAAAGGCATGTGCTTCCATAGACACCAAATTATAAATACAAAACAGTAATAAACCATTTGGACAAAAGTTCCCTTCTATAAAAATGCATAAGAATTATCTCTGATTAGAAGGATAATTTAAACTACTGTATTGATTCCTACATGGGATTGCGACAAAAGAAGAAAATAGAAAAATAGAATGCTTAATCAAAACTGGAAAGAAGGATTTTCAGAACATGGGGTTCGATTTAAAGAGGTTCCATATGACGTAGTTGTCTATACAATCAAAGGTAAATTTATTGTACCATTTCCAGGGCAATGAACCGTTCAAATTTCATATAAGGATGATACTGATAATGAGATAATAGTTTTGAGCAGCGCAAATGTATACACCGCGAAGAAGCTATGAAACAAATATTATTAAATTGCAAATATATATATATATATATAGTAAACTAATTAATCGTCATTTGTTTTAGCATGCTATATTTTAACTACAGATTGTGTACTTAATTACTTATGGAATTAGGCAACACAAAATTCTCAGTTTACTATGGAATACTCACATAATGATAAATCTGATCCAAAAGGAAGCTCTAAATCTTTGTTTCTTAGTTCTGTTGTCCATGTTTCATTTTTTTTCCTAATCAATCAATTATCAGTATCAATAGATTGCGATGAGTGTATCAGCATATTACAAACATTAAAATTGAAAGAATACGACCTCAATCCTTAACTTGCCTTTATTTGATGTAGATTTGGCAGCAGCCTGTCCAGCGGAGCAAAAATCCATGTTAGTCATAAACTTTGAAATACTAATAAAAATCATTTCAAGTGTTTTTCTTGTTTCCGAAATAAAGTATGAACCTAGTGTAGCAACAGGAACACACAGAATACATATCACATACTATTTCAATATCTCTACTTGATGCTGGCATATTTCGGATTGCACAGTCTTCTCCTCAGAAAAAGTACATCTGATTGATCCATATAATTGATGCAACGACGACATGGAAGCAAGGTGGGTCCGTAAAATTTTCATATAAATCCACCTTGCATATCTGGTACAGCAGAAGAAGGAAATTTCTTAGGTGGGAATTCGTGGAGCACCTAACCAAAAAATTAGAGTGAACGTCATGCAATCAAGTCACATGAATCCAAGAATCGTGAATTAGGAGCTCTGCTGTAAGAAAGTATTTGACCCTGACAAAATCAGTTACCTAATATACTCTAAATTTTTTTCTAATTTTAGAGTACCTGTACTCGTACTAATTTTTTAGGGAAAACAACAAAAGGGTACCTGTACTCGTTAATTGGAAAGCTATATATTCTGCAAGAATGTTAGGCTCTCTATAAGGCTCTTTAACTTTTTCGATAGAAATATTAAGTCTCTGGTTTACGGAGTGAATTTCCTTTTGTAGATCTTTCTCTAATTCTTCAATTGCTCCTTTTTTCTTTAATAAATTGGGGAATCCAATATGGATTATGACGTGGATCGTATCGATTTCTTTTTGAATTTCTATACGTGTAATTACTTCAGAACTTGAACCTGAGTCATTTTTTCTATTATGTGTAATTACTTCGGAACTTGAGTCTGATTCTAGTTTTCTATTCGAGCTCTTTTTCCTATTCTTTTGTATATAGTTCTTGATACAATCCCTTATTTTTTTATCTTCCTGTAGACCTTCAGAATAATTTTTTGGTTGTGCGAACCAAAAGGAATGGTGTTTTTGGGTTGTACCAAGTCTGAAACCGAGTGGATTTATTTTTTGTCCCATATTTTTCTATTCTATATTTTTTTTTACTGGGAATCGGAATCTTAGATGAATCTAAAGGTTATTTAGATTTATTTATTTCTTTACTATATTTAGTATAATTGTTATATGACACATGTTTTTTTTTATGGGGAAACTACGTCCTCGAGCCCGAGGTCTGAATTTTTTCATAATAGTACTCCTACTGACTTCGGCTTTAGTAATGAATAAATTTGCTTTGTCGAAATTCCTATAATGAGTAGCATTCGCTGATGCCGAATAAACCAACTTTAAGATGGGATAAGATGCTCGATAAGGCATGAGGTTCAGTATCATAACAGTTTCCTCGTAGTAACGCCAGCGAATCTCATCAAGAACTCTTTGTGCTTTGAAAACAGACATATTTATACGTTTTTGTGCTTTGAAAATTCGCTCAAACTTAAGTAAACGATCGGTTGGAACTTTCCTTGCGAGTTTCCTTAGCCCACTTTTCTTCTTCTTTATCCTAGGGATATACTTTACTAGTTTGAAACTTGTCATAAAAAAGGTTATTCCCCGCCTATCTTTACGTTATTTTGAATCCTTTGTTTATTCATAATCTTTCTATTCTGAATTCAGTTAACGGCGAGATTTAGTATCCTTTCTTGCATTTTCATAACTCGTGAAATGCCGAGTAGGCACGAATTCCCCCAATTTGCGACCTACCATCGGATTTGTTATGTAAATAGGTATATGTTCCTTTCCATTATGAATCGCGATTGTATGGCCAACCATTGTGGGTAGAATGCTAGATGCCCGGGACCACGTTACTATTGTTTCTTTCTCCTCCTTCATATTTACCTTTTCTATTTTTGCCAATAAATGATGAGCTACAAAAGGATTCATTTTTTTCGTGTCACAGCTGATTACTCCTTTTTTTTTTCTTTTTAAAGAGTGGCATTCTATGTCCAATATCTCGATCGAAGTATGGAGGTCAAAATAAATAGAATAATGATGAATGAAAAAAGAGAAAAATCCTTTAGCTGGATAAGGGGCGGATGTAGCCAAGTGGATCAAGGCAGTGGATTGTGAATCCACCATGCGCGGGTTCAATTCCCGTCGTTCGCCCATCGCATTATTGCAAATTCAAAAATGCAATTTCCATATTCCTAGTTACGTATTTACTTACGGCGACGAAGAATAAAACTATCGCTATATTTTTTCCTTTTCCTAGTTCTTCTTCCAAGCGCAGGATAACCCCAAGGGGTTGTGGGTTTTTTCTACCAATGGGGGCTTTCCCTTCACCGCCCCCATGGGGGTGGTCCACAGGGTTCATAACTACCCCTCTTACTACGGGTCGTTTACCTAGCCAACACTTAGATCCGGCTCTACCCAAACTTTTTGGTTCACCCCAACATTACCCACTTGTCCGACTGTTGCTAAGCAGTTTTGGGATACTAAACGGACCTCCCCAGATGGTAATCTTAAAGTGGCCGATTTACCCTCTTTTGCAATCAGTTTCGCTACAGCACCTGCTGCTCTAGCTAATTGCCCACCCCTTCCACGTGTGATTTCTATGTTATGCATGGCCGTGCCTAAGGGCATATCGGTTGAAGTAGATTCTTCTTTTCTCTCAAAAACCCCTTCCCAAACTGTACAAGCTTCTTCCAAAGCATACGGCTTTCTAGATGTATATGACGATCTCTAGACAGATGGATCTTATATGAATCATATGATGAAGTACCACATGAGTGGATATATAGGAAAGGAATCCAAATCTGCCGAATCGCTCATGTTATGATCTTCTACATCCTAGGTCTCCGCGTTCCGTCATCTGGCTTATGTTCTTCATGTAGCATTCAGATCGAATGACTCTATGAAATTACGTCGATACTTCCACATATTATGGGTAACGTAGGAGACATCCCTATTTTCCCCGGGGGTCTTAATTACCACTGCTTAGCTTTCAATTTGCCTCTGACCATCAAATTAAATGTGAATAACCCGTCCTCCTCTCTTTGAAACAAGGGGCGCTTCCGGTTCTGTGCGTGCTTCAAACAATTTTGTCTTCTCCATATTACCATATCTCTAGAGTCAATAATTTTCTATGAGGAACTACTGAACTCAATCACTTGCTGCCGTTACTCAACAGTTTTCTGTTGAGGTCTATCCCGTAGAGGTAGTCAAATTGGATCAGTGATCTATTTCTAGGTTTCGTCGTAAACCTAATTGGTTACTTCCAATTACGTAAATCAATAGTTCAAACCGCACTCAAAGGTAGGGCA
>NC_061510.1:409750499-409751671 GCF_022539505.1 Lolium rigidum
TTTAGCCGGTACCGTGGTTTTGGCTGCCGCGCCATGGTTTTTCACCGTATCTCGACCGCCGCGCGCCCACCCGACTATCGTTAGACGATTTCCGACGTCGGCCGCCGTATCTCGGCGGTTGTTCTCAAATTCGGAGCGCACTCATGTCACCGCGTTGCCGCGGTAACGTTAAACGGGACGTTCTCGGAAGGCAACGGCGCTTGTTCCCCGCCAATAGACGGGGAACGTGCGCTTTCTCTGTTCGGGTCACGCCCCGCGGCAACGTAACGTTAAACGGGACGTTCTCCGAAGGCAACGGCGCTTGTTCCCCGCCAATAGACGGGGAACGTGCGCTTTCTCTGTTCGGGTCACGCCCCGCGGCAGCGTAACGTTAAGCGGGACGTTCTCCGAAGGCAACGGCGCTTGTTCCCCGCCAATAGACGGGGAACGTGCGCTTTCTCTGTTCGGGTCACGCCCCGCGGCAGCGTAACGTTAAGCGGGACGTTCTCCGAAGGCAGCGGCGCTTGTACCCCGCCAATAGACGGGGAACGTGCGCTTTCTCTGTTCGGGTCACGCCCCGCGGCAGCGTAACGTTAAGCGGGACGTTCTCGGAAGGCAACGGCGCTTGTTCCCCGCCAATAGACGGGGAACGTGCGCTTTCTCTGTTCGGGTCACGCCCCGCGGCAACGTAACGTTAAACGGGACGTTCTCGGAAGGCAACGGCGCTTGTTCCCCGCCAATAGGCGGGGAACGTGCGCTTTCTCTGTTCGCGGTCACGCCCCGCGGCAGCGATAAGCGTTGCCGTGGAGCGGGCGTAGCTGGCTGTGGGATTAAACCCGGCGCCAACAGGGAGGGATGCCACCCCCCCCCAATATACCTGGGGAACTTAGCCCCCCCTGGGACCCCTGCCCGTCAGCTTGTGAAGGAGCCCTACACTGTTGTCGCGGCAGAGAAAATGGCCATTTCTCTGCCGCGGCAGCGAATTTCTGCCAGGCTTAGCCGTTTTTAGCCGGTACCGTGGTTTTGGCTGCCGCGCCATGGTTTTTCACCGTATCTCGACCGCCGCGCGCCCACCCGACTATCGTTAGACGATTTCCGGCGTCGGCCCGACTTAGCCGTTTTTAGCCCGTACCGTCGTTTTGGCTGCCGCGCCATGGTTTTTCACCGTATCTCGACCGCCGCGCGCTCACCCG
>NC_061510.1:409751771-409976783 GCF_022539505.1 Lolium rigidum
TTTATTCGTCTTGCAGTAGGAAATTTTTTGTTTTCTATGCTACGATCCCCATCAATTTCACTTGCCTGTCTACGGTTCCCTTGCGTGTGCTCGGGATAGGTGTTTTGTATAAATGTTTCGCCGTATTATTAAGTATTCTCCTTCAGTTTTTTTCTCTATCTAGAAGTGGAATAGAATAACCCGGTTGAAGGGTAATGATCATACGTCTGTAATGCATTGTATGTCCCAGAATAGGTCCTATTCTTCTACCCTTTCCAGGTAGTCGATGGCTATTCACAGCTACTACCTTAACACCAAAGAAGAGTTCGACCCAATGCTTTATTTATGTCTTAGTGAATCCCGATTCGACATTAAAAGTTGATTCTTTCCCAATAAACGAAGACTTTTTTCTGTAAATACTGCGTATTTGATTCCATCCATAAATCGACTTTCCCTCCTATGCTCTGAGTTCCAGTATCGATAAGAATTCGAGTTCTTATTGTTCTTATGTTATGGTATGAATATACCATACCAATTCGTTATGTATGGATGATGGATGAGATTCCATGGATAGAGAACCAGTTCCAATAGACTTATGGAACGTTCCCGTTCGCGTGCATCCAGCGGGAATTGAACCCGCAAATTTACCAATTATGAGTTGGGCGCTTTAACCATTCAGCCATGGATGCTTAACAGGGATCATCGTACATCGTAAATAACAAATTTTCATATAGAAAGGCATATCATAGAAAAATGAAATCGAAAATATTAGGCGATGACTATGAAAACACCTCTCTGGATCCTCGAATTGAAAGAGAGATTGAGAGGGATCAAGAATCCTAATTCTTGCTATTTGGACTGGATCCAATTCTATTGAATCTGACTCATAGTGATCATTTCTCTTTAGCAAAGAATGACCTTGGTTATCAAAGGATTGAACAACCGGGATCCATTTACTTATGATACCTAGTTGGCATTGATAACAAGGATCCAATGAATTATGAGTTTAATAGATCCCCTTTAGCAGAAAGACCTATATTCCTTGCTCATTATCAGACAATCACTTACTCAGGGGGGAGTATCCGAAACTATAGCTAGAGCAGCTATGGAGATAGCTGCCAGTAAAATGCCAATACGAAGTCAATTTATTCGATTAGAGATATAGAACCCCCTAAAACTAAACGGGTATTGAACATAAAAAAAAAGCCCCGTTTTTCTTTCTAAAAAGACAATATTTCTTTCATTCTTTTGCATTGAAATAACAAAACAAATTGAAATCAAAATAATATGATTCAACCTCAGACCCTTTTAAATGTAGCAGATAATAGTGGAGCTCGAAAATTGATGTGTATTCGAGTCATAGGAGCCGCTGGTAATCAGCGATATGCTCGTATTGGTGATGTTATTGTTGCTGTAATTAAAGACGCATTGCCGCAAATGCCCCTAGAAAGATCCGAAGTAATTCGAGCTGTAATTGTACGTACATGCATGTAAAGAGTTCAAATGTGAAGATGGTATAATAATCCACTATGATGACAATGCCGCGGTTATAATTGATCAAAAAGGAAATCCAAAAGGAACTCGAGTTTTTGGCGCGATTGCCGAAGAATTGAGAGGATTGAATTTTACCAAAATAGTTTCATTAGCTCCTGAAGTATTATAAATACTAGTTAAGTAAAATTTAGATCAAAGAATAAATTTAGTAGATTGTGTTTTACGTATATGTTTTAAAATCCAAAATGAAAAGAAAAAAAAAAGAAAACATGTTGATTATAGAAAAATTTGGAGGAACCTAGAATTAGAGTCTTATGGGCAAGGACACTATTGCTGATTTACTAACCTCTATACGAAACGCGGAGAAGCCATACCAATTGCACAATCAAAGAATCGGATCCAAGAAAAAATGATCAGATGATCACATAAAACTGTTGGGTTACTAATGCACATTGCAACCTTTTTCCACCTCAATGGCAATATGCGCATAAACTGCTTGTCATGTTCCGGCGCCGATCGAGCAAAGGATGCTGGCCGCAAGTTACCTTTTTAGAGAAACATCATACATAGGCGATTGTGTAAACTTCCTCCAAGACAACACGTAGAGAACAATTAGCGAGGACTCACGCCGGCTGACATGTACGTACTAAGTTGGTCGATCTGTTTCCTAGGATGTTCCAAATTAGTTGGTTAGCTGGTGACGTGATCAAGTGATATTAATTCATCAGCTCACGATTTGATTAACTAAAAGTAGAAGATCGTATTGCACCTGAGATTAGCGAGATCACTTCTGGGTCAGCCGAGTAGAGGGCCAACTCTGCAGCGACGTTGGAGACGGTGCGAACTTTTGCCGCGAGCTGCTGCTGCCATGACGCACAACCTCCACGATGCGGAGGCTACCGCGATGAATAGTGCAGAGGCGGCATGTCCCATAGATAGATCTTTGTACTCGCCAGATTTGGGTGGATGGAGCTGTTAGTTTTTGTAGGAACGGTGTTTTTTTTTCTAGGGAACGTGCAGAGTTGGCATCTCCCATAGATCTTTGTAGGAGAGGCTTCACGTGGGCGGCCACGCCGCACGGCCTCCATGATGCGGAGGCAACGTGCAGAGTTGGCATCTCCCATAGATCGCCATATTAGATCGATCTTTGGTATCGCCAGATTTTGGGAGGATGGAACGGTGTTTTTTTTTTCTAGGGAATGAGAGGCTTCACGTGGGAAAAGGATGACATCCAACGGCTGTAAAGGAGTTAAGGTTTAATCTGATGGATTAAATTTGTTAACCTTCAGGATTAACGTGGTGGCTTGATGGGAGTCTCCAATTAGTAAATATAAGATTGCTTGCGAAACCTTGATAAAGTATTGCAGAGATGTGAAGAAACTAACCTTGTTCTTAATTGGGAAAAATGCCACTTTATGGTTAATGAAGGAATTGTATTGGGACATAAAATTTCCGAAAGAGGTATTGAAGTTGATAGAGCTAAAGTTGAAGCAATTGAGAAGATGCCCTATCCTAGGTATGTTAAAGGTATTCGTAGTGTTCTTGGTCATTCTGGGTTTTATAGGAGATTTATTAAAGATTTCTCCAAGATTTCAAAGCCTCTTACTAATCTTCTTCAAAAAGATGTACCTTTTGTTTTTGATGATGATTGTAAGGAAGCTTTTGAAACTCTAAAGAAAGCCTTAACAACTGCTCCTGTAGTTGAACCTCCTGATTGGAATTTGCCTTTTGAAATTATGTGTGATGCTAGTGATTTTGCTGTAGGCGCTGTTCTTGGACAGCGAGTAGATAAAAAATTGAATGTTATTCATTATGCTAGCAAAACTCTTGATGCTGCTCAAAGAAATTATGCTACAACTGATAAAGAATTATTAGCTGTAGTCTTTGCTTGTGACAAGTTTAGACCCTATATTGTTGATTCAAAAGTTACAATTCATACTGATCATGCTGCAATTAGATACCTTATGGCAAAGAAAGATGCTAAGCTAAGGCTTATTAGATGGGTGCTTCTTTTGCAAGAATTTGATTTGCATATTATAGATAGTAAAGGTGCTGATAATCCTGTTGCTGATAATTTATCTAGATTGGAAAACATTACTTATGATCCTGTTCCTGTTAATGATAGTTTTCCAAATGAATAATTGGCTGTAATAAAGGTGAGCTCGCGAGATAGTCCTTGGTACGCTGATTATGCTAACTTTATTGTATCCAAGTATTTGCCTCCAACCTTTTCAGCTCAGCAAAGGAGGAAATTCTTTTATGACTTGAGGCATTATTTCTGGGATGACCCACACTTATATAAAGAAGGAGTGGATAGTATTCTGCGAAGATGTGTTCCTGAATATGAACAACAAGAGATACTACCTCAATTTCAAGGGTTAAGGCTTTAATTGTTTTTAGAAAAGTCAAAGCAAGTAAAGTTTGACCAAATTTTCAGAATAATCTACCAACAAATATAATCCTTAACCCTTGAAATTGACGACGTGGGCTTAGCCCAGTAGTTGAGGTCGCAGTGGCGCACCCCAACGACCGGAATTCGATTCCTGTCAGGGACGGATTTCGGAATTGTCACGTCAAGTCCCGCTTCTACTATATCAAAAAATATCTAGTTCCTCCTAGATACAGTTTCATTTTTTTTAGAGCACCGGGATGCTGAGCCTAGGTTTTATATACTACCTCAATTTCAAGGATTAAGGCTTATAATTTTTTAGAAAAGTCAAAGCAAGTAAAGTTTGACCAAATTTTCAGAATAATCTATCAACAAATATAAGCCTTAACCCTTGAAATTGATGACGTGGGCTTAGCCCAGTGGTGGGGGTTGTAGTGGCGCACCCCAATGACCGTAGTTCAATTCCTGTCAGGGATGGATTTTGGAATTGTCACGTCGAGTCCCGCTTCTACTATATCAAAAAATATCTAGTTCCTCCTAGACACGATTTCATTTTTTTAGAGCACCGGGATGCTGAATCTAGGTTTTATATACTACCTCAATTTCAAGGGTTAAAGCTTATACTTTTTTAGAAAAGTCAAGGCATTTAAAGTTTAACCAAAATTTCATAATAATCTATCAACAGATATGATATTTTGTAAATAGCGCATAAAAATATATTTCATTATCTATCTAATAATATTAATTTTATATTTTGCATGTTAATATTTTTTGATAAAAATTTGGTCAAACTTGACATACTTGGGATAGAGGTAGTATCTGCTTATCTCCTTGCACTCACATGTCGTATCATCCTTTGGATGTTAAGATGTCGCATCATCCAATGGAGTACCACTGTCCGCTGATCGCGAAGTCGCGGCCGTTCATTGAGACGAGATCAAATATTATCCTGCTGAAAAGATTTACTCGGGTAATCGATGGATCGATCCAGCCATCTTACTCCTATATCGTTGTTGTCAAAAAACAAAAAACCCCTAGTATGGTCGTCTTCACAAAAATAAGAAAGCCCTAGACGACTGCCACCGGCGGCCGGCTTAAAATGTGGGCGTGTCGTTCCTTCTTCAGCCGGCAACATCCTCTCCTATCTCGTCTCCGGCCTATCCGCCCCCATGCGAGCCAGCCGTCCGCCGTTCGTTCAAACGGCGGCAACAACCTGATCAGATCGCGAGGGCAGGCCTCCAGCTCCTCCGTGGATTCCCACGGCGAGGTGATCAAGAGGGATGATCCAGCGGCGGCGGCGACGAAGCAGCATCTATACGTCGTGCTGGACGACCACAAAGACGGCTACGGCATCCACAAGCTGGACCTCGACATGGAGAAGGACGACGACGATCAGGACGGCGGCGTCCAGCGCCTCCCGGGCCCTCCGGTCCTCCGGGTGGCGTTCCCAGATGTCAACGAGGACGTGCAGTTCGCCGCCTTGGGAAGCACCATCGTCGCAACATATATCAGCCCCATACTCGAATTGGGGTGGACAGGCTGCTCGTACGACAAGAGCGAGAGCGGCGGCGTCCTCATCTACGACACCAACACCGCGTCCCAGCTCGTCTCGCCGCAAATCCCATGGGGCCTCGCCTTCGGTTACGACGAGGCCATAGCCGCCGGCAACAATAGGCTCTACATGCTCAAGTCGTGCGGGTACGGGTACGAGTGTAACTACAGCTCCGACGACGAGTACTTGTTCCGCACCGGCTTGCACTGCCTGCAGAACTACGACGATGGCACGGTTAAGGTTGGCAACGACAACATATCCTGGAGGTGGCAGCCGCTGTCCCCTTCCTCGCCGTGGCGGTGGAGCGAGAATGACGACCTTAATATCATCCCCTTCTTCGACGCCTACATCACCGCGCACGCGGTGCACGTGCCACCGGGGGCGCCTTCTCCACAGGACTACGAGCTCCTCGTGTCCGCCAACTACAACCGGAACACCGGGATGGGGGCTACCTTCTCGTTCTGCTCGCGGAGCCGTAAGTGGACGCTCCGCAACGACTGGGAGCTGCCGGTCGTCGGACACGCGCACTACGACGGCGAGCTGGACACGTGGGTCGGCCTCCACGCTGTCGAAATTGACACGTATTGCCGTCCCCCCACGGATGGGCGCCTCTGCATCGGCCACGTCACGTCTGACCCCGAGGAGTGGAAGGTCGGCACCGAGAAGCTGTTCCGCCTCGATAAGGATGTCGCAGCTGGCTGGAGGCACATCGACGCTAAGCTCGTGCCCCTGGCTGTGAACAAATCACAAGGCAGCAAGTACTGCCTCATGGAGCGCCTGCGGCCAGAGGGCGAGGAGAAGGACAGCTTAGGCGACGGCGACAAGTGTCTGCTACGGCTGACTGCTTTCTATGTCACGCGTGGCATGGACGGCGAACCCGTGGTGTCTGATCACCGCCTAGTTCGCTCTTACAAAGTCTCCAGGTACAATTCCCTGTTTGATGCTCAAGTGTTTTGGATGTAATAATTCACACATTCAGACAGGTTCATTGAATTCTTGCGGACAATTTTGGTTTACAACTTCTTAGAATGTTGGCGATGGTTTTTTTATGATCAATAAATCATGGCTTTGCAGTGCCATTTTGCAGATTTATTTCTTAGGATTGTGTTGAGAGTTCAGGTAAAATGTGTACGCTCATTCAGCAAATATCCATGTTATTATTTTTCATTTTCTACCCAGGCAGATTATGCGTGGGTGAAGAGTATCTAGAGAATTTGTGTAAGTTAATACACGGAAAAAACTTCAGCTGAAATTGTTGAATTCCATGTATTTTGGGACACATGCATGTACAATATCACTGAGTTAGTCTTCGTACGATCTTTGACTAGAACATTTATTCCTACCAATTTTCGGTGGGAGTACTTTTAAGAGGAAATGCCTGAAAAGGCTCTCATTAGGCAATGTCCACACGCATCAGTGTTGTGCCTTGTTTAAAGTGGTTGCTCGAAGCTCGGCTTTTGGGGATTAAACTCCCAAGATCGGCCTACGGTTTGGACTTGGCGACATCGGCACGTGTGGCGATCCCTTCTCGAAGGTTTAACCTAGGAGTTATGTACTATTTATTTGTTTCCATCTCTTAGCATAGAGTTAGTGCTAATCACTATCAGAAAATAAAATGTTGCCAAGTATGTGGTTGTTTGCCGAGTCTATTTTGCCCAACACTCGACAAATAAAGACTTTGTCGAGTATTTTATAGACAACACTCGGTAAAAGAAATTATATTCTGTGAATAGAAAATTTACCGAGTGTTACACTCAGCAAACAAAATATACCTGGCGAACAAGAAACTTTGACGAGTACTTCCTACAAGACATCAACACAGTTTTGACCGGATTTTAAATTTAATCAAACAAAATTAAAAGAAATCAAAAAATGAAAAACTTAGGAATGAAAACTTTTTATGTGACCAAGTTCCTAGAAAACATACACATCTTACAATATGGTAATTTGAAGAAAAAACAACCACAGAAAAATGCTATCATGCAAGCTTAACTTGCCTTTCTAACAACCATATTGATGTCCAAATCCATGTTATACTTCGTTATGATTCACCTAAAATGGGCACACAACTTCATATTGGCATGCCAAACAACTGTGCACCTAGAGTTTCCAAGTTTTTTTGTCTTAATAAAATGATTTTCCATTTTATTACAACAAAATATTCCTTTTTGTGAATAAAGTATAAACAGTACATGGCCAAACTGCACTATGAAATATTCGAAATATCGATAACTAGCTAGTAGCTTGTACAATTCCCAGAGAATGCCATTTGTTTAGGCTTTCATAAATTTAGTATTAAGTGTCTACCGATCTTTGAAAATCATCTCAAGTTTGAATTGTAGGTGTGTTAATTATTGGTCCTGGTTATTGCAAAATATAGCATTTTCAGCTAGTCTGGTAGGATTCGACGCACTATGGATGAAAAAACTTCAAAACTTCAGCCACATTGTCAGAATTTTCTAAATTTGGAAGTTTTAATCATTCCAATTTGCATTTACATATGAACCCGGGTCAATTATAATCATTTTCATAATTTCCCAACCTTTTTTTTCGAGAACCCGCAGGAGAAAAGCGAGTCATTTTCGAGGTTAGATTGCAGTCTACTTAAAATGGCAATGATCATATCTCGCTCGAAAATATCATCTACTCCCTCTGATTCATATTACTTGGCACCAATATAGATGTACCTAGACACATTTTAATTATAGATATATCTATTTTAATGGCAAGTAATATGTATCGGTGGGAGTACTACATTTTAATTATAGATATATCTATTTTTACGGCGGCGTCCTCATCTACGACACCAAGACGGCTTCGCAGCTTGTCTCGCCTCAGATCCCATGGGGCCTCGCCTTCGGTTACGACACAGCCATCGCCGCCGAGAGCAGGCTGTACATGCTCAAGTCGTGCGGGTATGGGTTCGAGTGCTACTACAGCTCCGACGACGAGAACTTGTTCCGCACGGGCTTGCACTGCCTGCAGAACTACGACGATGGCACGGTTGCCGTTGGCAACGACAAGATATCGTGGAGGTGGCAGCCGCTCTCCCCTTCCTCGCCGTGGCGGTGGAGCGAGAATGACGACCTCAATATCCTCCCCTTCTTCGACGCCTACATCACCGCGCGCGCACGCGGTGCACGTGCCGCGCGCCGGGGGCGCCTTCTCCGCAGGACCACGAGCTCCTCGTGTCCGCCAACTACAACCGGAACACCGGGATGGGGGCTACCTTCTCGTTCTGCTCGCGGAGCCGGAAGTGGACGCTCCGCAGCGACTGGGAGCTGCCGGTCGTCGGCCACGCGCACTACGACGGCGAGCTGGACACGTGGGTCGGGCTCCACGCGGTTGAAACCGACACATATCGCCGTCCCCCCATGGATGGGTGCCTCTGCATCGGCCACGTCACGGCTGACCCCGAGGAGTGGAAGGTCGGCACAGAGAAGCTGTTCCGCCTCGACAAGGATGTCGCCGCTGGTTGGAGGCACATCGACGCTAAGCTAGTGCCCCTGGCTGTGAACAAATTACAAGGCAGCAAGTACTGCCTCATGGAGCGCCTGCGGCCAGAGGGCGAGGAGAAGGATAGCTTAGGCGACGGCGACAAGTGTCTACTACGGCTGACTGCTTTCTATCTCACGAGTGGTATGGACGGCGAACCCGTGGTGTCTGATCACCGCCTAGTTCGCTCTTACAAAGTCTCCAGGTACAATACCATGTTTGATGCTCAAGTGTTTTGGATGTAATAATTCACACAGTCGGAAGGTTCATTGAATTCTTGCGGACCATTTTGGTTTAACATTTTGGTTTACAACTTCTTAGAATGTTGGCGATGGTTTTTTATGATCAATAAATCATGGCTTTGCAGTACCATTTTGCTGATTTTTTTCTTAGGATTGCGTACGTTGAGACTTCGGGCAAAATGTGTACGTTCATTCAGCAAATATCCAAGTTATTATTTTTCATTTTCTACCCATGCAGATTATGTGTTGGTGAAGAGGATCTAAAGAATTTGTGTAAGTTATACGTTGAAAAAACTTCAGCTGAAATTGTTGAATTCCATGTATTTTGGGACACATACATGTACAATATTACTGAGGTAGTCTCGTACAATCTTTGACTAGAACATTTATGCCTACCAATTTTTGGTGAGACCGTGAGAGTACTTTAAAGAGGAAATGCCTGAAAGGGCCATCATTAGGCAATGTCCACACGCATCAGTGTTGTGCCCTTGTTTAAAGTGGTTGCCCCAAGCTCGACTTTTGGGGATTAAACTCCCGAGATCGGCCTACGGTTTGGACTCGGTACATCGGCATATGTGGCAATCCCTTCTTGAAGTATTAAAACTTCAAAACTTCAGCCCAATTTTCTAAACTTGGAAATTTGATCATTCCAATTCTCATTTACATATCAACTCATGTTAACCAAAATTATTTTCATAATTTCCCAACCTGTTTTTTTTTTTGAGAACCCGCAGGAGATATGCGAGTCATTGGTTAGATTGCAGTCTACTTAAGATGGCAATGATCATCATATCTCGCTCAAAAATATCAGGTACTATATTAGAGCCGTAAACATCTCGCTCGACAATGAAATTCAGAAGGCGTGGCGATCGTTACTCAATCGCCATCAGCCGCTACTCTCCGGTCTCCGGCCTGTCGGCCGGCATGTGACCCAGCGAGCGAACCGTTGTACTTGGCAGCCACAGTAGCCTGATCGGCTCACGGGGATACGCCTCCAGCAACTCCAATGTCGATTCTAAGGCAGAGATCAACCGGCAGCTCGCGGCAGCGAAGCGGCATCTATACGTGGTTCTCGATGACAGCAAGGACGGGTTCGGTATCCACAAGCTGGACGTCGACGACGACAATCTTGGCGGCGGCGCGCAGAGTCGCCCTGAGCCTCCACTCCCACTACAGGAATGGGAGAAGACGCCGACGGCCAAACTGTACGCCGACGGCTTTTTATCGGGGCCGTCGGCGTACGGCCTCGCCGGGGCAGCTCAGGAAGCCGACCGTCGGCGTACAAATACCGTCGGCGTAGAGGAGGCTACGCCGAGGGCAGCCGTCGGCGTCACCTTGGCCCTCGGCGTACCACCGGCATCGCCTCTGGCCCAGCCCGCGCCGTCGTCGCCCGCTCACGGCGTCAGTCAGACGCCGACGGCCACCCTCGGCATAGGGCATGGGCACCCTATGCCGACGGCCACCCTCGGCATATAGTATTTTTTTTATTTTTTTTAATTTTTTTCCCTCTCTCATATTACTTTATAATATGTTTCTATTATTTATTTACTAGTATGAATTATGTAAAAAATGGTTCTATTTTTTAAGAATTCCCTAACCCTAACTCTAACCCTAACCCTAACTCTAACCCTAACCCTAACTCTAGCCCTAACCCTAACCCTAGGGTTTCCACATACATTGGTAACGCTAACTCTAACCCTAACCCTAGGGTTTCCACATACATTGCTAACCCTAACTATAACCCTAACCCTTACCCTAGGGGTAGATCTGCGGGGTCCCGCCCTAGGATCCGTATGTGGAAACTCCCGCCACGGCTCAAACGGAGCCTATTTTATGGTAAAGTATGCCCAACCTATGATTTACATGTACATATGTCCTAAACAAAGCAAAACAAGTAAAAAAGTCCATTGGTAAACCCTCGCACGGAGAAAGCTATAGGGGTAGATCTGCGGGGTCCCCGCCCTAGGGTTTTCCAAGATACATACCGTCGGAGCGTCGGAATCGCTGGAAAACTTGCATATGCCCATAACATATGTGTACAATTGTGATGTAAGGTTTGGCTAACCTTGCATGTACCCGGCGTTGACGATTTCCGCATGCATGGGCTAGCACTTGGTAAAATCCAGGATCTGTATGTGGAATGGCCCCAAAACTTGTGTGTGTCCACATGGCATGGCATGCACAAAAGTGATACATTTAAGAACTTAGCACCCACACACGAACCGAAACACTTAAAGAACTACACGCACACACAGGAACCAAAACACTTAAAGAACTACACACACACAGGAACCAAAACACTTAAAGAACTAGACCCACACACAAACCAAAACATTTAAAGAACTACACCCACACACGAACAAAGCACTTAACACTGGGTCGACGCATGACCCGCTAGACACACGGACTCGACACACACACATATTAATCGAAGTCGAAATCTTCATCCTCGCCGGGGTGTCCTCCGAAGCGGTGGTTGTGAGGTTCCACGACCACCGTTCATCATCCTCCCCCATGTCGACGCCTCTCCTTTGGCGTACTCGCTTCAACCTCGGCCTTCCTCTGCCGCTTTCCCGCCCTCCTCTCTCTCCTGTACGTCTGCTTGTCCTTCCAGAATGCGCGCTCTGCCTCGACGGCTCCAGGATTGTCTCTGCGCCACTGTGCCATGAACTGCTCGTCCGCCTCGGTGGTATCAATCCGCCGCTGGCCAGACCTGTACCACCGCGCTTCACCCTGTGAGCGAAGTAGCGGCTCAGTAGAGAGACTCTGAGCTTCCGTCAAAGACCTGACCTCCGGGAAGTTCATTTCGTGGCGCGGCCGGCCAAACCTCCAAGCCGCAACGTCGTATGCGCGGGCAGCAGCCTCCTTCGTGTAGAAGGTGCCGAGCCACACACGCGTACCACCGGCGGTGATTTCAGCCGCGAAATGTCCCGCAGGGCGCAGGGCGAACGCCGATGAAGCCCGTGTTGCTACGGCGACGAGGAGCCATCTCGGCGGCAGCTCAGCTCGGAGGATTTTGTTGTTCGTTGGATGAGAGAAGCGATGAATGGAGAAATGTTGCTGGTTCCGTTAGTGGAGAAGACATGGCTATATATAGGCCGACGAGGGGCTGAAACGGCGGGAAAACTTGGCGGGAGAGAATGGGCGGGAAAGGGTGGGCTGGAAAACTTGGCGGGAGAGAATGGGCGGGAAAGGGTGGGCGGGAAAACTTGGCGGGATAGAATGAGCGGGAAAGGGTGGGCGGGTAAACTTGGCGGGAAATCATGGCGGGAAAAAAGGGCGGGAGAGAAGCAGCGGGAAAGGGTGGGCGGGAAAAAAGGGTTTCGTCAGAAATCGAGCGTCGGATCTAGGGAATGGCCCCAAAACTTGTGTGTGTCCACATGGCATGCACAAAATTGATTTGAGATGGTTTTATATCCAAGGCTACCCCCAGGTGTGTCCGGCTTCTCGGACAGGGGTTCCTACACTTGGGCGGATTCCGCATGTATAGGGGGAACTCCCTCGTACGTGAACCGGAGAGAAACTTGATATCATATGGGATGATTTTTGTTTCCACATGTACCTATGACCTAACCAAGCTCAAATGGAGGCATATGCCCACCGGGGACCCCGATGGGATGCGATCAAAGGGGTAGACCGCGCGGTCAACGGAACTAGGGTTTCGTCGTAAATCGAGCGTCGGATCTAGGGAATGGCCCCAAAACTTGTGTGTGTCCACATGGCATGCACAAAATTGATTTGAGATGGTTTTATATCCAAGGCTACCCCCAGGTGTGTCCGGCTTCTCGGACGGGGGTTCCTACACTTGGGCGGATTCCGCATGTATAGGGGGAACTCCCTCGTACGTGAACCGGAGAGAAACTTGATATCATATGGGATGATTTTTGTTTCCACATGTACCTATGACCTAACCAAGCTCAAATGGAGGCATATGCCCACCGGGGACCCCGATGGGATGCAGTCAAAGGGGTAGACCGCGCGGTCAACAGAACTAGGGTTTTGTCGGAAATCGAGCATCGGATCTAGGGAATGGCCCCAAAACTAGTGTGTGTCCACATGGAATGCACAAAAGTGATTTGAGATGGTTTTATATCCAAGGCTACCCCCCAGGTGTGTTCGGCTTCTCGGAAAGGGGGTTCCTACACTTAGGCAGATTATGCATGTATAGGGGGGAACTCTCTCGGAGGTGAACCGGAGAGAAACTTGAGATCATATGTGATGATCCTTGTTTCCACATGTACCTATGACCTAACCAAGCTCAAATGGAGGCATATGCCCATCGGGGGACCCCCGATGGGATGCAGTCAAAGGGGTAGACCGCGCGGTCAACAGAACTAGGGTTTCGTCGAAAATCGAGCATCGGATCTAGGGAATGGCCCCAAAACTAGTGTGTGTCCACATGGAATGCACAAAAGTGATTTGAGATGGTTTTATATCCAAGGCTACCCCCCAGGTGTGTCCGGCTTCTCGGACAGGGGGTTCCTACACTTAGGCAGATGACATAGGCATCCCAAATGGGCCTGCCAAAGATAGTACCCGGGGTTTAACGAAGGCCCACTACCCGAAGAATAAGAAGGTTCGAGAGCCCAAGATATATTAAGGAAAGTAGAATTGTAATAGGAAGTGTTGTTTGTAAATCTGGCGGGATGAGTTAGAAACCGTCCCGGACTCTGTAACTTGTACAAAACGAAACCCTCGGCTCCACCTCTTATATAAAGGGGGAGTCGAGGGACGAGGAGATCATCGAATCATTGTCTGCAAACCCTAGTTTTCATAATCGTCGAGTACTTTTCGGCTGAAACCTTCGAGATCTACTTGCCCTCTACTTCTAACTAAACCCTAGCCTACAATCCATAGGCATTGATAAGTTAATCCCTTGTCAATTGGCGCCGTCTCGTGGGAATTAGAGGCGTAAGGATCCGATCTCGATGGCACGTTCAAGATCTTCGACATCGTCAACCGGAAGCAACACTATGGATCGAGGTAAACAGATCGCTGCTGGTCTTGTTGATTTTGTTCCTCACCCACCCTCCCGTTTGGATGCATATGCGTATCTGGCGGAGCCCTTGGAGATGACGTTCGGAAGGTTTCACTTTCGCGTCGAGAAGGAAGGATCGTATCGTGTCGAAATTCCGATTTCGTCGGGATCGTCGGCGGTCGATTCTGATTTTTCAAGCTATGCATCGTCAACTGAGTCAGAAGAAGAAACTTCGGCAACACGTTACGTCAGCATCAGAGCAAGAGAGAAACTCGCCAAAATCTTCAGCAACACATCGTTTGAGTCATCTGCGGACTCGTATATAAGCGATGGCTCAAGCGATGTCGACAGTTACGACTTCATCGACAAATCTATCACAATGGGCAAGGTCTTCATCAATCTCAACAATGATGTCACCAAACCCAACATAGATCGGAGTACAAAATATCATCAGATTTATGCTATCGACAATCAAGAGGAAACATCAGAGGCTTTCGACGATTTGGGTAATCCTTTTGTCGATCCCTCAGATCTAAGGAGAGGTATGGGCACTAAGTATGTCGGGCCCACACCACGTGTCAGAGTTCAACTTCCGCAAGCAGCCTGGGATAGAGCCGCAAAAGCCCTAGATGGTTCGGAGCCAATGACGACAACAGCTACAGCTCAAGAACTGCAAGCTTATCAATATAGGCTCGCACGAACTGCTCGAGAAATAGAAAAACAGACAGCTGAGTTGAACAGGAGAAAGGAGGCAGCTTCGCATCCAGCGAGGAGAAGGGCGGATCTAAGTGGACAATCTAGAGTTTCGGGTGATAGCCACAGGGAGGCTCGGAACAGAGGAAGATCAAGGTTACAACACATACCCGAGCGTAAAGAGAGCACTTGGTTCAAAACCTCGACATGTCCTTTATGTCGATAGATACAAGAGGAAATATTATCCCTAAGACACCGAAGCTGGGTATATGGCGACACAAGCTTACATCCTCGCATCCGAGGCCACCCCCAGGAGATCCAAGGGAAACATTATACAATATGGCGTTAGCAGGGGTTGGAGCTATGGGGACAGCGTTCGTAGCAACGCCTCCCGAAGGAGCGGCAAGGCAAAATAGTCCACGACCTGCAGCGGCAACAGCGGCGGTTCCTGAAGGACCAAGCGGAGCAAGAGACACAGGAGCACAAGCAAGGGTCGATAGAGCGAGACAAAGCAGAAGGGATCATCGGCAATCCCCGGAGCTTAACGACGAGGATATGTGCGGCCTGCCGTGCTTCACAAGGAGAGTACGAAAAACTCGAGTCCCGTCGGGATTTAAGTTGCCTGATCACTTCAAAAAGTTCGACGGCCTGCAAGATCCAGAGGACTGGTTAATTGATTACCTCGAGACGGTGAAGTTAACTGGAGGAACTAGAGCAACAGCCATGCAAAGTATTCAGGTGCACTTAAGTGGAGCCGCAAGATCTTGGATCAAAAAACTTCCGCCAGGGTCTATCGACAGCTGGGAAAGTTTCGAGGATGTATTCGTCAAAAACTTCAGGTCCACGTGCAAAAAACCTGCGTCGTTAGAAGAGCTGAGAGCATGTCGACAAAAACCGGATGAGTCAATGAGAAAATACATCCAAAGGTGGAACATCATAAAAAACTCGGCAGAAAATATATCTGACGAGAGAGCAATAGATGCGTTTGTCGCAGGAATTAGGCGTGGAGATTTTGTTGAGGACTTGGGAAGAACCAATCCAAAAACAGTATCTGCGTTGATGGAGATAGCAAATAGATGGGCAGACGGAGAAGACGCTGTTCACAATAAACGACACAGGTCGCCAGAGGAGGATCGTGGTCGAAATTATCAATCGAGGCGACGATTTCCTCGGCAGTATCCAAACTATGACGCCCCAGGGCAAATTTCGGCAGGATTTCGGGCAAACACAGGAGGAAATAACAGAGATGATTATCAGAAAAGCAATGAGCAGCGAAGCGATAATAGGGACGACTCCCGCAACAGACAAAATAGTGGACCGAGGTTTCCAAGACCTTTCGTGTCCCCCGAAGAAATGCTAAACGGACCGTGCCAGATGCACTTCTTCCTCGACAGCAACGGGAAAAGACAGTCAGGGCACCTGCAGAAAGACTGTCGAAATTTTCAGGCAATGTTCGGATACGCGAAAACGCTCACGCTCGAGCAGCACAGAGAAACCCTCGGGAGCCCAGGAGCGAAGTTCATCTACCGCCACCTCCCGCGATTACAGACGACAATCGGCATCAGCTCAGAATAGCGGCAGCACCTCCACCACCACCATATGTTGATCCTAACTCAAACGGAGCGGTGTCGATG
This sequence comes from Lolium rigidum, assembly GCF_022539505.1. Lineage (NCBI taxonomy): Eukaryota > Viridiplantae > Streptophyta > Magnoliopsida > Poales > Poaceae > Lolium > Lolium rigidum. Next base: position 409,768,228 of record NC_061510.1, read on the forward strand.
ATTCAGAAGGGAAGGCCATCCAATAGAACTCAAAAAGTAATCTCGAGACAGGTGTTCATGGCAGAGAAAATGCCTCCACCAACAGTTGAGTACCTCAATTGGTCAGGGCAAGACATCGGCTTCACCATAGCGGATCACCCGCAGCAAGTTCCTCGACCAGGGCAGTCAGCACTTATTCTGCCGGCAGTTATTGCGGGTTTTGATGTTTCTCGAGTATTCATAGATGGTGGCAGCAGCTTAAACCTTATGTATGCAGATACGTTGAGGAAGATGAACATATCCCTAGCCAACCTGAAACCAACGGACACAAGGTTCCACGGCATCACACCGGAGAAACCAAGTTACCCATTGGGGAAGATCAACCTCGACGTTCAGTTTGGAACCCGAGAAAATTATAGAATCGAGAAACTGGAGTTTGAAGTCGTGGATTTTCCATCGCAGTACCACGCTTTGTTGGGACGACCAGCATATGCTAGATTTATGGCAGTACCACACTATACATACCTGTTGTGGAGATTGCCTGGACCCAAGGGTCCAATCACAGTCAAAGGGAGCTTCGCCTTAGCGGATAAGTGCGACAAGGATTTCCATCGGTTATCAGAAACCTTCGGGATGCAAGCTGAGTATTTGGCGTCGAAAAGTATGACTGATTACGACGTACTGCCAGACGTTGGAAGGCCAAATAAAGAATCAACTTTCAATACAGAGAAAAATTCTAAGGAGGTACAGATTCACCCGACAGACCCGAAAAAGACGACATCCATTGCAAACAACATGGATATCGCATAGGAAAGCGCGCTCGTCGAGTTCCTCCGTGAGAACTGGGAAATCTTCGCATGGTGTCCAGCTGACATGCCAGGAGTACCCAGGGAACTTGCCGAGCACCACCTAAATCTGGATCCATCAGCGAGACCAATCAAACAACCTTTGCGGCGTTTTTCGGAACCAAACCGCAAAGCTATGCTGTCGAAATCAATCGACTACAAGAAGCTGGTTTTATCAAAGAGATATTCACAGAAGCCACATGGGTAGCAAATCCCGTGATGGTGCCGAAGAAAAACACTAAGGTCCTTCGCATGTGCGTCGACTTTACGTATCTCAACAAACATTGTCCAAAGGATCACTTCCCCCTCCCAAGGATCGATCAAATTATCGACTCCACGGCTGGATGCGAACGTCTTTCCTTCCTGGACGCGTATTCTGGTTATAACCAGATCAGGTTAAAAGAAGAAGATGAAGTAAAGACTGCGTTCATTACACCTTATGGCGTGTTTTGTTACAGAACAATGCCCTTTGGTCTAAAAAACGCGGGAGCAACGTATCAGAGGATGATGCAGAAGTGTCTGGCGACACAGATTGGCAAAAACGTGCAAGTGTACATCGACGACGTCGTCATAACATCAAAGGAAGGATCAACACTCATAGAGGACCTCAAGGAAACGTTCGACAACCTCAACAAATTCTGTTTGAAGTTGAACCCGACGAAGTGTTCCTTTGGTGTCCCAGCAGGAGAACTCTTGGGGTTTCTAGTCTCTGCAAGAGGGATTGAAGCAAATCCCGATAAAATACAAGCTATTGTAACAATGAGAAAGCCAACAAAGTTGAAAGAGATACAACAGTTAACTGGGCGAGTCGCAGCTTTGAGCAGATTCGTCGCCAGGCTAGGAGAAAAAGCGTTACCATTCTACGCTTTGATAAAACAAGGAGACAAATTCCAGTGGAACGAAGAAGCCGACAGAGCTTTCGAAGATTTGAAGCGCAAAATCTCGACACCACCAATTTTGGTAGCACCGAAGGAAAAGGAACCTCTCCTGTTATATATCGCAGCCACGCCCCAAGTGGTGAGCACAGCGCTGGTTGTCGAAAGAGAAGAAGAAGGAAAACTCCACGGAGTACAGAGGCCAGTTTACTTCGTCAGCGAAGTTTTGTCACCATCAAAACAAAGGTATCCTCGGTACTGAAGCTAGCATACGGAGTGTTCACAACAAGCACGAAAATTGCGCCACTATTTTTCGGCACACCCGATCATAGTGGTCAATGAGGCTCCTTTGTCAAATATACTCGAACAATCCAGAAGCTACGGGTCGTGTCTCCCTTTGGGGAATAGAACTTTCCCTCGGGACATCACGTATGAAAAAAGAAAAGCAATCAAGTCGCAAGTTCCGCCGGACTTCATCGCAGAGTGGATGGAGCCGCAAAACACAGGACCCCTGCACTCGTCGAGAACCCGGACCATGAATTTTGACGGGTCCAAAAGAGTAGAAGGAGCTGGAGCAGGAGTCATACTTATATCACCTGAAGGCGACAAATTGAAGTATATCCTTCGGATGACGTTCCCTAACGCATCTAACAATGAAGCAGAATACGAAGCCCTCATACACGGGATGAGGATGGCGAAAGCATGCGGTGCAACTCGACTAAAAATCTTTGGCGACTCACAATTGGTGGCCCAGCAAGTTATGAACCAATGTGATGCAATCAATGATAGCATGATAGCATACAAGGAGGTGTACAATGAACTCGAGAAGCTATTCGATGGATGCGAAGTAAATCACATTAGTAGGTTGAGCAACGATGAAGCCGACGTCCTCGCAAACATCGGGTCGCAGTGCCTCCCAGTCCGGCAGGAGTGTTTTGGGAAGAAATATCGGAGAGATCTACAAAGCCAAAAAAGGTGCAGAAAAAAGAAAAAACTTCGACACCCCTCGCAGAAACCACGGAGGATGAAGATGAACAAGAGCTTGTGATGATGGTACAGGTTCCTTGGATGCAAGCATATGTATCATACATCCTCAGGAAAGAAATACCCGACGATCCAGTTGAAGCAAGGCGAATAATTCGACGGTCTAAAGCCTTCACGGTGATCAAAGGAGAACTATACAAGCGAAGTATTTCAGGTGTTCTGCAAAGGTGTGTAACACCCGAAGAAGGAAGAGTAATTTTGAAGGATGTGCACGAAGGAATATGCGGCCACCACGCGAGTAGTCGAGCCATCGCAGCCAAGGTTTTTCGGGCAGGATTCTACCGGTTGACAAGCAATCGAGGACGCCAAAGAAATAGTAAGGACTTGCGATGCGTGTCAAAGGTTCGCCGCAAAACCTCACTCTCCAGCAGCAGAACTAGCACCAATACCTTTGTCGTGGCCCTTTGCACAATGGGGACTCGATATGGTGGGCAAGTTACACAAATCATGGCCAGGAGGAAAGGAGTACATGCTAGTAGCTGTCGACAAATTTACAAAGTGGATAGAAGCGAAGCCGATAAATTCGCCAGATGGAGCATCCGCAGTAAAATTCATAAAAGGCCTCGTCTTCAGATTTGGAGTGCCTCATAGCATCGTCACGGACAATGGCAGTAACTTCACATCCAACGAATTCAAAGATTACTGCAAAGAAGTAGGTATCAAGCTGCACTTTGCGTCAGTTGCACATCCTCAAACCAACGGGCAGGTCGAGAAAGCCAATGGCATTATCTGCAATGGCATCAAGAAACGTCTATTGGGACCACTAGAAAAAGCTCGACATACCTGGCCTGAAGAACTACCAAGTGTGTTGTGGAGCATCCGAACAACACCAAATACGGCGACACAAGAAACCCCGTTTTTTCTGGTCCACGGCGCGGAGGCGGTACTTCCAATAGAAATAGAGCACGACTCCCCTAGAGTCACAGCATACGATGAAGAAGCTTCAAGGACAGCATTGGAAGACGATGTAGACGCACTTGACGAAGCTCGAGACGAAGTATTATCAAGGGTCACCAAATATCAACAGGACCTGAAGAATTACCACAGTCGACGTTTGCGGCCAAGATCTTTTCAAGTGGGGGACTTAGTTCTTCGGCTCACGCAAAAAAGTCATGAAAAACTCGAGTCACCATGGCTTGGTCCCTATATCGTCACGGAAGTAATTGGAGGAGGAGCATACAGGATAAAGGACAAGAAGACAGGGGTGGAGGAGCAAAACCCCCGGAACGTGGCGCAACTCAGGCGGTTCTACGCCTAGAGCTAAAATATAGTCCTTGTAAAACTTCAATGTACTGAAACGCCCACGAGTTTTCAGACGCACTCTTTTCCTTTTTCGGGGCACCGAGTGGGGCCGGGAAAGGTTTTTAATGAGGCGGGCTCATGGTGCTGCAATATAATAAAGATAGTGGAGATATACTTCTCATTTTTCGACACGCTCGGGGGCTCAATGCCCAAGTCTTAAAATACATACAATATAGATTCACTAAAATATTTCGCCTTGGTACATTAATACCTCGCCAAATATAAAAAACGGAAGCCAGTAATCATAAATATAGTGTACACATCAACAATCTTAAGTGCTTTGGTCTAAGAACCTCGCGATACAAATATAGAATTTCGACATCAAAGGTACTCGAAGATTGGCAATCCATCCAAGGGACAAACAAGGATGTCTTATTACAACAGAAAAGATAGATTTCAAGGAGGAAAAAATAGTGCAACCTTCGCCCAGTTAGGCTCGGGGGCTTCAACAACATAGAGGACCTCAGCAATATACAATAAATTCCTTTGGAAATATAAAAAAAGAGGAAGGCAAACAAAAAAAGAGCGAGATACAAGGTTTCCAATATAATACAAGTCAGTTAAATCCCAAGATAGTATCTACGGACAAGCCCCTGGTTGTTTTATGTTCAGCATAAGAACCCTTGGTAAAAAACTCCGAGTCCATCCGAAGAAGTTCATCTATCATCGATTCGGCCACAGGAGCTACCATCGCATCGATTGAGTCAATATCATTTTTTCGACGCGTTTTCTTGGCCAGGCAACCAGCAACAATCTTCGTCAGGTCCAACTTTGGATAACCGATGTTTATCATAATCATGGCAAATCTCGCTCCAGCAGTGAGTTGAGCCCGCACAAAGTTATGGATGCGGGGAGCATCTCTGAAAACCTCCAATAATTCGGGAAGAGTTTTTGGAACCTCGTTTCGCGGAAATAGATTCCTATAGACAAGGGTTAATGTCGCCGTGCAAAAACTGAGAAAATCGCGCACTTGGCAAGCACAATCTTGGAACCTAACAATTTGTTGGGTTCGTTCAGGAGTGGCCCAGAACAAACACCCATGATTAAGGGAAAGATTGACAAGAAGATTTGTCCTCTCGTTCACTCTCTTATCTTCGGCAGCAGAATCAAGAACTGAGCCTGTTAAAGCAACAGGGCAAGAAATTGGAAGAAAGGCACAGCAAAATAAAGAGAAGGCGCCTTGAGGTTGCAAAAACGTACCTAACATATCTGTGCTAGCTTCCAGCATTAGCTCAAGCATACTATTTTCTCGGGTTGTGGCTCCTTTCGCTTCTAAGACAGCAGCATCCTTGGCAGCCATAGCTTCTTGGGCTTGTTGAAAAGCAAGTTGTTCTCGTTCAGATGCTTTCCGAGATTGTTCCATCATGGCCAAAGTTTGTTTCTTCATAGATTGAAGTTGTTGTCGAAGTTCTTGCAAATCTTCCGACAAATGTCCGCTTGATGAACTCTCGAGGAGATTATGGTCGACTAGTACTTTCTTCGAGAAGGAAGATGCAGGTGAAGCAGCTGCGTAACAAGGAGGGGTCGAGTAATTATCAAATATTAACTGGAAAAGAAAGGCCCAGGATCAATGAAAAGCACGAAGGGAAATTTCATTACTTGCTAGAAAATTTACACAGACATTACAAAAGAAAGTTCTCCAGGGGGACTAAGAGGGTAATTGTCGCCAAGGCTAAAATGGCGACAAGAGCAAAAGAAACAGAAAAAGAAACAAGGAGGCATGCAACTAGACCTCCGGCCTCGACGAGCTAGGAGTCGAAGATGGCTTGATCCCGAGATATGCCAGGATCTTCTTCGTGTTGGGCTTGGCCGCCTTAATCAGTGACTTCCATCTCGACTGTTCTATTTGATCGGTGTCGCCAACCTTCATCCAGTCAAGAGTCTGTTGGCTGTCAGCGACCAGAGCAACAGTATTTTCGACAGCCACCTTCATATTTTCATGACGCATCTTCAGTCCAAGGTCTTCCGATGAATTGAAAAGCTTGGCAAGGGCAAGGAAAGTCGAAGGTTCCTCTTTCTTCGGGAAGAAGTAGGGGAACAACGCCGACAAACCTGCACTGGCATTGGCCACGCCTTCACGAATTTCACGCCCATGAAACTCCAGAAGAGAAAGTGCGTCAAGGAGAGGGTCGTTGACGGGATTCTCCAGATCAAAATCTTGGTTTGTTTGAGCTGCCACACGAGACAAAACATTAGTCGAAAACCAAGAAACAGGAAGTACAATAAAATAGAAGGGATTGATGATATTACTCAGCGTACGTCGACTTTGCGACTTCAAACGCTTGATGATCCCTTACTCACGTGCAGCTTGTGCAGCTTTCTGCTCGTCTAAGGCAGATTCAGCATCTTTGAGCCTTTTCTGCAGTTCCTCGACACTAGCAGCCTTTGCTTTGGCATCATCAGCCTCAGCTTTAGCTTCGCTAGCGGCAAGTTCGGCTTTCTTGCGAGCCGCCTCACTGTGCTCTAGTTTGTGAGCAAGTGCGTCGGCACGCTTGTTGGCCTCTGCAAGTTTCTCTATCAAGATAAAAAAGGGGAAAGAAAGATCAAACCAAAAAAAAAAAATTGCGACAAACAAAATGGAGCAAAATTCAGGAAGAACAGTAAATATAAAAGTTATTACCTTCGGCTCTGCTGGCATACTCGCGGTACCCAATAAATTGGGACCCGATGCGGATAAGATCCTTGATCATAGGCTGTCAAAGAAGAAGAACGAAGGGGAAAACATCGGCATTAAAAAAAAAAAGAAGTAAAGGTCTACAAAAGCAAAATAGAAGAAATATAGACATCGACAAACTTACATCATCCAAGAGCTGCGACGAAGAGCTGCTCAATTGAGGAGGAGGCTCAACGATCATTTCAACCCTTGCCCTTTTTGGCGAAGGGACAAGGGGGCTCGAAGGAGGAGTAGATGTATCAACATTTTGTTGAGGAGGCGACGATTCTTCTCCTTCAACGGGCTTCTCCGAAATAACTAAAGTGTGTGACGTGCTCGTCCGAGGAGCTACGTCACGAGTTGGTACTTCTTCCTCGTCATCACTGCGAGTAAGGATCAATAGTATAAAAAAGCAAAGACAAGAAACGAAAACTTTGACTACAGAAAAAAGAGAATCAAGGTAACTTACGAGCTGACGAGGGATGCAACATAAGGATCATAAGTCGCCTTCGGATGAGAAGGAACAACTTCCTCGGCTTTGGATGTGCCGGAATCTTCGACATCGTTCCTCTTCCTTTTCCTTTGGGGGAAACAGCGGGAGGAGGAGATTGGACCGACGTAGTGTCCTCGGAAGATCCCGCAGATTTTCGAGAATCCACGGGATCATTCACAAAGGATGGAGCTTCTTGATTATCGTCAGTAACAATGCCCATTTCTTCGACTTCTCCATCCTCAGGAAGAGGAGGAAGGGAAGCCATAGTAGGATGATCCTGCAGGAAAATAGCGGCAAAGGGAAAAATAGAGGAATATCAACACAATGAGATGCAGAGAAAATTCAGAACAAAATAAAAATTCGAGAAGGCAAAATACCTCGGGGAGTGGATTGGTGGAGCTGTATGGCTCCACGCGACAAGAGGAAGGAATAGGATCCTTCTTGCTCAGCGAGGTGATTCTTCGAATAAGCTTCTCCAAGTCCTTCACGTAAAGATCACCGGAGAGCCTATTGGCGTCATTGACACCGAATACGTCCAAAGGGGATTTTTGCGAGCCCGAAGAGGCTGCACTCTAATCCTAAGAAAATAGGCAGTGATTTGGACACCAGATAACTCTTTGCCTCGAGTATTTTGGAGCTGATGAATTCGAGACATAAGAGCTTCTGTCGCCTTCTTCTCTTCTTCGGAAGCTTCAGCGTCCCAGGAGTAGCGGCGTTGAATTTTTGCGTTTCCGTCGAAAGGAACTATGTTGTGTTCCACGGAATTGGCACTTTCTTCGTGTATATAGAGCCACCTTTTGCGCCATCCTTGGACAGAGTCAGGAAATTTGACGTCGAAATAATCGACATCGGTTCGGACACAGATAACTACACCACCTATGTTGTAGGTGGCGTTGTGAGCGCCATTGCGGCGAAGGCAGAAAATGCGCTTCCAAAGAGCCCAATTAGGAGCAACTCCAAGAAAGCATTCGCAAAGCGTGATAAAAATAGAAATGTGAAGGATGGAATTGGGGGTCAGCTGGTGCAGCTGAATCCCATAGACAAAGAGAAGACCGCGGAGGAAATCATGGATTGGGGTAGAAAGGCCGCGGATGAGATGATCAACGAAACTAACCCGGTACTCCATTGGAGGCTTGGGGTAGCTTTCTTCGCTGGGAAAACGGATGGCGTCTTCCTTCTTCATCAGGCCAAGCCTCTTCAGCACATTGACATCTTGATTGGAGATTTTGGATCTCTCCCACTCAAAATCCTCAGCGGCCATCTTGGATTCCGGAGTGCTGTGGCGGGTGAGTCGCGTACGCGGTGGCATCAACAGCACTGGAAAAGAAGTGTTCGTGCGTGCGGAAGATCAGAAAGAGTTGGGCGCAGAGGAGTTTTTGCAGAGGGGAGCAGATGTGCGGCGCAAGCGAAGGAGTGGACGGAGGTTGAAGAAAGGTTTATATAGGCTTCGGGAGAAGTAATGAACCGTCGGATGAAGAAATCGTGTGGTGAAAAGAGATCCAGTAGATATGAGGGTAAAAAGGTATTTTTACGGAGATGGAATGGAACAGGCGTTACTGAACGTGCGCCAGGAAAAGCGGAGGACGTGTGTCCCCCACTTGCACGACGTGTCAACGTGGTGGGAACGATGGACCCACAAGGCAGAAAAATCTCGACCATTAATAGAGCTGAAGAGAATTTGACAAGGGAGAATATGTCGATAAGAAAAATAAAAGGAGAATGGCGACAGGATAAGTTATTTGCATACTTCGGGAGCCTTTGGTCAGAAACAAGTTTTTGTCCAAATGCTCGGGGGCTACTTCGATAAAAGTAAAGTTTCGACTATGGCAAATATAGAAATTGTGGGAGCCTACAACCAAGCACAAGTTCTTGGTTGTAGCCTCGGGGGCTACTCCCATCGGGAGCGCTGTTCGCGCACCCGATAAATAAAAAAAAAAAAGAATATCGGGGGATAATGGCAATATAGTGACAAGGTGGATTAAAATGTTGAGCCTACAACCAAGCACAAGTTCTTGGCTGTAGCCTCGGGGGCTACTCCCATCGGGAACGCTGTTCGCGTGCCCGATGAAATATAAAAAGAAAAAGAAAGAAAGATAGAAAAGCAAGAGAGTATATTTCGAGTTATAATTAACTCTACATATACTCCCATCGGGAGATTAATATAAGTCATATTTGACTCGATAAAATGTGCCATTCCAACAGCCGGAAAAGCACTCGACAATATATTCTCGAACGCCAAAGTTGCGATCAATTTCTGAATGCCGCAAATTTGCGAAGGTAAGACCCCGGATCCATTCTTCCGGGCGTGGCATCGCCGAAGACTCGCGCTCTGCTACTTTTATCCGTATCAACGGATACGAAGAAAAATCCTAACGGACGCGTTAGGTACTCGATAAATTTGACTGGGACTCGACAGAATGGTAAGACCTTAAGCGGCACCTGTCGAAGTTTGCACCAGTATCCCGAGATCATGTCCAGGGACATGATCTTGAAGTAGGTTTTTGCGGATTGCCACTAGAGCAGTTAACTAGTACCTGATCCGTCAGATGAACTAGCCCCAACTACCAATATCCCTGTACAATATAGAAATTTATATAAGGAAATATAGAAAAGTTTAAATTGTTGAATAAAGAATAAGCAGTGGAGATTTTCCCTGATTCTACGATTCAAGCAAAATCTCGGGGGCTACTGACGTAGGCATCCCAAATGGGCCTGCCAAAGATAGTACCCGGGGTTTAACGAAGGCCCACTACCCGAAGAATAAGAAGGTTCGAGAGCCCAAGATATATTAAGGAAAGTAGAATTGTAATAGGAAGTGTTGTTTGTAAATCTGGCGGGATGAGTTAGAAACCGTCCCGGACTCCGTAACTTGTACAAAACGAAACCCTCGGCTCCACCTCTTATATAAAGGGGGAGTCGAGGGACGAGGAGATCATCGAATCATTGTCCGCAAACCCTAGTTTTCATAATCGTCGAGTACTTTTCGGCTGAAACCTTCGAGATCTACTTGCCCTCTACTTCTAACTAAACCCTAGCCTACAATCCATAGGCATTGATAAGTTAATCCCTTGTCGACAGATTCTGCATGTATAGGGGGGAACTCCCTCGGAGGTGAACCGGAGAGAAACTTGAGATCATATGTGATGATCCTTGTTTCCAAATGTACCTATGACCTAACCAAGCTCAAATGGAGGCATATGCCCACCGGGGACCCCCGATGGGATGCAGTCAAAGGGGTAGACCGCGCGGTCAACAGAACTAGGGTTTCGTCGGAAATCGAGCATCGGATGTAGGGAATGGCCCCAAAACTTGTGTGTGTCCACATGGAATGCACAAAAGTGATTTGAGATGGTTCTATATCCAAGGCTACCCCCGGGTGTGTCCGGCTTCTCGGACAGGGGGTTCCTACACTTAGGCAGATTCTGCATGTATAGGGGGGAACTCCCTCGGAGTTGAACCGGAGAGAAACTTGAGATCATATGTGATGATCCTTGTTTCCACATGTACCTATGACCTAACCAAGCTCAAATGGAGGCATATGCACACCGGGGGAGCCCCGATGGGATGCAGTCAAAGGGGTAGACCGCGCGGTCAACAGAACTAGGGTTTCGTCGGAAATCGAGCATCGGATGTAGGGAATGGCCCCAAAACTTGTGTGTGTCCACATGGAATGCACAAAAGTGATTTGAGATGGTTTTATATCCAAGGCTACCCCCAGGTGTGTCCGGCTTCTCGGACAGGGGGTTACTACACTTAGGCGGATTCCCGCATGTATAGGGGGAACTCCCTCGGAGTTGAACCGGAGAGAAACTTGAGATCATATGTGATGATCCTTGTTTCCACATGTACCTATGACCTAACCAAGCTCAAATGGAGGCATATGCCCACCGGGGGAGCCCCGATGGGATGCAGTCAAAGGGGTAGACCGCGCGGTCAACAAAACTAGGGTTTCGTCGGAAATCGAGCATCGGATCTAGGGAATGGCCCCAAAACTTGTGTGTGTCCACATGGAATGCACAAAAGTGATTTGAGATGGTTTTATATCCAAGGCTACCCCCAGGTGTGTCCGGCTTCTCGGACAGGGGGTTCCTACACTTAGGCAGATTCTGCATGTATAGGGGGGAACTCCCTCGGAGGTGAACCGGAGAGAAACTTGAGATCATATGTGATGATCCTTGTTTCCACTTGTACCTATGACCTAACCAAGCTCAAATGGAGGCATATGCCCACCGGGGGGCCCCGATGGGATGCAGTCAAAGGGGTAGACCGCGCGGTCAACGGAACTAGGGTTTCGTCGGAAATCGAGCATCGGATCTAGGGAATGGCCCCAAAACTTGTGTGTGTCCACATGGAATGCACAAAAGTGATTTGAGATGGTTTTATATCCAAGGCTACCCCCAGGTGTGTCCGGCTTCTCGGACAGGGGGTTACTACACTTAGGCGCAGTCTCGCATGTATAGGGGGAACTCCCTCGGAGGTGAACCGGAGAGAAACTTGAGATCATATGTGATGATCCTTGTTTCCACATGTACCTATGACCTAACCAAGCTCAAATGGAGGCATATGCCCACCGGGGAGCCCCGATGGGATGCGATCAAAGGGGTAGACCGCGCGGTCAACGGAACTAGGGTTTCGTCGGAAATCGAGCATCGGATCTAGGGAATGGCCCCAAAACTTGTGTGTGTCCACATGGAATGCACAAAAGTGATTTGAGATGGTTTTATATCCAAGGCTACCCCCGTGTGTGTCCGGCTTCTCGGACAGGGGGTTCCTACACTTAGGCGGATTCCGCATGTATAGGGGGAACTCCCTCGGAGGTGAACCGGAGAGAAACTTGAGATCATATGTGATGATCCTTGTTTCCACATGTACCTATGACCTAACCAAGCTCAAATGGAGGCATATGCCCACCGGGGGACCCCGATGGGATGCGATCAAAGGGGTAGACCGCGCGGTCAACGGAACTAGGGTTTCGTCGGAAATCGAGCATCGGATCTAGGGAATGGCCCCAAAACTTGTGTGTGTCCACATGGAATGCACAAAAGTGATTTGAGATGGTTTTATATCCAAGGCTACCCCCAGGTGTGTCCGGCTTCTCGGACGGGGGTTACTACACTTAGGCGGATTCCGCATGTATAGGGGGAACTCCCTCGGAGGTGAACCGGAGAGAAACTTGAGATCATATGTGATGATCCTTGTTTCCACATGTACCTATGACCTAACCAAGCTCAAATGGAGGCATATGCCCAACGGGGAGCCCCGATGGGATGCGATCAAAGGGGTAGACCGCGCGGTCAACGTGAACTAGGGTTTCGTCGGAACTCGAGCATCGGATCTAGGGAATGGCCCCAAAACTTGTGTGTGTCCACATGGAATGCACAAAAGTGATTTGAGATGGTTTTATATCCAAGGCTACCCCCCAGGTGTGTCCGGCTTCTCGGACAGGGGGTTCCTACACTTAGGCAGATTCTGCATGTATAGGGGGGAACTCCCTCGGAGGTGAACCGGAGAGAAACTTGAGATCATATGTGATGATCCTTGTTTCCACACGTACCTATGACCTAACCAAGCTCAAATGGAGGCATATGCCCACCGGGGGAGCCCCGATGGGATGCGATCAAAGGGGTAGACCGCGCGGTCAACGGAACTAGGGTTTCGTCGGAAATCGAGCATCGGATCTAGGGAATGGCCCCAAAACTTGTGTGTGTCCACATGGAATGCACAAAAGTGATTTGAGATGGTTTTATATCCAAGGCTACCCCCTGAGTGTGTCCGGCTTCTCGGACAGGGGGTTACTACACTTAGGCGGATTCCGCATGTATAGGGGGAACTCCCTCGGAGGTGAACCGGAGAGAAACTTGAGATCATATGTGATGATCCTTGTTTCCACATGTACCTATGACCTAACCAAGCTCAAATGGAGGCATATGCCCACCGGGGAGCCCCGATGGGATGCGATCAAAGGGGTAGACCGCGCGGTCAACGGAACTAGGGTTTCGTCGGAAATCGAGCATCGGATCTAGGGAATGGCCCCAAAACTTGTGTGTGTCCACATGGAATGCACAAAAGTGATTTGAGATGGTTTTATATCCAAGGCTACCCCCCGTGTGTGTCCGGCTTCTCGGACGGGGGTTCCTACACTTAGGCGGATTCCGCATGTATAGGGGGAACTCCCTCGGAGGTGAACCGGAGAGAAACTTGAGATCATATGTGATGATCCTTGTTTCCACATGTACCTATGACCTAACCAAGCTCAAATGGAGGCATATGCCCACCGGGGACCCCGATGGGATGCGATCAAAGGGGTAGACCGCGCGGTCAACAGAACTAGGGTTTCGTCGGAAATCGAGCATCGGATCTAGGGAATGACCCCAAAACTTGTGTGTGTCCACATGGAATGCACAAAAGTGATTTGAGATGGTTTTATATCCAAGGCTACCCCCCCATGTGTGTCCGGCTTCTCGGACAGGGGGTTACTACACTTAGGCGGATCTCGCATGTATAGGGGGAACTCCCTCGGAGGTGAACCGGAGAGAAACTTGAGATCATATGTGATGATCCTTGTTTCCACATGTACCTATGACCTAACCAAGCTCAAATGGAGGCATATGCCCACCGGGGAGCCCCGATGGGATGCGATCAAAGGGGTAGACCGCGCGGTCAACGGAACTAGGGTTTCGTCGGAAATCGAGCATCGGATCTAGGGAATGGCCCCAAAACTTGTGTGTGTCCACATGGAATGCACAAAAGTGATTTGAGATGGTTTTATATCCAAGGCTACCCCCGTGTGTGTCCGGCTTCTCGGACAGGGGGTTACTACACTTAGGCGGATTCCGCATGTATAGGGGGAACTCCTCGGAGTTGAACCGGAGAGAAACTTGAGATCATATGTGATGATCCTTGTTTCCACATGTACCTATGACCTAACCAAGCTCAAATGGAGGCATATGCCCACCGGGGAGCCCCGATGGGATGCGATCAAAGGGGTAGACCGCGCGGTCAACAAAACTAGGGTTTCGTCGGAAATCGAGCATCGGATCTAGGGAATGGCCCCAAAACTTGTGTGTGTCCACATGGAATGCACAAAAGTGATTTGAGATGGTTTTATATCCAAGGCTACCCCCCAGGTGTGTCCGGCTTCTCGGACAGGGGGTTCCTACACTTAGGCGGATTCTGCATGTATAGGGGGAACTCCCTCGGAGGTGAACCGGAGAGAAACTTGAGATCATATGTGATGATCCTTGTTTCCACATGTACCTATGACCTAACCAAGCTCAAATGGAGGCATATGCCCACCGGGGAGCCCCGATGGGATGCGATCAAAGGGGTAGACCGCGCGGTCAACGGAACTAGGGTTTCGTCGGAAATCGAGCATCGGATCTAGGGAATGGCCCCAAAACTTGTGTGTGTCCACATGGAATGCACAAAAGTGATTTGAGATGGTTTTATATCCAAGGCTACCCCCGTGTGTGTCCGGCTTCTCGGACAGGGGGTTACTACACTTAGGCGGATTCCGCATGTATAGGGGGAACTCCCTCGGAGGTGAACCGGAGAGAAACTTGAGATCATATGTGATGATCCTTGTTTCCACATGTACCTATGACCTAACCAAGCTCAAATGGAGGCATATGCCCACCGGGGAGCCCCGATGGGATGCGATCAAAGGGGTAGACCGCGCGGTCAACGGAACTAGGGTTTCGTCGGAAATCGAGCATCGGATCTAGGGAATGGCCCCAAAACTTGTGTGTGTCCACATGGAATGCACAAAAGTGATTTGAGATGGTTTTATATCCAAGGCTACCCCCCAGTGTGTCCGGCTTCTCGGACAGGGGGTTCCTACACTTAGGCGGATTCCCGCATGTATAGGGGGGAACTCCCTCGGAGGTGAACCGGAGAGAAACTTGAGATCATATGTGATGATCCTTGTTTCCACATGTACCTATGACCTAACCAAGCTCAAATGGAGGCATATGCCCACCGGGGGACCCCCGATGGGATGCAGTCAAAGGGGTAGACCGCGCGGTCAACAGAACTAGGGTTTCGTCGGAAATCGAGCATCGGATCTAGGGAATGGCCCCAAAACTTGTGTGTGTCCACATGGAATGCACAAAAGTGATTTGAGATGGTTTTATATCCAAGGCTACCCCCAGGTGTGTCCGGCTTCTCGGACAGGGGGTTACTACACTTAGGCGGATTCCGCATGTATAGGGGGAACTCCCTCGGAGGTGAACCGGAGAGAAACTTGAGATCATATGTGATGATCCTTGTTTCCACATGTACCTATGACCTAACCAAGCTCAAATGGAGGCATATGCCCAACGGGGGAGCCCCGATGGGATGCAGTCAAAGGGGTAGACCGCGCGGTCAACAGAACTAGGGTTTCGTCGGAACTCGAGCATCGGATCTAGGGAATGGCCCCAAAACTTGTGTGTGTCCACATGGAATGCACAAAAGTGATTTGAGATGGTTTTATATCCAAGGCTACCCCCCCAGGGTGTCCGGCTTCTCGGACGAGGGGTTCCTACACTTAGGCAGAGTCCCGCATGTATAGGGGGAACTCCTCGGAGGTGAACCGGAGAGAAACTTGAGATCATATGTGATGATCCTTGTTTCCACACGTACCTATGACCTAACCAAGCTCAAATGGAGGCATATGCCCACCGGGGAGCCCCGATGGGATGCGATCAAAGGGGTAGACCGCGCGGTCAACGGAACTAGGGTTTCGTCGGAAATCGAGCATCGGATCTAGGGAATGGCCCCAAAACTTGTGTGTGTCCACATGGAATGCACAAAAGTGATTTGAGATGGTTTTATATCCAAGGCTACCCCCCGGTGTGTCCGGCTTCTCGGACAGGGGGTTACTACACTTAGGCGAGTCTCGCATGTATAGGGGGAACTCCTCGGAGGTGAACCGGAGAGAAACTTGAGATCATATGTGATGATCCTTGTTTCCACATGTACCTATGACCTAACCAAGCTCAAATGGAGGCATATGCCCACCGGGGAGCCCCGATGGGATGCGATCAAAGGGGTAGACCGCGCGGTCAACAGAACTAGGGTTTCGTCGGAAATCGAGCATCGGATCTAGGGAATGGCCCCAAAACTTGTGTGTGTCCACATGGAATGCACAAAAGTGATTTGAGATGGTTTTATATCCAAGGCTACCCCCAGGTGTGTCCGGCTTCTCGGACAGGGGGTTCCTACACTTAGGCGGATTCCGCATGTATAGGGGGAACTCCCTCGGAGGTGAACCGGAGAGAAACTTGAGATCATATGTGATGATCCTTGTTTCCACATGTACCTATGACCTAACCAAGCTCAAATGGAGGCATATGCCCACCGGGGACCCCCGATGGGATGCGATCAAAGGGGTAGACCGCGCGGTCAACAGAACTAGGGTTTCGTCGGAAATCGAGCATCGGATCTAGGGAATGACCCCAAAACTTGTGTGTGTCCACATGGAATGCACAAAAGTGATTTGAGATGGTTTTATATCCAAGGCTACCCCCCCATGTGTGTCCGGCTTCTCGGACAGGGGGTTACTACACTTAGGCAGATTCTGCATGTATAGGGGGGAACTCCCTCGGAGGTGAACCGGAGAGAAACTTGAGATCATATGTGATGATCCTTGTTTCCACATGTACCTATGACCTAACCAAGCTCAAATGGAGGCATATGCCCACCGGGGAGCCCCGATGGGATGCAGATCAAAGGGGTAGACCGCGCGGTCAACAGAACTAGGGTTTCGTCAGAAATCGAGCATCGGATCTAGGGAATGGCCCCAAAACTTGTGTGTGTCCACATGGAATGCACAAAAGTGATTTGAGATGGTTTTATATCCAAGGCTACCCCCCAGGTGTGTCCGGCTTCTCGGACAGGGGGTTCCTACACTTAGGCAGATTCTGCATGTATAGGGGGGAACTCCCTCGGAGGTGAACCGGAGAGAAACTTGAGATCATATGGGATGATACTAAATGTTCCGATGACCTAACACAAAACAAAGGAAGAGAAAACTCCATGGGTCAACTGTTATCGGAGGCCGGTCAAAGAGGTAGATCTGCGGGGCTCCCAGATTAGGGTTTCGTCTACCAGAGAAAATATTGATGTAAGATAGGGTAACTATTGATACTACATGTTCCGATGACCTAACAGAACACAAAGGAAGAGAAAAGTCCATGGGTCAGCTTGTCATCGGAGGTCGGTCAAAGGGGTAGATCTGCGGGGCTACCGGATTAGGGTTTCGTCTACCGGAGGAAATATTAAGTTAAGATGGTAATATTTTTTATGCGCATAGCTAGGGAAATGTAGAAGATTAAAACATATTTGTATGGACCTATATTAGCATATTTTATAATATAATTGACACAACACAAAATTTAAATAGAAAATAAATTGAAAAATAAAAAAAATGGGGTCTATGCCGAGGGCTGCCGTCGGCATAGCCTTGCCCTCGGCATAGATAGGGTTAGGGCACGGTTGGGTTCGGCCTCGGGTCGAGCCGTACCACCTCATCTCCACTTCCCCCGCGCCCCCATCTCTGCTTCTCTGCCCGCACCCGAGCTCCGCCCGCCGCCGCCGCCGCCAACCACCTCCCTGGCCGCCGCCAACCACCTCCCCGGCCGCCGCCACGCGCTGCCCTCTGGCCGCCCTCCTCTCCCACCACCTTCTCCTCATCCAACCCGCCGCCACGCGCCGGTGCCGTCCTCCTCCTCTCCCCTCCCCTGCCGATGCCGTCGTCCTCCTCTCCCTTGTCGTGCCGCCGCTCGCCGGCACGGTCCCCCGCGCCGCCTAGTCTCCTCTTCACTGTCGGCGAGGCCCTGCCCGACCCCTCTTCTTCCCTGCAAAGGTAACCGGGTTAGCCACTATTTTTTCTATTTTTGTTTTTCAGAAAATGTTGATTGGTTGATCTAATTGAAACCAAAATGTTTAGTTCCTGAAAAAAACCAACATGCAATTTATTCATCAAATTGAAATTGAAATTCAAATTGAAATTGAAATTGAAATTCAAATTCAAATTGAAATTGAAATTGAAATTGAAATTAAAGAATTACCGTGCGAATAGTTAAACAATATAGCCGAAATAGTAGAAATAAATAGAAATAGAAATGAATTTGTTTAATAATGGGAATAGAAATGCAAATGTGAATTTTTTCTAATAATGTGAATTTATAATAGGCCATGTCGTGACCGCCTTGTCATGAGCACCCCGGCGTGACGATCCCGGATCTTGACGCGCTTCTCGGCGTTCGCCGACATCGACACTCCGTTGTTTGACTACTTCCTCTTCAGCCGAGGGTGAGCTAAATTTCCAACTTCATCTCCGCATTTTCTTATGTCACTAGATTCATTTTCCAAGTCCAGTTGCGTAACCTAGGTGTCACTTCCCGTCCGCGAGCGTTACGCGGAAAAATATGCATTAGTGGTCCGCATATTTTGAACCGTAACGCTTGCAGCATTTACGGGACAGTCGGCGGATGCGTAGTTGTCTACGTTTTCCATGTTCTACTCCGGTTCGAGTCAGGATTTCGGCGGCGCCTCCCCGTTGTTCTCCGGATGCACATCCTCTCGGCTTTTTGCCGAGACGTGTATCGGGAGAGCAGCGGGGAGGTGCTGCCGAAATTCTGACTTGGATCGGGGTAGAGCATGGAGAACGTAGCCAACTACGGATCCGGCGGCTGCTAGTAGCCCACCTAGTAGAGATGTAGGTTGATGCATGCGTTTCGCCCGGTAAAATAAATAAAAATATGATGCATTTAATTTCCTATTTGATATAAATGCTATGTCTGTGGTTTGGCTCCCAATAAAGCAGAGGATGGCTGATAATGGATGGATGTACAATGAGCGTGTTAGTGCGACTGACAAAACAGATGAGTGGACAAGGAAGACCCATTTTCTAGTGAATGAGTTAGCGCGTGGTACAAAGGGGCTGGTTCGGGCACTTTGCCCCTGTGTTCGCTGCGTGAAGCGTCAACGTCGTGGGAAGGATGAAATGTATAGACACCTTCTGCAATATGGGTATATGCATGGGTACGTCACGGAAATCGACTTTGATGAGCGCGAACGTGACAGAGGTGAGGTGATGCGGTAGCGGCTCAATGGCAATGAGTACGATGGAATTAGAGACTTTCTAGATGATCTCGTCCATGCCGATGTCCCGGATTCGCCACCTCCAGAACCGGAGGCGCCGCCAAAACCGGAGGCGCCGCCAGAACCGGAGGAACCAGAGCCAACCGCGAAGGCCTTCTATGATATGATTGCCGCGGCTAAGAGGCCTCTGTACGAGGGCGCCGCGATTTCTCAGCTCGATGCCATCTCCCAATGTCTAGCCGACAAGACCCGGTACAACACCACCCGTGAGGGCTTTGAAGCAAGTCTGAAAACAACTGGTAACATGTTGCCCAAAGATCATTGTCTGCCTCAAAGCCTGCATGCGACGAGGAGAATTATGAAGGACCTCAACATGGATTATCAAAGGATAGACTGTTGTCCGAAAGGCTGCGTTCTATTTTGGAGACGAGTATGCGGAGGACAAGTACTCGTCCCATCCGTAAGCGGTCTAGGTATGAAGAGGTAACGGGAAAGGATGGTCAGGTGAGGCGAGTCAAGCACCGCAAAGTCGATTCTTCGATATCTCCCATTCATAAAAAGAATCCAGCGGCTTTACATGCACGAGGAGACAGCCAAACAGATGACGTGGCACAAGTATGGGAAGAGATTCGTGGACGAAAACAAGAAGTTGAAGATGGGACATCCATCCGATGGTACGGCATGGAAGAACTTCGATACAAAACACCGTCTTAAGGCAGCCGAGGCTCCGAATGTCAGAATTGCGATAGC
Source organism: Lolium rigidum (assembly GCF_022539505.1). NCBI lineage: Eukaryota > Viridiplantae > Streptophyta > Magnoliopsida > Poales > Poaceae > Lolium > Lolium rigidum. Next base: position 409,788,256 of record NC_061510.1, read on the forward strand.
AACAGATGGCTTCAATCCATATGGTATGTCCAATGCCAATTACAGTTGCTGGCCCGTGTTTGTTATTCCGCTCAATCTCCCTCCCGGAGTCCTAATGACGAGGAAGACCATGTTTCTGTCGCTGATCATTCCAGGCCCTCATTACCCGGGGAAGAATTTGAGTGTGTACATGCAGCCGATTGTGGAAGATTTGAACCACTCTTGGCACCACGGGACATTGACGTACGACCGAGCATCGAAGACAAACTTCTGCATGAGAGTTTGGTTGCAGTATACCATGCATGACATGCCCGGGTACGCCCTAACATGTGGATGGTGTACAGCTGGTAAGTGGCCATGCCCGAGTGTGCGGGCATCGGCTTGAGTTCCTTTGGCTACGTGAAGGGTCGCAAGTATGTTGCGTTTGACACGAATCGACGGTTCCTCAAAAGGAGGCATCCGTTTAGAGAAGACAAAAAGAACTTCAAGAAGGGCAAAGTTGTGCATGAAAAAAAGATGTGCCGAAGTTTGATGGTACACTTGTTGAAGCCGAGCTACGTGCTCTCGTGCCGGCAGCGACGCCAACTGGCCATCAATTTGAGGGATATGGTGTAACGCACAACTGGACTCACGAGGCGGCTTTAACGAAGCTCGAGTATTACAAGGACCTCGAACTTCCCCATAACATTGATGTGATGCACACTGTAAAGAATGTCGCGGAGTCCGTCTTTCACACATGCCTGAACATTCCCGGGAAGTCAAAGGATAATGTCAAGGCTAGAGTCGATATTGAGATCCTCTCGTGATAGGGAAAAATTACACATGAAGCGTCCTATTGGCCGTCAAAAGAATTGGTTCAAGCCGCATGCCAACTTCTGCCTTGATTCCATCCAAAAGAAGGAGGCATTCAGGTGGCTCAAATACGTCGTGATGTTCCCGGATGGTTATTGCTCGAATATGAGTAAGGGAGTTAATCTTTCGACGGGAAAAGTCACCGGGCTCAAGAGTCACGACTATCATATATGGATTCAGCGGCTCATGCCGGTGATGCTTCGAGGGTATATCCCCGAGAAAGTCCGGCGAGTGCTTGCGCAGTTGAGCCATTTCTTCCGCACGCTCCGTGCTAGCAGATATGTCCCGAGGTTATTGCAAAGCTACAACATACAGTGCCGGAGTTGCTATGCAATTTGGAGATGATATTTCTGCCAGGCTTCTTTACTCCGATGGCACATCTCATTGTGCACCTCGCCAACGAGGCACTCTTGGGTGGTCCGGTGCAGTTTCGTTGGCAGTTCTGTATTGAGAGAGAGTTTAAGTATATTCGAAAGATAACCGGAAACAAGGCCAAGATTGAAGCATGCATAGCTGAGGCAATATGCCTTCGGGAGATGGCAGATGCCGCGACAACGTACTATCCCGATGATGTTCCCACTCAGCATAACCCGGTCACTCGTTACAATGTCGACGTGCCCGAGAATGACCCCAAGCTAAAACTATTCCAATTCCCCGGTGGCAAGGCTAGTAAAGGAACAAAATATAAATTGGAGAACGAAGAGAAGGATTGTATAATGCTATATGTGCTTATGAACATGGAGGAAGTGATCCCATTCGTAAGGTAAAATGGTGAACAAATTACTTTGCAGCTAGTAACCTCGTCTCGGTCTAATGCTTATTTTCTCCTTTCAGCGAATTCACGGATGAAATGTGGCCGTATGATGAATTGCCCGAAACCTCGGAGATGGACACTCTACTCGAAAGACGGTGCTCCCGGAATTAATAAAAACTTTGTGACATGGTTCATGGAAAAAGTAATTTCTAACCTTTCCTCTTACATTGCAACATGTGACTTGTCCCTCTTATTACACGTAACTAATGCACACAACAAATTTGAAATGTTCTTGTAGGGCCGTGAGAGAAACGTTGATATGATAGATGAGTTGAAATGTGTTTCCCAAGGTTGTAGCCGTGAGGTGACCAAGTATGAGAAGTATGATGTGAATGGGTTTCGCTTCCACACGGAGACGCACCGGAAGGGCCGGGCGAATCCCAAAACGATAAATACCGGGGTCTTCACCAAAGGAGCCAACAACTTTGATTACTACGGAAGGTTACAAAGTGTATACGAGTTGACATTCAATCGTACGAACGTGCAACTCAATATCGTCGTGTTCAAGTGTCATTGGTTCGACCCAATAGGTGGACGAGAGAAGTGATAAGTCCATTGGGTTAGTTGAAGTTAAGCCTTCAACCACCTATAGCGGAGCCGATGTCTTTATTGTGGCTCACCAAGCTAAGCAAGTTTATTATTTGCCCTACCCATGCCGTAAAGCGGAACTCAAGGGTTGGGAAGTCGTCTTCCGGGTATCGCCACATGGTAACCTACCGATTCCCTCTGAGGATGATTACAACAACATTGACCCCGTGACATACGAGGGGATTTTCTATCAAGAGGAACAGGACTTCGGGGAATATATTTTAGAACCGTTTGTTCAAGAAGACCTCGGGAACGATGCGAAACTCGTGGTGAGTCGGTGGTGGATCTAAAGGACATATCTATGCTCGAGAAGTTACTTGAGGCGAATGACAATTATGATGAGCCTCCACCCGTCGACCCTTCAACTTTGTACTCACAAGATAGTGATAGTGATAGTGGGCCGAGAGAAAGAGAAAGAGAAAGAGATGGAGTATGAGAGTGAGCGTGAGAGCGATGATGGCTGGTGAGGGTCTTTTATTCTTAGTATTTATTTGTCAACATGCTTCTTAATTGCATTGTGCCTTTTATTCTTAGTATCTTCATTTTATTATGTCAACATGCTTCTTAATTGCATTGTGCCTTTTATTCTTAGTATCTTTATTTTATTATGTCAACATGCTTCTTAATTGCATTGTGCCTTTTATTCTTAGTATATTCATTTTATTATGTCAACATGCTTCTTAATTGCATTGTGCCTTTTATTCTTAGTATCTTCATATAATATGTCTTTGTGCTTAACTGTTTTATTCTTCTCAATGCAGGTGACTGGACAATATGAGCAGCGGCAAGGAAGACTCCGAGAGCTTGCTTAAGACGCTGGCGCAGGTGAAGAGGAATATTCCTAGAGTGCCTAGACGGAGTGATCGAGCCCCGGTGCAAAATCCGCGTTACGCCGATGGTACCGATGGAGGACGAGGACGAGGAGGACGAGGTGGAGGACGAGGTGGCGGCGGGGTACACATGGACTTTGACGAGCCACCCTCCGCTTCTGGCGACGTGGCTCCTGAGTTGTACCTTGAGGGTCCGTCTAGTGGGGAGGTGGAGATGGAGACGGAGTCTACACACGAGTCGGACTCTAGGGCTGAGTTGGAGGTGATGGAGGATGGGGGTGCGCCGAAGCCCTTGAAGCTTCGTGGAGAAGCTAGAGTCCCCGATGCGAGGAAGGAGCCGAAGACCCATGATGACAAGGCCCTTATCATTCCTTCGAGCGATGAGTAAGTGTACTACTTCAGAAATTTCGAACATGTATTTTCATCTTGGGCATAATAAAAAATTTGGCATGTGTACTAATGTGTGATTTGTTTGCAGCAACTGGACATGGGATGCCAAGCCCCCCGCATGCCTAACAGCTTGCTTGGGGCTCTGATTAAGAAGTTCTGGCCCGGCAGATACACTCCCCTTAGCACGGTCCCCGGTGGCGCGACGAAGCTAGCCACTACTTGGGCGGACTATGAGGATGCCCCTGCCGTAGGCTTCGCGACAGCTGCTGAGGCTGTGACCACCAAGTTCTGGGTAAGGCATATATTTCTCGAGCACCGTTCATAGTTGATGACCCTAATGTGCTAACTCATGACTTTCACAACTGATTTATGCATGATTGAAGTGCTTCTATCGTGTGGACCCGGAGCATGACACGCAGGCGCGTCTCACTTTGCGTGGCGCTTGCGAGAGGTTGACACCGCAGCGAGTGGTACAACCAAAAGTTCACCAGCGCTAGTGCCTTCTGGGCTAACAAGGGTAAGAGGGTCAAGAAGGAGTACTATGTTGGTAACCAGCCTACGGAGGAATGGGCAATGACCATTGAGGAGTACATGTCGGTGAGTAAAATGTCTATGAGATTCTACATTGCTGCTATGTTTTCATTGAATTATCTTGAGCTGAGTATTGCGTTTTCAGGTTTGTCCCGAGTGGGCCGAGCAGCATAGGGAGGCATGGGAGGAGCTGATTAGGGCGAGGTGGCTCAGGCAGGACGAGGAGTTTGCAGCCGTGTCGAGGCGTAACATGGAGAACCGAGGCACCGGTGGCACACACTGCGCGGGAAACCGCGACTACACCCGCTTCAAGGGGAAAAAGGTATGTATATACATGGAACGACATTCTTTCATTTCCCGTCATGTCTCATTTGTGGTACGTTTAACTTTTCTTTTCGCGATGCAGGTGGCCGAGGCACCACCTGGGGTGGTGCTTCATGATGCCCAGATATATGACATGATGCGGACGAAGCAGAAGCCCAATCCCGCATTGCCTCAGCCACAGTACTACGGCAATGCCAAGGCCGCCAAGGAGGACTACTGCGACATGGTCAAGTCTCGTCACCCCGAGGTGGATGACCCCTTGAGCATTCCGGTCGACGAGGAGTCGTTGGTCCTGTCGGGGCACGGGCGTCTGCATGGCCGTTTCCCTTGGCTGAATAAGGCGGTCAAGCCTACCCACTCCACGAGCTACACGCGCCTCAAGCATACCCTCACCGCCGACAGCCCCCAGCCTCGTCCACGGCCTGCTCGTCCACCCGCCTACGATGTAAGTTTTCCTCATTTTCATCCTCTTTCCGGTTTTCCTTCCTACATGGCTAAGTGTTTACGAGATTCATTGTTTCTAAAATTGTAGCCTGAGTTTGAGGCGGCCTTCGAAGCCTGTAATGAAGCTTATCAGCAGGCCGCTGCGCAGTGGAATAGGCAGAATACGGCCTACATGGCGTATATAGGAGTAAGTCTGAATCTTTCTTCTCGCGCAAGTAGATGACAAGTCTCAGTTTGATGCTTTATTTCTGCAAAGCCTAACTTGTAACCTATCTTGCAGGAAATGATGATCTCTATGTCTACTGGTACACCGCCACCGGCTCGAGTTACCGTGGCGGGGGACATGCCTATCATGCCATCGAGGGCAGCTTTCGCTGCGACTTACTACGGATCCACACCGGAGGTAAGTTCTTTGCCAAACCGGTAGTTATCACTTTTATTTGCCTCGCAAGTTGCTAACATGTAGGGAACATGTAGGGAACGGGATGGTCCGGGAACCAGGCATCGCCGGGTGGGCGCGAGGTCACACCGGTTCATGAAGGTGGTCGGTCTTCTGGGCGTTCTGCTGGTGCCTCTCCGTCGACTACTCCTGGGACTACTCCCGGTGCCTCTCCGTCGACTTCTCCTAGGCATACCACCGGTCCTTCTCCAGGTGGTTCTTCTGGAGCTTCTACCGGAGCGCAACCCCGGGCTGCTCGTTTCGCCAACGATGTGGGCGGACACACCCCGCCCGGGTCCTTCCTCCGCTAGTCAGCACCGGGCTTCTTGCTTGCCATCATGTGCTACCTACTACTATGTATTGGATGACATGGCACTCTCCTCTTGTATGCTATTACATGCACCATGTATGCTACTATGTGGATTTCATGCTATTTATGTGAATTATGGTGATTTTGGATGAATTTGGATGTATTTGTATGCTACTATGTGGATTTCATATTATTTATGTGAATTATGACGAATTTGGTCGATTTTGGATGAATTTGGTCGATTATATGATATTTATGTGAATTTGGTCGATTATATGAACTGGAACTGGATTGCATTGCAACTGGAACTGGAACAGAAACAGAAAAAAAAATGGCAGGCGCCTATGCCGAGGGTAATGCCGTCGGCATAGACCCTGACATAGGGCCATATGGTCAGGTCTATGCCGAGGGGGTTGCCCTCGGCGTAGCCCGACGCGCCCAGGTGCTGCCGCGTGTCCACGGTGGCGCTGCATGCGCCATGCATACGCCGAGGGGGTTGCCCTCGGCATAGCCTCTGGCTACGGTGCGCCTCCGTGCGCCACGTCGCCTCTCCCGTCTCTCTACGCCGAGGGGTTGGGCCGTCGGCGTCTCCGGCCGCTCCGTTAACGTCGACGGCGCGCCGCCACGCTACGCCGACGGCGTCAACGCCGAGGGTCTTCTTCACCGTCGGCACAGAGCCAGGACGCCGACGGCTGCTTCTACGCCGAGGGCAAGCTGGGCTACGCCGAGGGACCTGGACGCCGACGAGGTACGCCGAGGGCTGCCGTCGGCGTAGCCTACGCCGAGGGCCAGGCGTGGCTACGCCGAGGGCAGCCGGCCGTCGGCGTAGAGGTCCATTCCTGTAGTGTCCTCTGCGTGGCGTTCCCAACCATCAACAATCGCGCGCAGTTCGCCACCGTGGGCAGCAGCATCATCACCATAGGCTCCTGCCGCAACATGGACATATCCGAAAAAGACGAGGCCGGCTGCGTCTTCATCTACGACACCAAGCCGGGCGTGCAGGTCTTTTCGCCTCAGCTTCCGAAAGGCTTCCTCCGCGGTTGGTGTTTCAACCTGGCGGCGATGGCCGTCGGGAACAGGCTCTACATGTTAGAGTCGTCCGGGTCTGAGTACTACTACAAGTACCTCGACGAGGACTTGTGTCCCTTGGGCCTGCACTGCCGCCGATCGCGGCAGCAAGAACGACGAGTTCTGGAACTGGCGGCCATTGTCCCCTTCCTCTCCGTGGTTGGGGGACAAAGAGGAGCCATTGTTTTCTTTCTCTTTGTGTTGGTGGAGCGACAACGATAATCTTCTGATGTTACCCTTCGAAGCCGATCACATCACGGCGCACGCAGTGCACACGACGCCAGGTGCGGTGCCGCACGAACACGAGATCTTTGTGTCTGTAAGTTCCACGCCAACGAGAGAAGTGGCTGGCACCTGCCGAACGTCAGCCACGCCCACTATGATGGAACGCTCGACACATGGCTCGGACTCCACCTGGCGGATGGGTACAGCCGTCGGTGCGACTGATACATGTGCGCAGCTAAAGTCACGTCCGCCCCATCTGAGTGGACGGTCGGCAAGGAGAAGTTGTGCTGCCTCGACGAGGACACCGTAGCCGGTTTGATCCACGTCGACGCAAGGCTGGTGCCCATGGTGTCCACAGATGAAGAAGCTAGCATCGAGTACTGCCTCATGGAGATCCTGTGGCCTAAGGAGAGCGACTGCATCGGTGACGGTGACAAATGTCTTCTACGACTTACCACTTTCCATGTCAAACCCGGAGAGAACGGCGAGCCTGTGGCCACGGCTAGCCGGCCGGCTCGCTCTTACAAATTGTCAATGTACAATAGGTTTTTTCAAGCTCAAGCGTGCTGGATGTAATTTGGTTCAGGCGTTCATTAAAAATAAGCTCACAAATTCAAAGGTTGGTTGGTGGTAATAGAGTGTATGATGGTTTATAATGACCGATGCAGAAAAAATATGAAGATAGTTTGGGCGGGCAGCTGTATATTACCGTTTAGTCATATTAGGTAGTTTAAAATTGGAATCTAGATATATCTTTACTAGTTTTTTGTTTTGTTTTAAGTATTTACTACTATATAAACAGCCTTAGAAAATCAATTATCATCGATCAATATACAATTACTATTCCACAATCTTACATGGTATTGGAGTAGTTCGTTTCACCGAGGTTTTAGCCACCCACCGCTTTCGCTGCTCCATCTTGGGGGAGATCGATCTTCACCGGGAGCATCCGATTTCGTAGCTAGTTTTCTTCCGATCAGTGCAGATCGGTTCATAGTAATAGCAATTTTTGTGTTATTTTCTATCCCCATTACATCTTTATTTTTTTCTTTAGCCAACAAACATCTGATTAGTCCTCTTGGCGCCGGTGCAATTCAGAAGATCAATCTTCCTTGACTACCCGGTGCATAGCAGCGTGCATCTCCTGCTTGGGCTCATCACGCATTGCCTCGTGCGGGTTTCATGCACACGGATTGCCCAGGTTCGTCCTCGACATCTACTTCAACAAATACTTCATCCACCATGACCTCGTCGCCAGAATTGTAGTATATTTTTGTTTGCACGCTCGTGCTTAACTTTCTTTTCAAGCTACTTCGTCTACTCCGACGTATCGATGAACAACTTGTAGTCACCGACCGTTTACGGAGATCTTCTCTGCTACTTCATCTCACCTTGCTGAAGCAACTTCTTATAGTAGCTAGCTCATTCCTAATGCCTACAATTCCAACAGAAGTAGCGACATGCCATCTCCATACATCCATGCATCCTGGTACACATTTTCTAACACGTGTGCCATCCATATCTACTGTATTCGATGATACAAGTTATATGGTGGATGTGTATATATGCTAATAGATAGATGTGTGGTATATATATTGAAGGATAGACACGAGTACATGTTTCTCTAAATGTAGTGATGGTGTTAGGTATGCTGGGTGATGTTTTAGTACGTGTCCTAAGGTTTCTCAAATTAAAACTTCACTTAAAGTGGAACAAATATTATGCATGTGGTTTGGTGGCCTTGTACAACTGGTGCATACCTCAACTGGTGCTACCTGTGCGACAGCAAAGTCACATCCGACCCGTCGGAGTGGAAGGTTGGGAATGAGAGGTTAGCTATCTCGACGAGGACATTGCTGCTGGTTGGATCCACGGCGATGGTGGATCAAACTGGCACTGAGTACTGCATCATGGAACGCCTGAAGCCTGAGAGAGGCGAGTGCTTGGGTGAGGGCGACAAATGGCTTCTGCATTTTTACTACTTCCCGTGTCAAGAGCGGCGAGAACGGCGAGATGTCAAACGGCCAAGGATATATTCATTTTATCAGGCACACATATTAATTGGTTCCTTTGCTAGATGTCAAACGACATACCTTAAAGAAGTATCAGATCTCGGTACTGCTTACTGTTAGGTTGATCTCCACCATGTTCAAGCCCAACGGCTCGACGTGCCCTTTGACCGCGCCCTGATCGGGGGCGCCAAACCGTTCGCTGGTTGGTGGGTCCCTGTCGCCTGCACTATATAGAGTGGTGGGGCCGGTGGCACTCGGTACGAGGTTGCCCTAAGCTGCCACTCGCCCCACCAGACGACCCACCGATTAGGGTTAGTGCAGTGCTGACGGGAAGATCCGCCGCCACCCCTCTCGCTCGACCTCATGCCGTCGCCGTCGCCACCATCTCCATGCCGACGTCCTCCGGTACCTCTGCAACGGTGAAGGTGACCCTCGATCTCTCTCTCCCCCACACAGTCCATGAACACCTTTTGTTACAGATATAGAAACTACTCGTTTAGATCTACACTAGTTGATCCACGGGATTCAACACTTCCTTCATAAACGACTGAGAATCGGCTGCCTACATCACCGCACACGCGGTGCACGTGCCGCCGGGGGCGCCTTCTCCGCAGGACTACGAGCCCCTCGTGTCCGCCAACTACAACCGGAACACCGGGATGGGGGCTACCTTGTCTTTCTGCTCGCGGAGCCGTAAGTGGACGCTCCGCAACGACTGGGAGCTGCCGGTCATCGGCCACGCGCACTATGACGGCGAGCTGGACACGTGGGTTGGGCTCCACGCGGTTGAAACCGACACATATCGCCGTCCCCCACGGATGGGCGCCTCTGCACCGGCCATGTCATGTCTGACCCCGAGGAGTGAAAGGTCGGCACGGAGAAGCTGTTCCGCCTCGATAAGGATGTCGATGCTGGATGGAGGCACATCGATGCCAAGCACGTGCCCCTAGCTAGGGCCGTGAACAAACAAGGCAGCGGGTACTGCCTCATGGAGCGCTTGCGGCCCGAGGGCAAGGAGAAAGGACAGCTTAGGCGACGGCGACAAGTGTCTGCTACGGCTGACTGCTTTCTATGTCGAGCGTGGCATGGACGGCGAACCCGTGGTGTCTGATCACCGTCTAGTTCGCTCTTACAAAGTCTCCAGGTACAATACCTTGTTTAATGCTCAAGTGTTTTGGATGTAATAATTCACACATTCTGACGGGTTCATTGAATTCTTGCGGACAATTTTGGTTTAGCATTTTGGTTCGCAACTCCAAGGACATTGGCGATGGTTTTTTATAAGGTTAATAAATCATGGCTTTGCAAAACCATTTTGCTGATTTTTTTTTTTTTTTTTTTGAGAACTTGCTGATTTATTTCTTATTAGGATTGCCTTGAGACTTCAGGCAAAATGTGTACGTTCATTCAGCAAATATCCAAGTTATTATTTTTCATTTTCTACCCAGGCAGATTATGTGTTGGTGAAGAGGATCTAGAGAATTTGTGTAAGTTATACGTTGAAAAAACTTCAGCTGAAATTGTTGAATTCCATGTATTTTTGGGACACATACATGTACAATATTACTGAGGTAGTCTCGTACAATCTTTGACTAGAACATTTATGCCTACCAATTTTCGGTGCGAGTACTTTTAAGAGGAAATACCTGAAAGGGCCCTCATTAGGCAATGTCCGCACGCATCAATGTTGTGCCCTTGTTAAGTGGTTGCTCGAAGCTCGACTTTTGAGGATTAAACTCCCGAGATCGGCCTACGGTTTGGACTTGGCGACATCGGCATGTGTGGCGATCCCTTCTCGAAGGTTTAACCTAGGAGTTATGTACTATTTATTTGTTTCCATCTCTTAGCATAGAGTTAGTGCTAAACACTATCAGAAAATAAGATGTTGCCAAGTATGTGGTTGTTTGCCAAGTCTATTTTTCCCAAAACTCGACAAATAAAGACTTTGTCGAGTATTTTGTAGACAACACTCGGTAAAAGAATTATATTCTGTGAATAGAAAATTTACCGAGTGTTACACTCAGCAAACAAAATATACCTGGCGAACAAGAAACTTTGACGAGTACTTCCTACAAGACATCAACAAAGTTTTGACCGGATTTTAAATTTAATCAAACAAAATTAAAAGAAATCAAAAAATGAAAAACTTAGGAATGAAAACTTTTTATGTGACCAAGTTCCTAGAAAACATACACATCTTGCAATATTGTAATTTGAAGAAAAAACAACCACAGAAAAATGCTATCATGCAAGCTTAACTTGCCTTTCTAACAACCATATTGATGTCCAAATCCATGTTATACTTCGTTATGATTCACCTAAAATGGGCACACAACTTCATATTGGCATGCCAAACAACTGTGCACCTAGAGTTTCCAAGTTTTTTGTCTTAATAAAATGATTTTCCATTTTATTACAGCAAAATATTCCTTTTTGTGAATAAAGTATAAACAGTACATGGCCAAACTGCACTATGAAATATTCGAAATATCGATAACTGGTAGCTTGTACAATTCCCAGAGATTGCCATTTGTTTAGGCTTTCATAAATTTAGTATTAAGTGTCTACCGATTTTTGAAAATCATCTCAAGTTTGAATTGTAGGTGTGCTAATTATTGGTCCTGGTAATTGCAAAATATAGCATTTTCAGCTAGTCTGGTAGGATTCGACGCACTATGGATGAAAAAACTTCAAAACTTCAGCCACATTGTCAGAATTTTCTAAATTTGGAAGTTTTAATCATTCCAATTTGCATTTACATATGAACCCGGGTCAATTATAATCATTTTCATAATTTCCCAACCTTTTTTTCGAGAACCCGCAGGAGATATGCGAGTCATTTTCGAGAACCTTTAGTTAGATTGCAGTCTACTTAAAATGGCAATGATCATATCTCGCTCGAAAATATCATGTACTCCCTCTGATTCATATTACTTGGCACCAATATAGATGTACCTAGACACATTTTAATTATAGATATATCTATTTTAATGGCAAGTAATATGTATCGGTGAGAGTACTACATTAGAGCCGGAAACATCTCGCTCGATAATTAAATTTGGAAAGGCTAAAATTTACCGAAACTTTATATGAATGGTGGAACGATTAATGTTGCACATCGGCAGCGAACGAGGACCTCACACCTGCAAAGCGTACTACTTGCCTTGTGGACAGGGATGAGATCTAGTATCAACCATTGTCGCAGAGCCATAGACCTCAACCAGTATTTGTTGTTCAACCGCAAAAATAAAACATTAAAGAAAAACGCACTTGCCGTTCCTAGTCGAAAATCTGTCTTTCCGAATTGGTGGCCAACCAAAGGCAATGACAATAGTTGTGTAAGTCATTTTTAGATAGCACTCTAATATAGATATGTTAAATACATAGTACCACCGTCAACAACATAGCCATGGCAATCTATTTCAATTCGAAGGGAAACCAGCCGAAGGTCTTGTGAAAGAACTGCTTTTTCATAGACTAAATATTTGTTGTCTATATTATTCTGAAGACAAGTGTGGTTCATTAAGGGAGGAGTAGAAGACTATGGGAGCTCATGAAGATTTTCACAACAAGGTGATTCTAGAAGTTCTAGCAGCGGCAAGGGTGAATGGGCACGCAACGTTTTCTTCGATTTCATGCTCTTAAACCATTTATGTTTTTGAATGGGAGTAATGAACCAAGACGTGAATATTGGCATTCATCCATAATATTGTAATATTGTGTCTGATATTTTTTAGCCTTTTTAGTTACTCCTGATTTTGAAGAATCTGATTTCCTGCAAGAGAGGTTCCATGGTTCTGGTATAGTGAAGAAAACCAGTTGAGAAGTAGATTTTTCTGAACCTAGTTAAGAAGTAGCTAGCTTACTACCACCTCCATCGTAAAGTTTAAGGTTTATATTTTTTTAACAATCAAAATATGTCAAGTTTGACCAAACTTTTATCAAAAATCATTAACATGTAAAATACAAAATCAATATCACTAGATAGATAGTGAAATATATATTCATATGGTATTTTTAAGATATCTTATTTATTCACAATTTTTTAAAAGTTTAATCAAACTTTACTTAGTTTACCTTTTTTTTAAGAATATATTATAATCTTTAAGCATTGGGATAGAGGTAGTATAAACCGGCAACAACTGACGGGGATAGAGGGGGCTATCTTTGCCTCGACAACTGACGGGGTCCTTTTTAGTCTGGCCCAAAAATGCCATTATACTGCCCCGCACCACTATGTTTCCAACGACCATGCTTCTTCCTCATCGTCCTCCTCCGAGCAACAGCCGCAGCAGCATTCCTCCTTCTGCGACCCCGCGCGCGCCTCTACACGCGGTAACCCCCTCTCCTTCCTTGCGCTGCAGTTGGTTTAAGTGTCGCTGATTTTCCCCTGGGCTCGTTTGAAGTACCGGCGTTCTTCCATTCTAGTGCCCACAACCTGTTTGCCGAATTGCTCGTGGTAGTCTGGACAGCACAACACCATAATACAATTCGTAGATTTGTTTACTAAGTTGATTGGACCTTGTGTTTTGAATTAGACACGAAACTAGACTATGGCCCAGTCTAACCGAATCTGTCAGGCTATTTTTGCTTAAGCTGCATCTGTTCTGTTCCAGTCTAAACTGAATCTGTATATCGTCCATGTGCACCGTGCATTATGCCAAGGGTTCATTGTTTTCCAGAAACTTTTTCTCCTCGTTCCCTTGCGTGCCAAAACTATGGGTTAGACTTGCTTTGACTTGTTCGAATACTTTTTTTTTTTGAGAATCACAGTACAAACGCAGGCGCTCACATACACGCGCATACACTCACCCCTATGAACGCACACACGCACACCCTACCCCTATGAGCACCTCCGGAAGACTGAGCCGGCGGATTGGATCTTGAAATTGACGAAGTCACCACAGGCGCCTCACTATCGACGGGAACGTCGCCTCCCACTGAATGAATATTCCGCCTTTATGAGACACACAGATGTCAAACATGGGGTTTGAACTCTGGTGGGCTGGGGGTACAACCACCCTCCTAACCACCCAACCTCAGGTTGGTTCTCGACTTGTTCGAATACTACTACTGAACTGAAGATGCTTTCTAGTTTGCATTGAATAGGTTGGTCATGATTCATCTACTTTGGAATCTTTTGATCAACCGCTGATGAAATCATGTGTTATACTTTGCTTTCAAACACTAGTTAGCTGAACATGGTCTGCGTTGTCCGACGTTGGTGATGATTAGAGCAGCAAATATACATGTTCAGCGTCACCTTCTTCTGTCCATCCCATGTGCCAGTCCAATGTTTCTAGTCTTGCAGGAATCACCCCAGCGACATGTCATAGCACATTCTGGCACTTCATGGAACACGCCAGGAATATCTGAAACTGAAGCTACAATAACTGAATCTTCAGTAGCTGTCCAAGGTGGTACCGCCCCTCTGGTTCAGGCGCTGAAATCAACTGCAGCTCAAGACGTGTCCTGCTTTCACTTTCCTGGGCACAACAGAGGGAAAGCTGCTCCGTCTTCCTTGCTGAACCTTATTGGCATGGGAGCGTTTTTGCATGACCTGCCCGAGCTACCTGAGCTTGACGACCTCTTCTACCCCAGGGGTGTGATTTTGGATGCTCAGAACCGGGCGGCTCAACTGTTTGGATCATCGAAAACATGGTTCCTGGTCAACGGGAGTACCTGCGGAATCTAGGCCGCAGTGATGGCTACCTGCTCCCCAGGTGACTTCCTCATTGTTCCTCGAAACTGCCACATTTCAGTGATCTCTGCACTGGCTGTCTGGTGCGGTGCCTAAGTATATAGTACCAGAGTACAATTATGTGTGGGACATTGCTGGTGGTATCACGCCGTCACAGGTAGATAGAGCACTGAAGGAGCTTGAGAAGGATGGGAAAAAAATAGGTGCTGTTCTTGTTACTTCACCGACCTATCATGGCATATGCAGCAATGTCCAAGGCATCGTTGATGTTTGTCATCCATTGCACATTCCAGTTATAGTTGACGAGGCACATGGTGCGCATTTTAGGTTCCATGACAGTTTTCCAAGCACAGCGATTGAGCAAGGTGCTGACTTGGTTGTGCAATCCACACATAAGGTTCTGAGCTCGCTTACACAGTCCTCGATGCTTCACATGGCTGGAGGTCTCGTGGATGTAGATAAAGTGAGCCAATGCCTCCAGTTGCTCCAGAGCTCAAGCCCAAGCTACCTCCTCCTTTCATCTTTAGATGCTGCAAGAGCTCAGTTGAGCGAGAACGTGAAATATTTTGATGAGCCAGTGGATATGGCTTTACAAACAAAAGACCAGCTGAGGCTAATCCCAGGGATATCTGTCCTGGACTTGTCAAACTTTGTTTCTGACTTCCCTTCTATTGACCCCTTGCGTATCACACTAAGTGCGTCAGATCTACATTTATCTGGATACGAAGCAGATGATGTTTTCGCTGAAGAGCATCAAATTGTATCTGAGCTTGTCGGTACAAAGGCAGTGACATTTGCAGTCAACTTAGGGACCAGACGACAAGATGTCGAAAAGCTTGTACAGTGTGCAAATCATCTTTAAGAAAAATACTTCTCTGGAAATGAATCCAGAGTTGGAAAACATAATTATGTTGGTAGCCCATTAGATAAGTTTTCTGTCAAGCTGACTCCAAGAGAGGCATTCTTTACAAAGAAAAGAAGAGTGTGCCTTGAGGACAGCCTTGGCGAGATATGTGGTGAGCTTATCTGCCCGTATCCACCAGGTATCCCTGTACTGATTCTTTCGTGGAGTATTGTTTATAGTAAATTTAGAAAATGCAACGCAGCCAAATACAAACCAACATAGGTTTGTTTGTAATATGCATTTCTAATTTTGATCAAGGAAATTGCACTTGCACAAAATCTAACATATTTTACACTGAAACTTATGTTAGTTGTTTCCTTTTTGTGTCACTCCTTAAAATTATTTGTTTAAATTTTTATTCATGCTTACAGAAAAAGGGGAAAAAATCTCATGTATTCATGGATAAATTTACTGCGACTCAAATGAACTGCAAATATATGTACATTTGCATGTGTATATTAATTTCTTTAAATATCCACTACAGGAATGGGAGAAGACGCCGACGGCCAAACTGTACGCCGACGGCTTTTTATCGGGGCCGTCGGCGTACGGCCTCGCCGGGGCAGCTCAGGAAGCCGACCGTCGGCGTACAAATACCGTCGGCGTAGAGGGGGCTACGCCGAGGGCAGCCGTCGGCGTCACCTTGGCCCTCGGCGTATTACCGGCATCGCCTCTGGCCCAGTCCGCGCCGTCGTCGCCCGCTCACGGCGTCAGTCAGACGCCGACGGCCACCCTCGGCATAGGGCATGGCCACCCTATGCCGACGGCCACCCTCGGCATATAGGTTTTTTTTTTATTTTTTCCCTCTCTCATATTACTTTATAATATGTTTCTATTATTTATTTACTAGTATGAATTATGTAAAAAATGGTTCTATTTTTTAAGAATTCGTAGATGCCATATGTAGGTCCCATGGGTGACGCTCTTCGCCAGACGGGTCAACCGGAGCCACTAGGCCCAACATTTGCTATCGATGTACATATGGGTAGATCCGCGGGGTCCCCGCCCTACGGTTTCCCGAAACCTAACCCTAACTGTAACCCTAACTCTAACCCTAACTCTAACCCTAACCGTAACCCTAACTCTAGCCCTAACCCTAACCCTAGGGTTTCCACATACATTGCTAACTCTAACCCTAACCCTAACCCTAACTCTAACCCTAACCCTAGGGTTTCCACATACATTGCTAACTCTAACCCTAACCCTAACCCTAACTCTAACCCTAACCCTAGGGTTTCCACATACATTGCTAACCCTAACTATAACCCTAACAGATCACTTGGTAAAACCCTAACCCTAGGGGTCCCGCCCTAGGGTTTCCCAAGAAACAGATCACCGGAGCGTCGAATTGTTGGAAAACTTGCTTCTGCCCCTAACATACATGTACAAGTGTGATGTAAGGTTTGGCTAACCTTGGATGTACCCGGCGTTGACGATTTCCGCATAATGGGCTACCGGTTGGTAAAATCCAGGATCTGTATGTGGAAACCCCCGCCATGGCTCGAACGGAGCCTATTTTATGGTAAAGTATGCCCAACCTATGGTTTCCATGTACATATGTCCTAAACAAAGCAAAATAAATAAAAAAGTCCACTGGTAAACCCTCGCACGGAGAAAGCTATAGGGGTAGATGTGTGGGGTCCCCGCCCTAGGGTTTTCCAAGTTACAGACCACCGGAGCGTCGGAATCGCTGGAAAACTTGTGTGTGCCCACATGGCATGCACAAAAGTGATTTGAGATGGTTTTATATCCAAGGATACCCCCAAGGTGTGTCCGGCTTCTCGGACAGGGGGTTCCTACACTTAGGCAGATTCTGGATGTATAGGGGGAACTCCCTCGGAGGTGAACTGGAGAGAAAAGTGATACATTTAAGAACTTAAGACCCAGACACGATACAAAACACTTAAATAACTAGACCCACACACATACCAAAGCGCTTAAAGTACTAGACCCACACACGAACTGAAACACTTAAAGAACTACACCCACACACAGGAACCAACACTCTTAAAGAACTACACCCACACAGGAACCAAAACACTTAAAGAACTAGACGCACACACAAACCAAAACATTTAAAGAACTACACCCACACACGAATAAAGCACTTAACGCTAGACACACGGACTCGACACACACACATATTAATCAGAGAAGTCGAAATCTTCGTCCTCGCTGGGGGTGTCCTCTGAAGCGGTGGTTGTGAAGATCCACGACCACCGTTCATCATCCTCCCCCCATGTCGACTGTAGGATAGCATTGCATAGAAAACAAAAAATTTCCTACCGCGAACACGCAATCCAAGCCAAGATGCAATCTAGAAGACGGTAGCAACGAGGGGTTATCGAGTCTCACCCTTGAAGAGATTCCAAAGCCTACAAGAGGAGGCTCTTGTTGCTGCGGTAGACGTTCACTTGCCGCTTGCAAAAGCGCGTAGAAGATCTTGATCACGATCGGTTCCGGCGCCACGAACGGGCAGCACCTCCGTACTCGGTCACACGTTTGGTTGTTGATGAAGACGACGTCCACCTCCCCGTTCCAGCGGGCAGCGGAAGTAGTAGCTCCTCTTGAATCCGACAGCACGACGGCGTGGTGTCGGTGGTGGTGGAGAAATCCGGCGGAGCTTCGCTTAAGCGTGCGGGATGTGGTGGAGGAGAGATACCGCTAGGGTTTGGGGAGAGAGGGGGGGCTAGGGCGCCGGCCAAGGGCAGCCCTAGGTGGTGCGGCCAAGAGTGAGGCTTGAAGTAATCAGCCCCCTCTCCTATGCCCCTCATTATATAGGTGGAAGCACCAAGAGTTCTAGTCCAAGTCTTCGAATAAGACCCCAACACTAAAACCTCCCATATGTGGGAAACCTACTCAAGGAGGGAGTCCTACCCAAGGTGGGACTCCCACCTTTCCTTGAGGTGGGTTGGCCGGCCACCCTAGGGGAGTCCACCTTGGACTCCTCCCTTTAGGGTTGGCTGGTCATGCAAGGTGGAGTCCCTCCGGGACTCTACTTTCCATGGTGATTTCTTTCGGACTTTTCTAGAACCTTCTAGAACCTGCCATAAATGCACCGGATCATTTCCAAACTTGGAATATGACTTCCTATATATGAATCTTATTCTCCGGACCATTCCGGAACTCCTCGTGATGTCCGGGATCTCATCCGGGACTCCGAACAAATATTCGAACTCCATTCCAAATTCAAGTTCTACCATTTCAACATCCAACTTTAAGTGTGTCACCCTACGGTTCGTGAACTATGCGGACATGGTTGAGTACTCACTCCGACCAATAACCAATAGCGGGATCTGGAGATCCATAATGGCTCCCACATATTCAACGATGACTTTAGTGATCGAATGAACCATTCACATACGATACCAATTCCCTTTGTCACGCGATATTTTACTTGTCCGAGGTTTGATCTTCGGTATCACTCTATACCTTGTTCAACCTCGTCTCCGACAAGTACTCTTTACTCGTACCGTGGTATGTGGTCTCTTATGAACTTATTCATATGCTTGCAAGACATTAGACGACATTCCACCGAGAGGGCCCAGAGTATATCTATCCGTCATCGGGATGGACAAATCCCACTGTTGATCCATATGCCTCAACTCATACTTTCCGGATACTTAATCCCACCTTTATAACCACCCATTTAGGCAGTGGCGTTTGATGTAATCAAAGTACCTTTCCGGTATAAGTGATTTACATGATCTCATGGTCATAAGGACTAGGTAACTATGTATCGAAAGCTTATAGCAAATAACTTTTAATGACGAGATCTTATGCTACGCTTAATTGGGTGTGTCCATTACATCATTCATACAATGATATAACCTTGTTATTAATAACATCCAATGTTCATGATTATGAAACTAATCATCCATTAATCAACAAGCTAGTTAAGAGGCATACTAGGGACTCTTTGTTTGTCTACATATCACACATGTACTAATGTTTCGGTTAATACAATTATAGCATGATATATAAACATTTATCATAAACATAAAGATATAAATAATAACCACTTTATTATTGCCTCTAGGGCATATCTCCTTCAGTCTCCCACTTGCACTAGAGTCAATAATCTAGTTTACATTTGTAAAGATATAACACCTTGGCCTTATGGTGCTTTATCATGTATTGCTCACGGGAGAGATTTTTAGTCAACGGATCTGACACGCTTAGAAACGTATGTATTTTGTAATTCATTTGCGTCTCAACGCATCACACATTTCCAAATGAGTCGGCATTAAATATGTTTGGTCTTTTGGTGGAACCTTAATTCCGCGGTCTGAAATATGTCACTAATATTGTCACACACAATATAGCTTCAAAGTTCTGACTCTGTCGGAAATGCACCAAGTTCTCAAAGAACCTCTTGACATACTCTGCCTTCTTTTGTAGAATCCGTCACAATATTTAGAACTCTTCTAAATCTAGCATAGACAACTTCTAGCTCATTGTGCTACCTTTTAAACAACACTTAATCTAATTTGAGATTGAAATTATATTTTATATGTGACAAAACCAATATCGGTGTAACACCTTACATCGATTTGTTTGTCATTTCTTCATACAAATATATATATATATATATATATATATATATATCCTTAGTTCTTCTAAAGTACTCAAGGATATTCTTACTGTCGTCCAATGATCATCATATAAATCATTCTGGTATATGCTCATAACACGTTATAGCATATGATATCTGATTGTGTACATATTATTCGTGATCTATAATCACTCATGTGTTTTTACTCATTGAGTGTCAGATACACTCAAGTCTTGTTAAAACTTCACATGACAAGAATATTTTCTTAATATTTATATATTGAACTATTTTCAATATCCATTCTATGTACTTTGACTTAAACTTATTTTGTGTTTCAATCTATCTTCATAGATCTTGACACTAGATATGTTTCAGTCCATATCCTTTCATTGAAATTAATTTCTCAATGAAACCTTTTAATCAAGTATATAATTACATCATTTATAACTAACTATATGTCACCTATATAAAGTATTATAAATGTGTCTTAGCGCTCCCACTTAATTTCTTGCAAATGCAAGCCTCTTCATCGTCTCTGATGAAATCAAAAACTCTTTGACTATTTCATCTGGTGAAGATTCCAACTCCGCAATACTTACTTCATCCAATTGAAGTTCGTATACCTATCTAGTATTCCACGGACCAGCAAAACTTTTGGTTGTATCTTGTATACACCTTTACTACACACTTCTGTTAAGTAATGTATTTTTCCATCCTATTAACATATCTCATAAAAGAAATATGTAGCGATTACTAGAATAATCCTCATAGACTATAAGCATTGGTACGGAAGATCTAATCTTACCATAGTCAACTCTTTGAACTTTGTCGTAAACAACTTTTCGACAAGTCGAGCTTCTTCAAGGATATTTCATCCAAGTCCATCAATTCTATAGATCCATTTACTTTCAAAAAGTATTTATCTATCTTGGATTTCATGGCGTATAGCCATTTTAACGGAGTCAGTGCCCATCATAACTTCTTTGTTTGTAGTTGGTTTATCATTGTTCAAAATCAATCCTTTGTTCACAAATCATTTATTTGATCACAAAGTAAACCATACCTACAAGGTTCAATATGTAATTCGATCTCCATGGCTAAAACACTTTGTAGTCATAGGAGCCATGATCGTCGTGGCCGCTTCCGGAACCAATTCCGATGCTGCGCTACTCTGATCATTATGCTCGGGTTCATAAACCTTATCAAGTTCTATTGTCCTCCCACTCAAAAACTTCGCTAGAAACAATTTCTTGGAAATAAGAAACATTGACAAACACTTTTGTCTTTGTCTCCATTGTGGGAAGAATTCCCAATCAATTCTCTGGGATAACCAACAAAGACATTCATCCGATTTTGGTTGTAAACTTATTTACTTATGCTATGCATACCAAAATTTAAGAAAAAACTATTAGGGTTTATACCCATGTCATAACTCGTATGATGTCATTTCAACGGATCATGATGATGCTCTATTCAGTGTAAAGCGGTAGTCTCTAAAGCATAATTCACAAAAATATAATGGCATTAATATTTTATCTCATCATTGACCCAACTAGGTTTGGATACATCTCTCGGATACTTCATCATCACTATGATACTCCAAGAAATGTGAGTTGTAGAACAATTTCATAACTCTCTTAGATGTTCGCTAAAACTAGTAATTCAAATATTTCCACTATGATCCAATCATAGATATTTGAATTTTCTATTACGATGATTTCTACTTCATGCTGAAATTTATTTGAATCCATTCAAATGTTTCAAACTTCTTCCTTATCGAATATATCCACATATATATACTCAATTCATTGTTTGAAGTTTTCATGAAGTATAAGAATCTCCCGCACACAACTATGCCCGATGATCCATATACATCATCATGTATGTTTCCACTAAGTTAGTTGCCCGTTCAAAACTTGGCCTATGAACGGTATTTTAGTCATTCTCTTTTTAGAAAAGATTTGCAAGCGCCAAACGATTCAAAAAATCAAATGACTCCAAAAATCCATTTGCATGGAGTTTCTTCATGCGTTCCTTTCCAACATGACCTAAATGGCGGTTCCACAAATAAGTGGAATTCAAATCATTTGCCTTATGGCATTTTAGCGTCAGTGTTATGTATGTGTGTTTCACCATTAAGATTTATAATAACTTATCCATCGTACATGGAGTAATGTCATAATTTAAACAACTCATTGTTTTCATATGACCAGAGCAAAATAACAATTATTAAGTTCTTTATTATAAATTCTAAGGGCTAGATAGAATGCCAACGATGAACATAATAACACTTTATTTTTGTTCCAGGCATGCATTCCTATCATATTCCTTGTCAGTCACTTAGGCCATTGAATTCTTGTATTGCGTTGTTTTTGTATGACACTTCATACCAACCAATATAGTACTAATACCCAAGAATTTCATAGTGTGACCTAACTAGGAATACAATCATAACATGTATATCATTTATATACACCTGAGCTAGACTTTCTAGTCTTTTCTTTCTTTCTGCCAAAACATCTTTTGCAGTTTCTCTTTTAGCTTTCCTCATTATTCAGAAAAACACTTCAACATTAATAACTTCTAGGTTTGTTGGTCTGATACCAATAACCTTGAGGTTCTTATTTTGAAGTTGATCATCATATGACAAGTGTTCTGGATTTCACTATTAGTAACCTTGTAATATGATGAACAATTTCACTCATAATTTTATCCATCATATCATGACGACTTTCCGAGACCATGTCTGTACATGCTAGGCTCGTAAAGTTTTAACCTTGGTATTTGCATGTGCAAATCTAGCTTGCACCCGTTGTATGCACACGTAGAATCTATCACACCCGATCATCACGTGATGCTTCTAAACGACGAGTCTTAGCAACGGTGCATATTAAGGATGGTCACTTCATGGATATGCGAATATCGTTAGTGCCCCAATAGTTGGAGGATTGTGACGCCTTGCGTCTTCAACCTTCGTACATTCCCATAAAATTTATGAGTTCATGTAGTCTCACCAAATTATATTCTATCATCTTGCAATAAGATCTTAGATATCACATATATCTCATACCTTGATTATTTCTGAAAACTAAATTTTCAGCTCCTTACTTTTCAAACAGATTTGAACTTCAAGTTTCACGGAGACAAGATAACTTTAGGTACTAATTGAAACCATAGCTCTTTGAATCAACAATGTGAGGTTTACTAAAAGTTTGCAATAGGACTTAATCAATTCTTGATTCTTTAACAATACGGTACCAATCCGTAAAGTTTCTTGTCAGATTTTAACAGTATTTCTATCTCAATTACAAGACTAGCGCATGGTAGAAAAACGGATGCCAATACTACAAAATTAATTCAAAATACTACTCAAACTATGTTGATGATAATTAGTTCATGTTTTAATCTAATTACTAATGAACTCCCACTTAATACAACATCCCTCATAGTTGTTAAGTGGTACACGATCCAAATTCACTACACCAAAAACCGATCATTGATGTCTACGGGAGCTTCTATTCTTGTAGACAGTGTTGGGCCTCCAAGAGCAGAGGTTTGTAGAACAGCAGCAAGTTTCCCTTAAGTGGATCACCCAAGGTTTATCGAACTCATGGAGGAAGAGGTCAAAGATATCCCTCTCATGCAACCCTGCAACCACAAAGCAAGAAGTCTCTTGTGTCCCCAACACACCTAATAGGTGCACTAGTTCGGCGAAGAGATAGTGAAATACGAGGTGGTATGAATAAGTAGTAGCAACGGCACCGAGAAAAGTGCTTTGCCCGGGACGGTAAACAAGCGAGTAGTAACGCAGCGGTAGTAATGCGGTAGTAGTAACGCAATGAAACGAGTAAACAAGCAGCGATAGCGATATTTAGGAACAAGGCCTAGGGATTACACTTTCACTAGTGGACACTCTCAACATTGATCACATAACAGAATAGATAAATGCATACTCTACACTTTTGTTGGATGATGAACACATTGCGTAGGATTACACGAACCCTCAATGCCGGAGTTAACAAGCTCCACAATAATGCTCATATTTTAGTAACCTTTAGTGTAAGATAGATCAAAAGACTAAACCAAGTACTAGCATAGCATGCACACTTGTCACCTTCATGCATATGTAGGAGGAATAGATCACATCAATATTATCATAGCAATAGTTAACTTCGCAATCTACAAGAGATCATGATCATAGCATAAACCAAGTACTAACACGGTGCACACACTGTCACCTTTGCACACGTGCGGGAGGAATAAAACTACTTTAATAACACATCACTAGAGTAGCACATAGATAAATTGTGATACAAAACATATTGCAATCATAAAGAGACATAAATAAGCACTTCACTACGCCATTCAACGGTGAATAAGTATTACGTGAAATATAGCCTAAGAGACCCACACGGTGCACACACTCGTCACCTTTACACACGTGGGACAAGGAGTCTCCGGAGATCACATAAGTAAAACTCACTTGACTAGCATAGTGACATCTAGATTACAAGCATCATCATATGAATCTCAATCATGTAAGGCAGCTCATGAGATTATTGTATTGAAGTACATAGGAGAGAGATGAACCACATAGCTACCGGTACAGCCCCGAGCCTCGATGGAGAACTACTCCCTCCTCATGGGAGCAGCAGCGGTGATGAAGATGGCGGTGGAGATGGCAGCGGTGTCGATGGAGAAGCCTTCCGGGGCACTTCCCCGCTCCGGCAGGGTGCCGGAACAGAGACTCCTGTCCCCCGGATCTTGGCTTCGCGATGGCGGCGGCTCCGGAAGGTTTTCCGTATCGTGGTTTTTCGTATCGGGGGTTTCGCGACGGAGGCTTTATATAGGCGAAGAGGCGGCGCGAGGAGGGTCGAAGGGGTGGCCACACCATAGGGCTGGCGCGGCCGGGGCCCGGGCCGCGCCACCCTATCATCCGGGGCCCACAGGGCCCCCTCCGGCGGCTCTCGGGTGTTCCGGATGCTTCCGGTGAAAATAGGAACACTGGGTCTTCGTTTCGTCCAATTCCGAGAATATTTCGTTACTAGGATTTCTGAAACCAAAAACAGCAGAAAACGAGAGCTGGCACTTCGGCATCTTGTTAATAGGTTAGTTCCGGAAAATGCACGAATATGACATAAAGTGTGCATAAAACATGTAGGTATCATCAATAATATGGCATAGAACATAAGAAATTATCGATACGTCGGAGACGTATCAAGCATCCCCAAGCTTAGTTACTGCTCGTCCCGAGCGGGTAAAACGATAACAAAGATAATTTCTGAAGTGATATGCCATCATAACCTTGATCATACTATTTGTAAACATATGTAGTGAATGCAGCGATCAAAACAATGGTAATGACATGAGTAAACAAGTGAATCATAAAGCAAAGACTTTTCATGAATAGTACTTCAAGACAAGTATTAATAAGTCTTGCATAAGAGTTAACTCATAAAGCAATAAATCAAAGTAAAGGTATTGAAGCAACACAAAGGAAGATTAAGTTTCAGCGGTTGCTTTCAACTTGTAACATGTATATCTCATGGATAATAGTCAACATAGAGTAATATAACAAGTACAATATGCAAGTATGTAGGAATCAATGCACGAGTTCACACAAGTGTTTGCTTCTTGAGGTGGAGAGAGATAGGTGAACTGACTCAACATAAAAGTAAAAAGAATGGTCCTTCAAAGAGGAAAGCATCGATTGCTATATTTGTGCTAGAGCTTTTATTTTGAAAACATGAAACAATTTTATCAACGGTAGTAATAAAGCATATGAGTTATGTACATTATATCTTACAAGTTGCAAGTCTCATGCATAGTATACTAATAGTGCCCGCACCTTGTCCTAATTAACTTGGACTACCGGATCTTTGCAATGCACATGTTTTGACCAAGTGTCACAATGGGGTACCTCCATGCCGCCTGTACAAAGGTCTAAGGAGAAAGCTCGCATTTTGGATTTCTCGCTTTTGATTATTCTCAACTTAGACATCCATACCGGGACAACATGGACAACGAGATAATGGACTCCTCTTTAATGCATAAGCATGTGGCAACAATTATTATTCTCATATGAGATTGAGGATATATGTCCAAACTGAAACTTCCACCATGAATCATGGCTTTAGTTAGCGGCCCAAAGTTCTTCTCTAACAATATGCATGCTCCAACCATGAAGGTGGTAGATCTCTCTTGCTTCGGACAAGACGGACATGCATAGCAACTCACATGATATCCAACAAAGAATAGTTGATGGCGTCCCAGAAGCATGGTTATCGCACAACAAGCAACTTAATAAGAGATAAAGTGCATAAGTACATATTCAATACCACAATAGTTTTTAAGCTATTTGTCCCATGAGCTATGTATTGCAAAGGTGAATGATGGAATTTTAAAGGTAGCACTCAAGCAATTTACTTTGGAATGGCGGATAAATACCATGTAGTAGGTAGGTATGGTGGACACAAATGGCATAGTGGTTGGCTCAAGGATTTTGGATGCATGAGAAGTATTCCCTCTCGATACAAGGTTTAGGTTAGCAAGGTTATTTGAAACAAACACAAGGATGAACGGTGCAGCAAAACTCACATAAAATACATATTGTAAACATTATAAGACTCTACACCGTCTTCCTTGTTGTTCAAACTCAATACTAGAAATTATCTAGACTCTAGAGAAACCAAATATGCAAACCAAATTAGCAAGCTCTAAGTGTTTCTTCATTAATGGGTGCAAAGTATATGATGCAAGAGCTTAAACATGAGCACAACAATTGCCAAGTATCACATTGTCCAAGACATTATAGCAATTTACTACATGTATCATTTTCCAATTCCAACCATATAACAAATTAACGAAGAAGAAACTTCGCCATGAATACTATGAGCTAAGAACACATGTGTTCATATGAACCAGCGGAGCGTGTCTCTCTCCCACACAAGCATTTATTCAAACAAAAACAAAAACAAAAACAAACAGACGCTCCAAGTAAAGTACATAAGATGTGGCCGAATAAAAATATAGTTTCAAGAGAAGGAACCTGATAATTTGTCGATGAAGAAGGGGATGCCTTGGGCATCCCCAAGCTTAGACGCTTGAGTCTTCTTAGAATATGTAGGGGTGAACCACCGGGCCATCCCCAAGCTTAGAGCTTTCACTCTCCTTGATCATAGTATATCATCCTCCTCTCTTGACCCTTGAAAACTTCCTCCACACCAAACTCGAAACAAACTCATTAGAGGGTTAGTGCATAATCAAAAACTCACATGTTCAGAGGTGACACAATCATTCTTAACACTTCTGGACATTGCTCAAAGCTACTGGAAGGTAATGGATCAAAGAAATTCATCCAACATAGCAAAAGAGGCAATGCGAAATAAAAGGCAGAATCTGTCAAAACAGAACAGTCCGTAAAGATGGATTTTATTAGGCCACCAGACTTGCTCAAACGAAAATGCTCAAATTGAATGAAAGTTGCGTACATATCTGAGGATCATGCTCGTAAATTGGCTTAATTTTCTGAGCTACCTACAGGGAGATAGACCCAGATTCGTGTCAGCAAAGAAATCTGGAACTGCGCGAGTAATCCAAATCTAGTACTTACTTTACTATCAAAGACTTTACTTGGCACAACAAAACTCAAAACTAAGATAAGGAGAGGTTGCTACAGTAGTAAACAACTTCCAAGACACAAATATAAAACAAAGTACTGTAGCAAAATAACACATGGGTTATCTCCCAAGAAGTTCTTTTCTTTATAGCCATTAAGATGGGCTCGGCAGTTTTAATGATGCACTCGCAAGAAATAGTAGTTGAAGCAAAAGAGAGCATCAAGAGGCAAATTCAAAACAAATTTAAGTCTAACATGCTTCCTATGCATAGGAATCTTGTAAATAAACAAGTTCATGAAGAGCAAAGTAACAAGCATAGGAAGATAAAACAAGTGTAGCATCAAAAATTTCAGCACATAGAGAGGTATTTTAGTAACATGAAAATTTCTACAACCATATTTTCCTCTCTCATAATAACTTTCATTAGCATCATGAGCAAACTCAACAATATAACTATCACATAAAGCATTCTTATCATGAGTCTCATGCATAAAATTAGTACTACTCCCAACATAAGCATAGTTATTCTTATTAATTGTAGTAGGAGCAAATTCAACAAAGTAGCTATCATTATTATTCTCATCAAGTGTAGGAGGCATAGTATAATCACAATAAAATTTACTCTCCATAGTAGGTTGTACCAAAAGACCACTATTATTATAATCATCATGAATAGGAGGCAAAGTATCATTAAAGAAAATTTTCTCCTTAATGCTTGGGGGACTAAAAAGATCATGAAAACCAGCTTCCCCAAGCTTAGAACTTTCTATATCATTATCAACAATGGTGTTCAAAGCGTTCATACTAATATTACTACCAGCATGCAAATAAGATTTCATAGGTTTTTTAATTTTCGCATCAAACAATCCATGTTTTAAATCAGGAAATAGAATAAGAAGCTCATTGTTGTCCATTATGCCAAACTAGTGTAAACAAGAAACAAAAAGATGCAATTGCAGGATCTAAAGGAAATAGCTTCGAGCACAAACACGACGGCGCCAGAAAAATACTTTACCTGGGACCGTAGTATGAGAGCCTTTTACCTTTCCTCCCCGGCAACGGCGCCAGAAAAGTACTGTTACCTGGAACCGGAGTATGAGTGCCTTTTACCTTTCCTCCCCGGCAACGGCGCCAGAAAATAGCTTGATGTCTACGGGAGCTTCTATTCTTGTAGACAGTGTTGGGCCTCCAAGAGCAGAGGTTTGTAGAACAGCAGCAAGTTTCCCTTAAGTGGATCACCCAAGGTTTATCGAACTCGGGGAGGAAGAGGTCAAAGATATCCCTCTCATGCAACCCTGCAACCACAAAGCAAGAAGTCTCTTGTGTCCCCAACACACCTAATAGGTGCACTAGTTCGGCGAAGAGATAGTGAAATACGGGTGGTATGAATAAGTAGTAGCAACGGCACCGGAAAAGTGCTTTGCCCAGGACGAGTAAACAAGCGAGTAGTAACGCAGCAGTAGTAATGCAGTAGTAGTAACGCGATAAAAACAGTAAACAAGCAGCGATAGCAGTATTTAGGAACAAGGCCTAGGGATTACACTTTCACTAGTGAACACTCTCAACATTGATCACATAACAGAATAGATAAATGCATATTCTACACTTTTGTTGGATGATGAACACATTGCGTAGGATTACACGAACCCTCAATGCCGGAGTTAACAAGCTCCACAATAATGCTCATATTTTAGTAACCTTTAGTGTAAGATAGATCAAAAGACTAAACCAAGTACTAGCATAGCATGCACACTTGTCACCTTCATGCATATGTAGGAGGAATAGATCACATCAATATTATCATAGCAATAGTTAACTTCGCAATCTACAAGAGATCATGATCATAGCATAAACCAAGTACTAACACGGTGCACACACTGTCACCTTTGCACACGTGCAGGAGGAATAAAACTACTTTAATAACACATCACTAGAGTAGCACATAGATAAATTGTGATACAAAACATATTGCAATCATAAAGAGACATAAATAAGCACTTCACTACGCCATTCAACAGTGAATAAGTATTCTGTGAAATATAGCCTAAGAGACCCACACGGTGCACACACTGTCACCTTTACACACGTGGGACAAGGAGTCTCCGGAGATCACATAAGTAAAACTCACTTGACTAGCATAGTGACATCTAGATTACAAGCATCATCATATGAATCTCAATCATGTAAGGCAGCTCATGAGATTATTGTATTGAAGTACATAGGAGAGAGATGAACCACATAGCTACCGGTACAGCCCCGAGCCTCGATGGAGAACTACTCCCTCCTCATGGGAGCAGCAGCGGTGATGAAGATGGCGGTGGAGATGGCAGCGGTGTCGATGGAGAAGCCTTTCGGGGGCACTTCCCCCCTCCGGCAGGGTGCCGGAACAGAGACTCCTGTCCCCCAGATCTTGGCTTCGCGATGGCGGCGGCTCTGGAAGGTTTTCCGTATCGTGGTTTTTCGTATCAGGGGTTTCGCAACGGAGGCTTTATATAGGCGAAGAGGCGGCGCAGGAGGGTCGAAGGGGTGGCCACACCATAGGCTGGCGCGGCCAGGGCCCAGGCCGCGCCACCCTATCATCTGGGGCCCACAGGGCCCCCCTCTGGCGGCTCTCGGGTGTTCTGGATGCTTCCGGTGAAAATAGGAACCTGGGTCTTCGTTTCGTCCAATTCCGAGAATATTTCGTTACTAGGATTTCTGAAACCAAAAACAGCAGAAAACAGGAACTGGCACTTCGGCATCTTGTTAATAGATTAGTTCCAGAAAATGCACGAATATGACATAAAGTGTGCATAAAACATGTAGGTATCATCAATAATATGGCATAGAACATAAGAAATTATCGATACGTCGGAGACGTATCAATCATCACGTGAGATGATGTAGCTTCAATGGTGAACATCAACATGTTGATCATATCATCCATATGACTCGTGTTCAACCTTTCGGTTTCCGTTGTCCCGAGGCCATGTCTGTACATGCTAGGCTCGTCAAGCAAACCCAAGTATTCCGCGTGTGCAACATGGCTTACACCCGTTGTATGTGAATCGTTGAATCTATCACATCCGATCATCACGAGATGCTTTGAAACGACGAACTGTTACAACGGTGCATACGAGGGGAGAACACTTTATTATCTTGATATTAATGTGAGGGATCATCTTATAATGTTACCGTCGCGTTCTAAGCAAAATAAGATGCATAAAAGGATTAACATCACATGCAGTTCATATGTGATATGATATGGCCCTTTTGTCTTTGCGCCTTCGATCTTCATCTCTAAAGCACGGACATGATATCCATCATCAACGGGCATGATCTCCATCATCGTCGGCGTAGCGTCAAGGTTCATGGCGCCGTCTTCATGGTTGTTCACCTCATGTAGCAACTATTACAACTACTTTGAAATACTACTCAACATGAAATTAAAGACAACCATAAGGCTCCTGCCGGTGGCCACAATACAATAATGATCATCTCATACATATTTATCATCACATTATGGCCATATCACATCACCAAACCCTGCAAAAACAAGTTAGACGTCTCTAATTTGGTTTGCATATTTTACGTGGTTTAGGGTTTTCGAGTAAGATCTAATCTACCTACGAACATGAACCACAACGGTGATACTAGTGTTGTCAATAGAAGAGTAAATTGAATCTTCACTATAGTAGGAGAGACAGACACCCGCAAAGCCTCTTATGCAATACAAGTTGCATGTCGAACGAGGAACAAGTCTCATGAACGCGGTCATGTAAAGTTAGTCCGGGCCGCTTCATCCCACTATGCCACAAAGATGCAAAGTACTCAAACTAAAGATAACAAGAGCATCAACGCCCACAAACCATTGTGTTCTACTCGTGCAACCATCTATGCATAGACACGGCTCGATACCACTGTAGGATAACATTGCATAGAAAACAAAAATTTTCCTACCGCGAACACGCAATCCAAGCCAAGATGCAATCTAGAAGACGGTAGCAACGAGGGGTTATCGAGTCTCACCCTTGAAGAGATTCCAAAGCCTACAAGAGGAGGCTCTTGTTGCTGCGGTAGACGTTCACTTGCCGCTTGCAAAAGCGCGTAGAAGATCTTGATCACGATCGGTTCCGGCGCCACGAACGGGCAGCACCTCCGTACTCGGTCACACGTTCGGTTGTTGATGAAGACGACGTCCACCTCCCCGTTCCAGCGGGCAGCGGAAGTAGTAGCTCCTCTTGAATCCGACAGCACGACGGCGTGGTGTCGGTGGTGGTGGAGAAATCCGGCGGAGCTTCGCTTAAGCGTGCGGGATGTGGTGGAGGAGAGATACCGCTAGGGTTTGGGGAGAGAGGGGGGGCTAGGGCGCCGGCCAAGGGCAGCCCTAGGTGGTGCGTCCAAGAGTGAGGCTTGAAGTAATCAGCCCCCTCTCCTATGCCCCTCATTATATAGGTGGAAGCACCAAGAGTTCTAGTCCAAGTCTTCGAATAAGACCCCAACACTAAAACCTCCCATATGTGGGAAACCTACTCAAGGAGGGAGTCCTACCCAAGGTGGGACTCCCACCTTTCCTTGAGGTGGGTTGGCCGGCCACCCTAGGGGAGTCCACCTTGGACTCCTCCCCTTTAGGGTTGGCTGGTCATGCAAGGTGGAGTCCCTCCGGGACTCTACTTTCCATGGTGATTTCTTCCGGACTTTTCTAGAACCTTCTACAACCTGCCATAAATGCACCAGATCATTTCCAAACTTGGAATATGACTTCCTATATATGAATCTTATTCTCCGAACCATTCCGGAACTCCTCGTGATGTCCGGGATCTCATCCGGGACTCCGAACAAATATTCGAACTCCATTCCAAATTCAAGTTCTACCATTTCAACATCCAACTTTAAGTGTGTCACCCTACGGTTCGTGAACTATGCGGACATGGTTGAGTACTCACTCCGACCAATAACCAATAGCGGGATCCGGAGATCCATAATGGCTCCCACATATTCAACGATGACTTTAGTGATCGAATGAACCATTCACATACGATACCAATTCCCTTTGTCACGCGATATTTTACTTGTCCGAGGTTTGATCTTCGGTATCACTCTATACCTTGTTCAACCTCGTCTCCCGACAAGTACTCTTTACTCGTACCGTGGTATGTGGTCTCTTATGAACTTATTCATATGCTTGCAAGACATTAGACGACATTCCACCGAGAGGGCCCAGAGCATATCTATCCATCATCGGGATGGACAAATCCCACTCGTTGATCCATATGCCTCAACTCATACTTTCCGGATACTTAATCCCACCTTTATAACCACCCATTTAGGCAGTGGCGTTTGATGTAATCAAAGTACCTTTCCGGTATAAGTGATTTACATGATCTCATGGTCATAAGGACTAGGTAACTATGTATCGAAAGCTTATAGCAAATAACTTTTAATGACGAGATCTTATGCTACGCTTAATTGGGTGTGTCCATTACATCATTCATACAATGATATAACCTTGTTATTAATAACATCCAATGTTCATGATTATGAAACTAATCATCCATTAATCAACAAGCTAGTTAAGAGGCATACTAGGGACTCTTTGTTTGTCTACATATCACACATGTACTAATGTTTCGGTTAATACAATTATAGCATGATATATAAACATTTATCATAAACATAAAGATATAAATAATAACCACTTTATTATTGCCTCTAGGGCATATCTCCTTCATCGACGCCTCTCCTTTGGCGTACTCTGCTTCAACCGCAGCCTTCCTCTGCCGCTTTCCCGCCCTCCTCTCTCTCCTGTACGTCTGCTTGTCCTTCCAGAATGCGCGCTCTGCCTCGACGGCTCCGGGATGGTCTCGCGCCACCGTGCCATGAACTGCTCGTCCGCCTCGGTGGTATCAATCCGCCGCTGGCCAGACCTGTACCGCCGCGCTTCACCCTGTGAGCGAAGTAGCGGCTCAGTAGAGAGACTCTGAGCTTCCGTCAGAGACCTAACCTCCGGGAAGTTCATTTCGTGGCGCGGCCGGCCAAACCTCCAAGCCGCAACGTCGTATGCGCGGGCAGCAGCCTCCTTCGTGTAGAAGGTGCCGAGCCACACACGCGTACCACCGGCGGTGATTTCAGCCGCGAAATGTCCCGCAGGCCGCAGGCGAACGCCGATGAAGCCCGTGTTGCTACGGCGACGAGGAGCCATCTCAGCGGCAGCTCAGCTCAGAGGATTTTGTGGTGCTGTTGGATGAGAGAAGTGATGAGGGGAGAAATGTTGCTGGTGCTTGTTAGTGGAGAAGACATGGCTATATATAGGCCGACGAGGGGCTGAAACGGCGGGAAAACTTGGCGGGAGAGAATGGGCGGGAAAGGGTGGGCGGGAAAACTTGGCGGGAGAGAATGAGCGGGAAAGGGTGGGCGGGAAAACTTGGCGGGAAATCATGGTGGGAAAAAAGGGCGGGGGAGAAGCAGCGGGAAAGGGTGAGCGGGAAAAAAGGGCGGGAGAGAAGTAGCAGGGCGTAGGGAATGGCCCCAAAACTTGTGTGTGTCCACATGGAATGCACAAAAGTGATTTGAGATGGTTTTATATCCAAGGCTACCCCCCAGGTGTGTCCGGCTTCTCGGACAGGGGGTTCCTACACTTAGGCGGATTCCGCATGTATAGGGGGAACTCCTCGGAGTTGAACCGGAGAGAAACTTGAGATCATATGGGATGATCCTTGTTTCCACATGTACCTATGACCTAACCAAGCTCAAATGGAGGCATATGCCCACCGGGGACCCCGATGGGATGCGATCAAAGGGGTAGACCGCGCGGTCAACGGAACCGGGGTTTCGTCGGAAATCGAGCATCGGATGTAGGGAATGGCCCCAAAACTTGTGTGTGTCCACATGGAATGCACAAAAGTGATTTGAGATGGTTTTATATCCAAGGCTACCCCCAGGTGTGTCCGGCTTCTCGGACAGGGGGTTACTACACTTAGGCGGATTCCGCATGTATAGGGGGAACTCCCTCGGAGGTGAACCGGAGAGAAACTTGAGATCATATGTGATGATCCTTGTTTCCACATGTACCTATGACCTAACCAAGCTCAAATGGAGGCATATGCCCACCGGGGACCCCCGATGGGATGCAGTCAAAGGGGTAGACCGCGCGGTCAACAGAACTAGGGTTTCATCGGAAATCGAGCATCAGATCTAGGGAATGGCCCCAAAACTTGTGTGTGTCCACATGGAATGCACGAAAGTGATTTGAGATGGTTTTATATCCAAGTCTACCCCCTAGGTGTGTCCGGCTTCTCGGACAGGGGGTTCCTACACTTAGGCAGATTCTGCATGTATAGGGGGAACTCCCCGGAGTTGAACCGGAGAGAAACTTGGGATCATATGTGATGATCCTTGTTTCCAAATGTACCTATGACCTAACCAAGCTCAAATGGAGGCATATGCCCACCGGGGACCCCCGATGGGATGCAGTCAAAGGGGTAGACCGCGCGGTCAACAGAACTAGGGTTTCGTCGGAAATCGAGCATCAGATGTAGGGAATGGCCCCAAAACTTGTGTGTGTCCACATGGAATGCACAAAAGTGATTTGAGATGGTTTTATATCCAAGGCTACCCCCCGGTGTGTCCGGCTTCTCGGACGGGGGTTCCTACACTTAGGCGGATTCCGCATGTATAGGGGGAACTCCCTCGGAGTTGAACCGGAGAGAAACTTGAGATAATATATGATGATCCTTGTTTCCACATGTACCTATGACCTAACCAAGCTCAAATGGAGGCATATGCCCACCGGGGACCCCCGATGGGATGCAGTCAAAGGGGTAGACCGCGCGGTCAACAGAACTAGGGTTTCGTCGGAAATCGAGCATCGGATGTAGGGAATGGCCCCAAAACTTGTGTGTGTCCACATGGAATGCACAAAAGTGATTTGAGATGGTTCTATATCCAAGGCAACCCCCCAGGTGTGTCCGGCTTCTCGGACAGGGGGTTCCTACACTTAGGCGGATCTCGCATGTATAGGGGGGAACTCCCTCGGAGTTGAACCGGAGAGAAACTTGAGATCATATGTGATGATCCTTGTTTACACATGTACCTATGACCTAACCAAGCTCAAATGGAGGCATATGCCCACCGGGGGACCCCCGATGGGATGCAGTCAAAGGGGTAGACCGCGCGGTCAACAGAACTAGGGTTTCGTCGGAAATCGAGCATCGGATGTAGGGAATGGCCCCAAAACTTGTGTGTGTCCACATGGAATGCACAAAAGTGATTTGAGATGGTTTTATATCCAAGGCTACCCCCCCAGGTGTCAACATGCTTCTTAATTGCATTGTGCCTTTTATTCTTAGTATCTTCATATAATATGTCTTTGTGCTTAACTGTTTTATTCTTCTCAATGCAGGTGACTGAACAATATGAGCAGCGGCAAGGCAGACTCCGAGAGCTTGCTTAAGACGCTGGCCGCAGGTGAAGAGGAATATTCCTAGAGTGCCTAGACGGAGTGATCGAGCCCCGGTGCAAAATCCGCGTTACGCCGATGGTACCGATGGAGGACGAGGACGAGGAGGACGAGGTGGAGGTCGAGGACGAGGAGGACGAGGTGGAGGACGAGGTGGCGGCGGGGTACACATGGACTTTGACGAGCCACCCTCCGCTTCTGGCGACGTGGCTCCTGAGTTGTACCTTGAGGGTCCGTCTAGTGGGGAGGTGGAGATGGAGACGGAGTCTACACACGAGTCGGACTCTAGGGCTGAGTTGGAGGTCATGGAGGGTGAAGGTGCGCCGAAGCCCTTGAAGCTTCGTGGAGAAGCTAGAGTCCCCGATGCGAGGAAGGAGCCGAAGACCCATGATGACAAGGCCCTTATCATTCCTTCGAGCGATGAGTAAGTGTACTACTTCAGAAATTTCGAACATGTATTTTCATCTTGGGCATAATAAACAATTTGGCATGTGTACTAATGTGTGATTTATTTGCAGCAACTAGGCATGGGATGCCAAGCCCCCCGCATGCCTAACAGCTTGCTTGGGGCTCTGATTAAGAAGTTCGGCCCGGCAGATACACTCCCCTTAGCACGGTCCCCGGTGGCCCGACGAAGCTAGCCACTACTTGGGCGGACTATGAGGATGCCCCTGCCGTAGGCTTCGCGACAGCTGCCGAGGCTGTGACCACCAAGTTCCGGGTAAGGCATATATTTCTCGAGCACCGTTCATAGTTGATGACCCTAATGTGCTAACTCATGACTTTCACAACTGATTTATGCATGATTGAAGTGCTTCTATCGTGTGGACCCGGAGCATGACACGCAGGCGCGTCTCACTTTGCGTGGCGCTTGCGAGAGGTTGACACCGCAGCGGTGGTACAACCAAAAGTTCACCGGCGCTAGTGCCTTCGGGCTAACAAGGGTAAGAGGGTCAAGAAGGAGTACTATGTTGGTAACGAGCCTACGGAGGAATGGGCAATGACCATTGAGGAGTACATGTCGGTGAGTAAAATGTCAATGAGATTCTACATTGCTGCTAAGTTTTCATTGAATTATCTTGAGCTGAGTATTGCGTTTTCAGGTTTGTCCCGAGTGGGCCGAGCAGCATAGGGAGGCATGGGAGGAGCTGATTAGGGCGAGGTGGCTCGGGCGGGACGAGGAGTTTGCAGCCGTGTCGAGGCGTAACATGGAGAACCGAGGCACCGGTGGCACACACTGCGCGGGAAACCGCGACTACACCCGCTTCAAGGGGAAAAAGGTATGTATATACATGGAACGACCTTCATTCATTTCCCGCCATGTCTCATTTGTGGTACGCTTAACTTTTCTTTTCGCGATGCAGGTGGCCGAGGCACCACCCGGGGTGGTGCTTCATGATGCCCGGATATATGACATGATGCGGACGAAGCGAAGCCCAATCCCGCATTGCCTCAGCCACGGTACTACGGCAATGCCAAGGCCGCCAAGGAGGACTACTGCGACATGGTCAAGTCTCGTCACCCCGAGGTGGATGACCCCTTGAGCATTCCGGTCGACGAGGAGTCGTTGGTCCTGTCGGGGCACGGGCGTCCGCATGGCCGTTTCCCTTGGCTGAATAAGGCGGTCAAGCCTACCCACTCCACGAGCTACACGCGCCTCAAGCATACCCTCACCGCCGACAGCCCCCAGCCCTCGTCCACGGCCTGCTCGTCCACCCGCCTACGATGTAAGTTTCCTCATTTTCATCCTCTTTCCGGTTTTCCTTCCTACATGGCTAAGTGTTTACGAGATTCATTGTTTCTGAAATTGTAGCCCGACTTCGAGGCGGCCTTCGAAGCCTGCAATGAAGCGTATCAGCAGGCCGCTGCCCAGTGGAATAGGCAGAATACGGCCTATATGACGTATATATCAGTAAGTCTGAATCTTTCTTCTCGCGCAAGTAGATGACAAGTCTCAGTTTGATGCTTTATTTCTGCAAAGCCTAACTTGTAACCTATCTTGCAGGAAATGATGATCTCTATGTCTACTGGTACACCGCCACCGGCTCGAGTTACCGTGGCGGGGGACATGCCTATCATGCCATCGAAGGCAGCTTTCGCTGCGACTTACTACGGATCCACACCGGAGGTAAGTTCTTTGCCAAACCGGTAGTTACCACTTTCCTTTGCCTCGCAAGTTGCTAACATGTAGGGAACACGTAGGGAACGGGATGGTCCGGGAACCGAGGCATCGCCGGGTGGGCGCGAGGTCACACCGGTTCATGAAGGTGGTCGGTCTCCTGGGCGTTCTGCTGGTGCCTCTCCGTCGACTACTCCCGGGACTACTCCCGGTGCCTCTCCGTCGACTTCTCCCGGGCGTGCTACCGGTCCTTCTCCAGGTGGTTCTTCTGCAGCTTCTACCGGAGCGCAACCCCGGGCTGCTCGTTTCGCCAACGATGTGGGCGGACACACCCCGCCCGGGTCCTTCCTCCGCTAGTCGGCACCGGGCTTCTTGCTTGCCATCATGTGCTACCTACTAATATGTATTGGATGACATGGCACTCTCCTCTTGTATGCTATTACATGCACCATGTATGCTACTATGTGGATTTCATGCTATTTATGTGAATTATGGTGATTTTGGATGTATTTGGATGCTACTATGTGGATTTCATGCAATTTATGTGAATTATGGTGAATTTGGATGAATTTGGATGAATTTGGATGTATTTGGACCTGCTGAACTGAATTTAGATGAATTGGAACCCAATTTAAATCGAAAAAACCAAATGGTAGGGCATACGCCGAGGGCTATGCCGTCGGCATAGGCCCCTGGCATGACCATATGGTCGAGCCTATGCCGAGGGCATTGCCCTCGGCGTATACCGCCGCACCAGCGCGCGCCACGTGGCCCGCTCGTCGCCAGGAGGAGCTGCCCTATGCCGAGGGGGTTGCCCTCGGCGTAGACGCTCAGCTGGTTGCACCAGCTCGCGCCACGTCGCCGCGCCAGGCCGCGCCACGTCGCCTCTGCCGTCGCAGGGAACCTCCTCTATGCCGAGGGCTATGCCGTCGGCGTATGCTGCCCGCCGTTAACGGCGACGGACCGCCGTTGATGATACGCCGAGGGCGTGTACGCCGAGGGCTCGCCGGCCGTCGGTGTACGACACATATGCCGAGGGCTACCTCTACGCCGACGGCACACCAGCCTATGCCGAGGGACCTAGACGCCGAGGACAGACGCCGAGGGCTGCCGTCGGCGTAGCCTACGCCGAGGGCCAGGCGTGGCTACGCCGAGGGCAGCCGGCCGTCGGCGTAGTGCTCCGTTCCTGTAGTGATCATAGAAACCTCTAAATTTTATACTGGTTTATAAAATTCATAATTGTCCATTAATGGTTTAACTAAATGAAGAGATACTATAATTGTAATATATAGAGAGTTCTAGAGTATTATGATTTTAAGCATCATTAATGTCTAGACTTACGTACTCTTTTTTCGCCAGGAGAACCCTGATATCACGAGATACATTGAACAGTACAAAGCAACTCAATAAAAACAAATATTACAATGAAATTCTTGAGATGCTCCTCATCTTCAACCTCTAGACTTGCGTACTCTTGACATTTCGTTGTTGCAGCTGCTAGATGTAAGTAATATCATTTTGATATTATAATATGCTTCCATTGTTAAAAGAAAAGAAAAAACTGGGAATTCGTCACCTGATCTTGAATTAAGAAACAAAATTTGATCGGAACTTTATATTTTTTTGGAGCACCTGGATGCTGAACCTAGGTTTTATATATCGGGGCACATGTTTCTCGATAAAGGGAATATATTAATATCAAAACGATACCAATTACACCCAGCCTCTGCAACAACGCAGCACCCTAATGGCAATACGGATGCACACAGCCAAAAAAAAAAACTAAGAAACAAAAGTCCCGCTACAGTATCTCGGGCCTAACAACAGCAATACATCCACCGCCAAGACAACACCTGAAATACAGAATCTCCAAAAACGACGCCTCCAAGAAGGGAACAGTGCGCGAACACCATCGTCGCCCGATCAACGATCTTAGGTTTTCACCCTGAAGATAGTCCCCGCTCTCAAAACAATGCCTCCAACAAGGTCATTGCCAGGCACAACCAGTTAAGGCCAGACCTTGGGTTTTCACCCTGAAAGGTAGGACTCTGAACTTCACCTGTGTTGTCGCCCCCACTTTCATACCGCTGCTGTGAAGCCCAGAACACCAAGCAAGTCCCTCAACAACGCGGAGACTTGAACCTCCCTTAGCTAGTCCTTCCCTCCGACTTTCATCATGGATCCATAGTCACTTGATGTCAACACAGAAAAAGAGCTTCGCGCCGCTCCCTCCAGAACCAATCGGTCGGAATAAAAGCATGGGTGCGCACGATCGAATACCACCGATCCAGCAAAGTCCAGGCAAAAAGCACTGTTACATTCGCCGGCGGAGCCTTCCGGAACTCAACACTCCAGCTAGATCACGAGTCCAGGCCTCCGGTAGGTCTTCCTCTTCTATCGGGGCACATATAGCATAATGTTCTCCTTGCACGCACATGTCGTATCATCCATCCAAAGGGTACTAATTGATGTCGCATTATCCAATGGAGTACACCACTGTCCGCTGATCGCGGAGTCGCGGCCGTCCATTGAGAGTTGAGAGTTGAGAGTTGAGACGAGATCAAAGATTATCCGGCTGAAAAGATTTACTCGGGTGTAGTCGATCCTGCCATCTTATATTCCTCTTATCGTTGCCTTCACAAAAATAAGAAAGCCCTAGACTGCCATCGGCCGCCGGCTTAAAATGTGGGCACGCGGATCCTTCTTCAGCCGGCAACATCTTCTCCTGTCCCGTCTCCGGCCAGTCCGCCGACATGCGAGCCAGCCGTCCGCCGTTCGTGGTAACGGCGGCAACAACCTGGCCGGATCGCCAGGACACGCCTCTGGGGATTCCCACGCCGACATCGAGGTGATCAAGAGGGATGATCCGGTGGCGGCGGCGACGAAGCGGCATCTATACGTCGTGCTGGACGACCACAAAGACGGCTACGGCATCCACAAGCTGGACCTCGACATGGAAAAGGACGATGATCAGGACGGTGGCGTCCGGGGACTCCTCCCGGGCCCTCCGGTCCTCCGGGTGGCGTTTCCAGATGTCAACGAGGACGCGCAGTTCGCCGCCTTGGGCAGCACAATCGTCGCCACATTTATCAGCCCCAGATTGGACCAGTACGATACCAACAAGCGCGACTACGGCGGCGTCCTCATCTACGACACCAAGACGGCTTCGCAGCTTGTCTCGCCTCAGATCCCATGGGGCCTCGCCTTCGGTTACGACACAGCCATCGCCGCCGAGAGCAGGCTGTACATGCTCAAGTCGTGCGGGTATGGGTTCGAGTGCTACTACAGCTCCGACGACGAGAACTTGTTCCGCACGGGCTTGCACTGCCTGCAGAACTACGACGATGGCACGGTTGCCGTTGGCAACGACAAGATATCGTGGAGGTGGCAGCCGCTGTCCCCTTCCTCGCCATGGCGGTGGAGCGAGAACGACGACCTCAATATCCTCCCCTTCTTCGACGCCTACATCACCGCGCACGCGGTGCACGTGCCGCCGGGGGCACCTTCTCCGCAGGACCACGAGCTCCTCGTGTCCGCCAACTACAACCGGAACACCGGGATGGGGGCTACCTTCTCGTTCTGCTCGCGGAGCCGTAAGTGGACGCTCCGCAACGACTGGGAGCTGCCGGTCGTCGGACACGCGCACTACGACGGCGAGCTGGACACGTGGGTCGGGCTCCACGCTGTCGAAATTGACACGTATTGCCGTCCCCCCACGGATGGGCGCCTCTGCATCGGCCACGTCACGTCTGACCCCGAGGAGTGGAAGGTCGGCACCGAGAAGCTGTTCCGCCTCGATAAGGATGTCGATGCTGGATGGAGGCACATCGATGCCAAGCTCGTGCCCCTAGCTGGGGCCGTGAACAAATTACAAGGCAGCAAGTACTGCCTCATGGAGCGCCTGCGGCCAGAGGGCGAGGAGAAGGACAGCTTAGGCGACGGCGACAAGTGTCTACTACGGCTGACTGCTTTCTGTGTCGAGCGTGGCATGGACGGCGAACCCGTGGTGTCCGATCACCGCCTAGTTCGCTCTTACAAAGTCTCCAGGTACAATACCATGTTTGATGCTCAAGTGTTTTGGATGTAATAATTCACACATTCAGATAGGTTCATTGAATTCTTGCGGACAATTTTGGTTTAACATTTCGGTTTACAACTTCTTAGAATGTTGGTGATGGTTTTTTTATGATCAGTGCCATTTTTCTGATTTATTTCTTAGGATTGCGTACGTTGAGACTTCAGGCAAAATGTCTACGTTCATTCAGCAAATATTCAAGTTATTATTTTTCATTTTCTACCCAGGCAAATGATGTGTTGGTGAAGAGGATCTACACAATTTGTGTAAGTTAATACGTTGAAAAAACATCAGCTGAAATTGTTGAGTTCCATGTATTTTGGCACACATAAATGTTCAATCTTTGACTAGAACATTTATGCCTACCAATTTTCGGTGAGACCGTGAGAGTACTTTAGAGGAAATGCCTGAAAGGGCCATCATTAGGCAATGTCCACACGCATCAGTGTTGTGCCCTTGTTTAAAGTGGTTGCCCCAAGCTCGACTTTTGGGGATTAAACTCCCGAGATCGGCCTACGGTTTGGACTCGGTACATCGGCATGTGTGGCAATCCCTTCTTGAAGTATTAAAACTTCAAAACTTCAGCCCAATTTTCTAAACTTGGAAATTTGATCATTCCAATGTGCATTTACATATCAACTCATGTTAACCAAAATTATTTTCATAATTTCCCAACCTGTTTTTTTTTTTTTTTTGAGAACCCGCAGCGAGTCTTTTTCTAGAACCTTTGGTTAGATTGCAGTCTACTTAAGATGGCAATGATCATCATATCTCGCTCAAAAATATCATGTACTATATTAGAGCCGTAAACATCTCGCTCGACAATGAAATTCAGACGGCGTGGCGATCGTTACTCAATCGCCATCAGCCGCTACTCTCCGGTCTCCGGCCTGTCGGCCGGCATGTGACCCAGCGAACCGTTGTACTTGGCAGCCACAGTAGCCTGATCGGCTCACGGGGATACGCCTCCAGCAACTCCAATGTCGATTCTAAGGCAGAGATCAACCGGCAGCTCGCGGCAGCGAAGCGGCATCTATACGTGGTTCTCGATGACAGCAAGGACGGGTTCGGTATCCACAAGCTGGACGTCGACGACGACAATCTTGGCGGCGGGCGCGCAGAGTCGCCCTGAGCCTCCACTCCTCCGCGTGGCGTTCCCAACCATCAACAATCGCGCGCAGTTCGCCGCCGTGGGCAGCAGCATCATCGCCATAGGCTCCTGCCGCAACATGGACATATCCGAAAAAGACGAGGCCGGCTGCGTCTTCATCTACGACACCAAGCCGGGCGTGCAGGTCTTTTCGCCTCAGCTTCCGGAAGGCTTCCTCCGCGGTTGGTGTTTCAACCAGGCGGCGATGGCCGTCGGGAACAGGCTCTACATGTTAGA
Source organism: Lolium rigidum (assembly GCF_022539505.1). Taxonomy (NCBI): domain Eukaryota; kingdom Viridiplantae; phylum Streptophyta; class Magnoliopsida; order Poales; family Poaceae; genus Lolium; species Lolium rigidum. The sequence goes on from NC_061510.1 coordinate 409,831,859, forward strand.
GTCGTCCGGGTCTGAGTACTACTACAAGTACCTCGACGAGGACTTGTGTCCCTTGGGCCTGCACTGCCGCCGATCGCGGCAGCAAGGACGACGAGTTCTGGAACTGGCGGCCATTGTCCCCTTCCTCTCCGTGGTTGGGGGACAAAGAGGAGCCATTGTTTTCTTTCTCTTTGTGTTGGTGGAGCGACAACGATAATCTTCTGATGTTACCCTTCGAAGCCGATCACATCACGGCGCACGCGGTGCACACGACGCCAGGTGCGGTGCCGCGCGAACACAAGATCTTTGTGTATGTAAGTTCCACGCCAACGAGCGAAGAAAGTGCTACCTTCTCTTTCTGCTCACTAAGGACGAGGAGCGAGTGGACGGTTCCAGTGAGATGAATTCGGCACGGTGGCTGGCACCTGCCGATCGTCAGCCACGCCCACTATGATGGAACGCTCGACACATGGCTCGGACTCCACCTGGCGGATGGGTACAGCCGTCGGTGCGACTGATACATGTGCACAGCTAAGGGCATCTCCAACGCAGAGACCCAAATGGGAATCTTTCGTCCGTTTAGGTCTTTTCGGACAAAAACAGCACCCAACGGGGCAACCTAAACCCAAAACGGACAGCCATTAAAGTCCGGGGCGACCCAAACCGGTCCCAAATCTGGGCGGACTTTGCGTCTGTCCGGATGGTTTCGGACGGCTCGGACGTCCGGTTTTATCCGCCCAGCCCCACACCTTCTCTCTCCTCTATCTTCTTTTTCCCATGATTATGGCCGGAATAGCCACCGGAGTTTGGCTGGCCTGGCCAACTGCCGGCGCCGCCGACGTATGGCGTACCCCGGCGCCGACTCCTCCTTTTTTTTCATCCGTGCCCGAAGTTGCCGCTGCCAAAACGAGCTCCGGCGAGAAAGTTCGTCGACGGCGACGGGCAGGGCGACGAGCAAGGGCGTGGGCGGAGCCAGCCGCGTCGGCCACGGGCGGGGCCGGGGCCGGCAGCGTCGGCCACGGGCGGGGCCGGAGCCGGCCGTCGCGCCACGGGCGGGGGCGGGCGGGCACGGAGCTCGCCGCGAGCACGGGCGTGGGCGGAGCTCGCCGCGAGCACGGGCGGACCAGCCGCGTCGGCCACGGGCGGGGGCGGAGCTGGCCGTCGCGCCACGGGCGGGGCCGGAGCTGGCCGTCGCGCCACGGGCGGGGGCGGGTGGGCACGGCCACGGGCGGGGCCGGGCGAGCGGGCACGGCCACGGGCGGGGGCGGGCGAGCGGGCACGGCCACGGGCGGAGGCGGGCGAGCGGGCACGGCCGGGGCGGCGCCGGCCGCGTCGGCCACGGGCGGGGCCAGAGCTGGCCGTCGCGCCACGGACGGGGCGGGCGGGCACGGCCGGGGCGGGGCCGGAGTTGGCCGTCGCGCCACGGGCGGGGGCGGGCGGGCACGGCGGGGGCGGGGCCGGAGCTGGCCGTGCGCGCCACGGCCGGGGCGGAGCCGGCCGCATCTCGCCACGACGGCGCCGCGAGCCGCGCCACGCCACGACGAGGCCCCGTGCCGCGCCTCGCCACGAGCACGGCCCCTGTCGCGCTCCCGCCATGGCCTCCTCCAGATGCTGCCCGCGCGCCTGGCCTCCTCCGGATTTTGCGCGCGCCCGCCATGGCCTCCTCCAGCCAGCCATGGCCTCCTACAGCTGCTGCCCCGCGCCCGCCATGGACTACAAGGAGGAAGTAGTACAAGGAGTTGTTGCGCCGGTGGAAGTAGTACAAGGAAAGAGATGATTTTATTTTATTTGGGTCTTGCTGCGTTGGGGATTACTAGCTGAGACCAATGTCCGCCGCGCGCATCCGCATGTCTGTGCGGCGACCCAAACGACCCAAAACAGATGTCCGTTTGGGTCGCCTGGTTGGAGATGCCCTAAAGTCACGTCCGCCCCATCTGAGTGGACGGTCGGCAAGGAGAAGTTGTGCTGCCTCGACGAGGACACCGTAGCCGGTTTGATCCACGTCGACGCAAGGCTGGTGCCCATGGTGTCCACAGATGTAGAAGCTAGCATCGAGTACTGCCTCATGGAGATCCTGTGGCCTAAGGAGAGCGACTGCATCGGTGACGGTGACAAATGTCTTCTACGACTTACCACTTTCCATGTCAAACCCGGAGAGAACGGCGAGCCTGTGGCCACGGCTAGCCGGCCGGCTCGCTCTTACAAATTGTCAATGTACAATAGGTTTTTTCAAGCTCAAGCGTGCTGGATGTAATTTGGTTCAGGCGTTCATTAAAAATAAGCTCACAAATTCAAAGGTTGGTTGGTGGTAATAGAGTGTATGATGGTTTATAATGACCGATGCAGAAAAAAATATGAAGATAGTTTGGGCGGGCAGCTGTATATTACCGTTGGCGTTTGCTCCGGTACAACCCCTCCCCTAAAGTCAAAGCAAACTTAAATACAAGGACGGCTGAGATCGCTTGATACCTCTTCGTTTAATATTAAACGGGTATACGTAGCCCTGTACAAAATCCGTATGATCCAACTAAATTGTATACCGCATACGTATTTCTCTTCTAAAAGGCCCCTAGGCTACCCGGCCAGAGAAGACATCCTCAGGGGGCAAACAATCCTGGCCGTTGATTGGCCCTTAAACAGTAAAATTTTCAGCCCACTTTCACCCACAGCCATCGGATACGGTTATAAATTTTGTTACTTGGTTTCATCTGCTGGCTACATGACCGCTGGGCCATCCTGTGCGTGGGAGCCTCCAGCGAGAGACGCAGCGAGGGGCTGGCTCACGTCGCCCTTTTTCTATCCTTGTGTCTGGGCCTTTTCGTGGTAGGCCAATGGGTGGGCAGTGAAAACCTAGATCGAAAATCACTCTCCCAATCACATATCACCACTATTTTCCAATCCCCTGCTCTCCTCTCCCCTCCTCCCCCAATCCTCGTCTCCTCTCCTCCTTCCCCAATCGCCGCCGCCTCTTGTTTTCCTACACGGGCCGCCACACGAGGTGCTGCAGGGGAGGCGGGTGGACGGAGGAAGGGCGCCCTGAGCAACGAGGCGGCTGGATGCGGGAGTTGGTGGCGGCTAGACGGGCGGATCCGGTGCAGGACGGGCGGAATCCATGGCAAGGCCGCTTTGAAGAGCTCGTACATCACTGCTTGGGGCTGGAGATGCAGGAGAGAAAAGATCTCCTCCAAGTGCTGCCAGAATCGGCCCTAGCTCCAGGAATTCAGGTACGACACACAACTTTTTCCCTTTCTCATGCTTAAGTACCATGAACTCGTCCTTCTCACGTCGTCACCAGGTTGGCACAGGTAGGAGGACACGATGTGTGGCCTCCTCCGCCCCCGTGATCCAGTGACAGTCTTCTCTTACAATATGCTTTGCACTTTTCGTTTTTATTCCCAGTTTATAATGTAGTAATTTGTTTGACTGTGATTTTTTCAGATCCTGGTGCAGCGTGGCCTGCTCCGCCCCCGTGATCCTTGTTAGAGGCAGCAGCAAGAGGGTCCATCTATTGTTGACATGAAAGAGTAGAAGGTAGTTTTACTCTGCATGAACTCTACTAAGATTTTAGGTCAGATCTTAAAGTTGGCAGTAGACTAGCTAGCTCCACACATGAGAACTGAGTAGACTGAACCATCAAGCTATAAAGTGGATAAAGATATAGTGTTCCGTATACATCTGATAAAATGTGAGAAAAAAGATGCCCTTGCAAGCTATAAATCAAAATTAAGAAACTTATTTTGGCTCTACGTGATTCCAGAATCGAGGGATCCCTTTTTTGTTGGAATTTTTATGATGGATAGTGGTTTACCTACAAATTTGATAGTTTGAGAGGCCTCACTTCTACCCATTATCCTTTCCCTTTGTGTTGTTGCTCAGAGGTGAGTCCGCACCTCCTCTTTTCTTTCTTTGTCATGGTTAGTGATGTGATGGTTCTATTCATTTCCTAATATCCCAAATATTGACCAGATGTTTGAGAATACTTTAAAAGTATTCCGATTGCACTTGAAGAGCTTGTTATGGATAGTAATTCAATCTTGATAGGGTTCTTATACTGCAGCTCATGTAAATAATAGGGTTCTTTCAAGTAATGGATGCACTCAGTTTTCTATTCTCTTGTGATAGGGTTCCTTTTGTTATGCACATGTCAGCAAGTAGGATATATTAATGGTTAGTCGACCTTGTCTGAATTTGCCAGTGCGAGCTATATAACATTTACTTTATACTCCATGCTCTTAGGCCTGGATAATTAAATGTTAGGTCTCAATTCTTTTTTATCCTCTTGTGATAGGGTGTCTTTTGTTATATGTATGCTTACTTCTTTATTTTGATAATGCAGTTTAAATATTTGCTTATGATGCAGTGAGATAATATGCCAGGTTTGCCTCTTTGTGGTCCACTCAATTTGAGAATAAATATGAGTATGTAGTGGTCCGTAGGATTCTTGTCAGTTTTGTTCCATTTGCACTACTATCACAGTAAACCTGAAATTGTAGTTATGTTCCATTTTGTTTGATATATAACATAGACATTATTGTTGTTTTTTCAGCTAAAGCAACGGCAACTCCAGGAAAATCGTGTGTTTGCTGCTGTTAATAAAATGCAGATCCAATTAGTGTCCGTCAGCTGTGCGGAAATACGAGTATCTCCAGGTGACTCTCCTGAATATGCTTGCCATGCGATTAATTTAAATTACTTTCTTGCCATTGCATATCTGAAATTTCTTTTCGCTTGATGGGCTTACCTGTTGCTTTGCATTATTGGTGACCATTGATGTTTTCCTTGTGCAGTGGAGTCCATACTCGATGGTAGGCTTGATGGATATGCAAATGTGCTTGGACTGGTGTCTTGCGGGAGGCACCCTCAAACCAATCCTTGGTTAGTTGTGTTCCATTGTTTTTCACTGGCCAAAACCCAGGGATGGTCAATATGAAGCTAACTCTGTATTACCTTCTTTTTTGAGCCTGAATTATTTAGTGCACATAACCTGATTTGAGTTTGTCGTTCAACCTATAAGAGAGAACGTTGTGTAGAGAGTTGCAATTTCTTGGCGTTCAAATTTGAATGAATATATGCAGCCACCTCTGTGTCAGTACAAAATGATATTGGTGAACTGAGAACAATATGCAAGAATCACTAGAACAACACTCGAACGTGCAATGTTGAATCAACTGCTTGTAAGGGGTCAGATAAATAAAGCAGATTGCTGGGCTTTAACTAGGCTCAAACTGGACTGGATGTATTAATTTAGGCCGGTCAGATAAATAAGGTTATTGTTTAATCCGTGGGTACAGTTCAGCGTGTATAAATTTAAGAAGCAACTAGGTCAGATGTGCAATTAACATGTAGGATGCAAATGGATATCAGTCAACCCTATTTATTAAAACATTTGACTTCACTTCTCATATGGGTTTGGTGTTAACAGTTACATGATTAATTAACGCTGAGTTCTTGATGTTTACTTCCAACTAAAGAAGATAGCAAGATAGCATAAAAAATTGTGATAGATTTATAGGATAATCTCACTCTCTCTCTCTCTCTCGGGTGTGGTTAATACACAAAGGTAAAATTTGATAAGTTCGTCCGCAGTGTATAACCTTCATTAGTCAACATGGTTCAGTGTGTGCCGAGGGCAACTGCATCATTTTTTATGAATTAAATTTAGCATCATTTTATTGTTTCAATGATTCCATCTTAATATCTATGTAATGTGCTGATGGAATTATTTCAAAATTTACCGCCAGGAAGCACAAATGCAGTAAATTGGTAGCTGCTTGGACCATCTGCTTCTTGCAGTACCAGGTTAAAACGAATTTATGGTTCTTGTGTAACCATCTCACTGAAATGAGGGAACGTGAGAGGTGTTTGTGGTCAGTAGACTTCTCACTTGGCAACCAATTAATATTCTTGCCTTCACTTCTTCATTTACATGCACACCACTTTGCTTTCTCCGGATACCATATAATAATAACAGCTACACATTTCAACATGATGCCATATAAAGCTTGATAAAATCAATCTCCGGAAGAATTTTTTTCTCTACCGAAATCTGAAGGAATTATATAAGCATGTGTTATTTAACCAGAGATAAACTTTATCAGTTTAGAACAAGTAGCTTTGTTCACGTCTTCGTGATCAAGATAAAATTTTATTCCTCTTTGTTTCAAGGTGTGGTAACCTTTTCAATGATGTTATCTAATTAAGCTCCTTAACAGGTATAAGTTATTTCTACCTTCATATTTATATTTCCTTTTTCGTACCAAAGCACACAAATTGTGATATTGTATGAGGTTCCATTATATTGACTCATGTTTCATCTGCTTTCAGTTTCATGAGATGATGGGCGATGAAAAAAACACCTGTGCAGTAGCTGCGGCACTTGGAACCATGCTATTACGAGTCTTCACCTTCGCCTACACTTTATATGTATGTAAACATTTTTTATACAGTCTTTGCAGCGAACTTTTAATCACATGCGGGGATTTCTTCTTTCATGCGATCTTTTTAGATCAAGAGCTCTTACCAGACCAATCTCTTTATACGCTGCAGATTGTGGACTGACCGTATGTGAAGATAATGAGGATTGCTACCGGAGCATGGCCACTTGTGGTGGTTAATGAATGGGCATGGACGTGAAGCTGCTTTCAATCAATAGAGAACATGTGTTGGCCCAGACCAAGCTCCACACATTACTCGTGGTAATTTATCAGGTTGGCTGCCACCTCTGAGTTTATACATAATGAGATCATTCGGTAGTAATTTGTGCTGTAGATATGAGTTTTGAGAAGAGAAAAAAGACATGTAAAATCGTACCATATAATAATTATGTTGTTTCTTTCAAAATACTTGACATGGATACTTGCACCTCCTGAGTTTGTACATAATGTTGTTGCCTACAGGACAATGTTATTGTAACTTCGCTAAAATTCGGTACAATGTACATGTGAATTCCACCACTTGGCTTCTGTAATATACTTATGATGGTTATAGTACTCTCTTGCTTTTGCTTCTGCGCGGGGGTGCACTGTGTCGTATGACAATGTTATTGAACATTAGCAATTTTTTCATACAAGTTTTGCCATTATTGCCATTGTTGTATTGTAACTGTAGTAGTATAGTGGTTCTCAATTTTCTGTTACGTTGGAAACCTAAATTATTTACCCATAGACATTTGTCATTGGTTTCTTAGTGATGATCCTGGTGTATTTTTATTGAAAAAATAACACTGTATGTACTTTTGAAAAAAATAGCACTACTTAACTGATTAAAACTTGTGGTTAGAGTACTTTCTTCATTTTGCCTGTGCGCCGGGGCGCACCGGGTCATCTAGTGTATATAATTATGTATGTACGTGGATTATTGGTGGCGATTCGTCAGCGCGGTGGCGGTCGTGGCCGTCGGGCGGGAGGAGCAACAAGGTGGTGATGGGCAGCCACGAGGCACTGTGAGGCGAAATTGGACGACACGAGTCTCGGCAATGTCTCGTAGGTCCGTACCGGTATGGTTGGGGCGGCATGCAGGCTAGACGGCGGCGTGACGGCGCGATGAACGGCTGGATAGTCCGCCCCGGACAGTCCGGTGCAATTTGGCCGGACTGTCCATCGCGTTGGGAACGAGATTAACCGGACTGTTTTGCGGTGCTTGCGTTGGACTGTCTTGTAGCGCCGGACTGTCTTGTGGTGTTTACGCCGGACAGTCTTGCGGCGCCGGACTGTCTTGCGGTGCCCGCCGGACTGTCTTGCGGCGACTGTATGCCTATACGTGGAAATACTGAGTTTTGGATCTGGGCTTGGATATGGGCCTAAATAATACCGGTTGGGTTTTGTTGAGTTTGGGGAGGGGGTTGTACTGGAGCAAGCCCCATTACCGTTTAGTCATATTAGGTAGTTTAAAATTGGAATCTAGATATATCTTTACTAGTTTTTTTTTGTTTTAAGTATTTACTACTATATAAACAGCCTTAGAAAATCAATTATCATCGATCAATATACAATTACTATTCCACAATCTTACATGGTATCGGAGTAGTTCGTTTCACCGAGGTTTAGCCACCCACCGCTTTCGCTGCTCCGTCTTGGGGGAGATCGATCTTCACCGGGAGCATCCGATTTCGTAGCTAGTTTTCTTCCGATCAGTACAGATCGGTTCATAGTAATAGCAATTTTTGTGTTATTTTCTCTCCCCATTAGATCTTTATTTTTTTTCTTTAGCCAACAAACATCTGATTAGTCCTCTTGGCGCCGGTGCAATTCAGAAGATCAATCTTCCTTGACTACCCGGTACATAGCAGCGTGCATCTCCTGCTTGGGCTCATCACGCATTGCCTCGTGCGGGTTTCATGCACACGGATTACCCAGGTTCGTCCTCGACATCTACTTCAACAAATACTTCATCCACCATGACCTCGTCGCCAGAATTGCAGTATATTTTTGTTTGCACGCTCGTGCTTAACTTTCTTTTGAAGCTACTTCGTCTACTCCGACGTACCGATGAACAACTTGTAGTCACCGACCGTTTACGGAGATCTTCTCTGCTACTTCATCTCACCTTGCTGAAGCAACTTCTTATAGTAGCTAGCTCATTCCTAATGCCTACAATTCCAACAGAAGTAGCGACATGCCATCTCCATACATCCATGCATCCTGGTACACATTTTCTAACACGTGTGCCATCCATATCTACTGTATTCGATGATACAAGTTATATGGTGGATGTGTATATATGCTAATTAATAGATAGATGTGTGGTATATATATATATATTGAAGGATAGACACGAGTACATGTTTCTCTAAATGTAGTGATGGTGTTAGGTATGCTGGGTGATGTTTTAGTACGTGTCCTAAGGTTTCTCAAATTATAACTTCACTTAAAGTGGAACAAATATTATGCATGTGGTTTGGTGGCCTTGTACAACTGGTGCATACCTCAACTGGTGCTACCTGTGCGACAGCAAAGTCACATCCGACCCGTCGGAGTGGAAGGTTGGGAATGAGTGGTTATGCTATCTGGACGAGGACATTGCTGCTGGTTGGATCCACGTCGATGCCAAGCTTGTGCCGATGGCGATGGTGGATCAAACTGGCACTGAGTACTGCATCATGGAACGCCTGAAGCCTGAGAGAGGCGAGTGCTTGGGTGAGGGCGACAAATGGCTTCTGCATTTTTACTACTTCCCGTGTCAAGAGCGGCGAGAACGGGGGAATGGTGTTTTGGCACATGGGAGCATATGCTCCCTTTATTTTGAAATACATGTTATATACATTTTGAAATTTTAAAAAATTGAAACGAAAAATTTGCACGTACATCTTCACGTGTTACACGCTCACAAAGTCGTTTCATAAAAATCCGACTTATCATGTGACGTGTGTAAAAAAGGAAAAATTCAATGCTGAAAATAAGGCTTTTCAGGAGATAAATTTTCTCTTTTTTTACACAGACCACAAAACATATTGGTTCCTCACGAAACTTGACGAACGTACATATATTGTTGAGATGTACATGTAGAATTTTTTGTTAAAATTTTCCAACATTTTGAAATATAATTTTTTGATACAGGGAGCATATGCACCCGGGAGCCGTATTGAATTTCCGCGAGAACGGCGAGATGTCAAACGGCCAAGGATATATTCATTTTATCAGGCACACATATTAATTGGTTTCTTTGCTAGATGTCAAACGACATACCTTAAAGAAGTATCAGATCTCGGTACTGTTAGGTTGATCTCCACCATGTTCAAGTCCAACGGCTCGACGTGCCCTTTGACCGCGCCCTGATCGGGGGCGCCCAACCATTCGCTGGTTGGTGGGTCCCTGTCGCCTGCACTATATAGAGTGGTGGGGCCAGTGGCACTCGATACAAGGTTGCCCTAAGCTGCCACTCGCCCCACCAGACGACCCACCGATTAGGGTTAGTGCAGTGCCGACGGGAAGATCCGCCGCCACCCCTCTCGCTCGACCTCATGCTGTCGCCGTCGCCGTCGCCACCATCTCCATGCCGACGTCCTCCGGTACCTCTGCAACGGTGAAGGTGACCCTCGATCTCTCTCTCCCCCACAGAGTCCATGAACACCTTTTGTTACAGATATAGAAACTACTCGTTTAGATCTACACTAGTTGATCCACGGGATTCAACACTTCCTTCATAAACGATTGAGAATCGGCTGCCTACATCACCGCACACGCGGTGCACGTGCCGCCGGGGGCGCCTTCTCCGCAGGACTACGAGCCCCTCGTGTCCGCCAACTACAACCGGAACACCGGGATGGGGGCTACCTTCTCTTTCTGCTCGCGGAGCCGTAAGTGGACGCTCCACAACGACTGGGAGCTGCCGGTCATCGGCCACGCGCACTATGACGGCGAGCTGGACACGTGGGTTGGGCTCCACGCGGTTGAAACCGACACATATCGCCGTCCCCCACGGATGGGCGCCTCTGCACCGGCCATGTCATGTCTGACCCCGAGGAGTGAAAGGTCGGCACGGAGAAGCTGTTCCGCCTCGATAAGGATGTCGATGCTGGATGGAGGCACATCGATGCCAAGCTCGTGCCCCTAGCTAGGGCCGTGAACAAACAAGGCAGCGGGTACTGCCTCATGGAGCGCTTGCGGCCCGAGGGCAAGGAGGACAGCTTAGGCGACGGTGACAAGTGTCTGCTACGGCTGACTGCTTTCTATGTCGAGCGTCGCATGGACGGCGAACCCGTGGTGTCTGATCACCGTCTAGTTCGCTCTTACAAAGTCTCCAGGTACAATACCTTGTTTGATGCTCAAGTGTTTTGGATGTAATAATTCACACATTCAGACGGGTTCATTGAATTCTTGCGGACAACTTTGGTTTACAACTTCTTAGAATGTTGGCGATGGTTTTTTTATGATCAATAAATCATGGCTTTGCAGTGCCATTTTGCTGATTTATTTCTTAGGATTGTGTACGTTGAGACTTCAGGCAAAATGTCTACATTCATTCAGCAAATATTCAAGTTATTATTTTTCATTTTCTACCCAGGCAAATGATGTGTTGGTGAAGAGGATCTACACAATTTGTGTAAGTTAATACGTTGAAAAAACATCAGCTGAAATTGTTGAGTTCCATGTATTTTGGCACACATAAATGTTCAATCTTTGACTAGAACATTTATGCCTACCAATTTTCGGTGAGACCGTGAGAGTACTTTAAAGAGGAAATGCCTGAAAGGGACATCATTAGGCAATGTCCACACGCATCAGTGTTGTGCCCTTGTTTAAAGTGGTTGCCCCAAGCTCGACTTTTGGGGATTAAACTCCCGAGATCGGCCTACGGTTTTTTGGTTTACAACTTCTTAGAATGTTGGCGATGGTTTTCTATGATCAATAAATCATGGCTTTGCAGTACCATTTTGCTGATTTTTTTCTTAGGATTGTGTTGAGAGTTCGGGCAAAATGTGTACGCTCATTTAGCAAATATCTAGGTTATTATTTTTCATTTTCTACCCAGGCAGATTATGTGTGGGTGAAGAGGATCTAGAGAATTTGTGTAAGTTAATACACTGAAAAAACTTCAGCTGAAATTGTTGAATTCCATGTATTTTGGGACACATTACAATATCACTGAGTTAGTCTTCGTACGATCTTTGACTAGAACATTTATGCCTACCAATTTTCGGTGGGAGTACTTTTAAGAGGAAATGCCTGAAAAGGTCCTCATTAGGCAATGTCCACACGCATCAGTGTTGTGCCTTGTTTAAAGTGGTTGCTGGAAGCTTGGCTTTTGGGGATTAAACTCCCAAGATCGGCCTAAGTTTGGACTCGGTGACATCGGCACGTGTGGCGATCCCTTCTCAAAGGTTTTAACCTTGGAGTTATCTACTCTTTGTTTGTTTCCATCTCTTAGCATAGAGTTAGTGCTAGTCACTCTTTCTTTAATTATAGATATATCTATTTTAATGGAAAGAAATATGGATCGGTGGGAGTACTACATTAGAGCCGGAAACATCTCGCTCGATAATGAAATTTGGAAAGGCTAAAATTTACCGAAACTTTATATGAATGGTGGAACGATTAATGTTGCACATCGGCAGCGAACGAGGACCTCACACCTGCAAAGCGTACTAGTTGCCTTGTGGACAGGGATGAGATCTAGTATCAACCATCGTCGTAAGGCCATAGATCTCAACCAGTATTTGTTGTTCAACTGCAAAAAAAAACATTAAAGAAAAACGCACTTGTCGTTCCTAGTCGAAAATCTGTCTTTCCGAATTGGTGGCCAACCAAAGGCAATGACAATAGTTGTGTAAGTCATTTTTAGATAGCACTCTAATATAGATATGTTAAATACATAGTACCACCGTCTCAACAACATAGCCATGGCAATCTATTTCAATTCCAAGGGAAACCAGCCGAAGGTCTTGTGAAAGAACTGCTTTTTCATAGACTAAATATTTGTTGTCCATATTATTCTGAAGACAAGTGTGGTTCATTAAGGGAGGAGTAGAAGGCTATGGGAGCTCATGAAGATTTTCGCAACAAGGTGATTCTAGAAGTTCTAGCAGCGGCAAGGGTGAATGGGCACGCAACGTTTTCTTCGATTTCATGCTCTTAAACTATTTATGTTTTTGAATGGGAGTAATGAACCAAGACGTGAATATTGGCATTCATCCATAATATTGTAATATTGTGTCTGATTAATTTTTTTAGCCTTTTTAGTTACTCCTGATTTTGTAGAATTGATATTTTATTCTGATTTCCTGCAAGAGAGGTTCCATGGTTCTCGTATAGTGAAGAAAACCAGCTGAGAAGTAGTTTTTTCTGAACCTAGTTAAGAAGTAGCTACTACTACCTCCATCGTAAAGTTTAATGTTTATATTTTTTTTAACAATCAAACTATGTCAAGTTTGACCAAACTTTTATCAAAAATCATTAACATGTAAAATACAAAATCAATATCACTAGATAGATAGTGAAATATATATTCATATGGTATCTTTAAAATATCTTATTTATTGATATTTTTTTAAAGTTTGATCAAACTCTACTTAGTTTACTTTTTTTAAAATATAGTATTATAATCTTTAAGCATTGGGATAGAGGTAGTATAAACCGGCAACAACTCACGGGGATAGAGGGGGTATCTTTGCCTCGACAACCGACGGGGTCCTTTTTAGTCTGGCCCAGTTGTCTGATGGCCCAAAAATGCAATTACACTGCCCCGAACCACTATGTTTCCAACGACCATGCTTCTTCCTCATCGTCCTCCTCCGAGCAACAGCCGCAGCAGCATGCCTCCATCTCCGTCCCCGCGCGCGCCTCGCCCTCTACACGCGGTAACCCCCTACCCTTCCTGCGCTGCAGTGGTTCAAGTGTCACTGCTTTTCCCGTGGGCTCGTTCGAAGTACCGGCGTTCTTCTATTCTAGTGCGCGCAACTTGTTTGCCGAATTGCTCGTGGTAGTCTGGCAATCACAACACCATAAATGCAATTCGTAGATTTGTTTACTAGGTAGATTGGACCTTGTGTTGTGAAGGAGACACGAAACTAGACTATGGCCCAGTCTAACCGAATCTGTCAGGCTATTTTTACTTAAGCTGCATCTGTTCTGTTCCAGTCTAAACTGAATCTGTATATCGTCCATGTGCACTCCTGGACCGTGCATTGTTTTCCAGAAACTTTTTCTCCTCATTCCCTTGCGTGCCAAAACTATGGGTTAGACTTGCTTTGACTTGTTCGAATACTACTACTGAACTGAAGATGCTTTCTAGTTTGCATTGAATAGGTTGGTCATGATTCATCTACTTTGGAATCTTTTGATCAACCGCTGATGAAATCATGTGTTATACTTTGCTTTCAAACACTAGTTAGCTGAACATGGTCTGCGTTGTCCGACGTTGGTGACGATTAGAGCAGCAAATATACATGTTCAGTGTCACCTTCTTATGTCCATCCCATGTGCCAGTCCAATGTTTCTAGTCTTGCAGGAATCACCCCAGCGACATGTCATAGCACATTCTGGCACTTCATGGAACACGCCAGGAATATCTGAAACTGAAGCTACAATAACTGAATCTTCAGTAGCTGTCCAAGGTGGTACCGCCCCTCTGGTTCAGGCGCTGAAATCAACTACAGCTCAAGACGTGTCCTGCTTTCACTTTCCTGGGCACAACAGAGGGAAAGCTGCTCCATCTTCCTTGCTGAACCTTATTGGCACGGGAGCGTTTTTGCATGACCTGCCCGAGCTACCTGGGCTTGACGACCTCTTCTACCCCAGGGGTGTGATTTTGGATGCTCAGAACCGGGCGGCTCAACTGTTTGGATCATCGAAAACATGGTTCCTGGTCAACGGGACTACCTGCGGAATCCAGGCCGCAGTGATGGCTACCTGCTCCCCAGGTGACTTCCTCATTGTTCCTCGAAACTGCCACATTTCAGTGATCTCTGCACTGGTTCTATCTGGTGCGGTGCCTAAGTATATAGTACCAGAGTACAATTCTGGGTGGGACATTGCTGGTGGTATCACGCCGTCACAGGTAGATAGAGCACTGAAGGAGCTTGAGAAGGATGGGAAAAAAATAGGTGATGTTCTTGTTACTTCACCGACCTATCATGGCATATGCAGCAATGTGCAATGCATCGTTGATGTTTGTCATCCGTTGCACATTCCAGTTATAGTTGATGAGGCACATGGTGCGCATTTCAGGTTCCATGACAGTTTTCCAAGCACAGCGATTGAGCAAGGTGCTGACTTGGTTGCGCAATCCACACATAAGGTTCTGAGCTCGCTTACACAGTCCTCGATGCTTCACATGGCTGGAGGTCTCTTGGATGCAGATAAAGTGAGCCAATGCCTCCAGTTGCTCCAGAGCTCAAGCCCAAGCTACCTCCTCCTGTCATCTTTAGATGCTGCAAGAGCTCAGTTGAGCGAGAACGTGAAATATTTTGATGAGCCAGTGGATATGGCTTTAGAAGCAAAAGACCAGCTGAGGCTAATCCCAGGGATATCTCTCCTTGACTTGTCAAACTTTGTTTCTGACTTCCCTGCTATTGATCCTTTGCGTATCACACTAAGTGCGTCAGATCTACATTTATCTGGATACGAAGCAGATGATGTTTTCGCTGAAGAACATCGAATTTTATCTGAGTTTGTCGGTACAAAGGCAGTGACATTTGTAGTCAACTTAGGGACCAGACGACAAGATGTTGGAAAGCTTGTACAGTGTGCAAATCATCTTTCAGAAAAATACTTCTCTGCACATTAATCCAGAGTTGGAAAACATAACCATTTTGGTAGCCTGATACGTCTCCGACGTATCGATAATTTCTTATGTTCTATGCCATATTATTGATGATACCTACATGTTTTATGCACACTTTATGTCATATTCGTGCATTTTCTGGAACTAACCTATTAACAAGATGCCGAAGTGCCGATTGCTCGTTTTCTGCTGTTTTTGGTTTCAGAAATCCTAGTAAGGAAATATTCTCGGAATTGGACGAAATCAAAGCCCGGGGGCCTATTTTTCCACGAAGCTTCCAGAAGTCCGAAGACGAGACGAAGAGGGGCCACGGGGTGGCCAAACCCTAGGGCGGCGCGGCCCCACCCCCGGCCGCGCCGGCCTATGGTGTGGGCCCCCGTGCCGCCTCTTGACCTGCCCTTCCGCCTATAAAAAGTCTCCGCGACGAAACCCCCGCACCGAGAGCCACGATACGGAAAACCTTACTGAGACGCCGCCGCCGCCGATCCCATCTCGGGGGATCCAGGAGATCGCCTCCGGCACCCTGCCGGAGAGGGGAATCATCTCCCGGAGGACTCTACACCGCCATGGTCGCCTCCGGAGTGATGAGTGAGTAGTTCACCCCTGGACTATGGGTCCATAGCAGTAGCTAGATGGTTGTCTTCTCCTCATTGTGCTTCATTGTTGGATCTTGTGAGCTGCCTAACATGATCAAGATCATCTATCCGTAATTCTATATGTTGCGTTTGTCGGGATCCGATGGATAGAGAATACCATGTCATGTTAATTATCAAGTTATTACATATGTGTTGTTTATGATCTTGCATGCTCTCCGTTTCTAGTAGAGGCTCTGGCCAAGTTTTTACTTTTAACTCCAAGAGGGAGTACTTATGCTCGATAGTGGGTTCATGCCCGCATTGACACCGGGACGAGTGACGAAAAGTTCTAAGGTTGTGTTGTGCTGTTGCCACTAGGGATAAAACATTGGCGCTATGTCCGAGGATGTAGTTGTTGATTACATTACGCACCATACTTAATGCAATTGTATGTTGCTTTGCAACTTAATACTGGAGGGGTTCGGATGATAACCTGAAGGTGGACTTTTTAGGCATAGATGCAGTTGGATGGCGGTCTATGTACTTTGTCGTAATGCCCAATTAAATCTCACTATACTTATCATGTCATGTATGTGCATTGTTATGCCCTCTCTATTTGTCAATTGCCCGACTGTAATTTGTTCACCCAACATGCTTTTATCTTATGGGAGAGACACCTCTAGTGAACTGTGGACCCCGGTCCATTCTTTAATACTGAAATACAAATCTGCTGCAATACTTGTTTTTACTGTTTTCTCTGCAAACAATCATCTTCCACACAATACGGGGTAATTAATCCTTTGTTACAGCAAGCCGGTGAGATTGACAACCTCACTGTTTCGTTGGGGCAAAGTACTTTGGTTGTGTTGTGCAGGTTCCACGTTGGCGCCGGAATCTCTGGTGTTGCGCCGCACTACATCCCGCCGCCATCAACCTTCAACGTGCTTCTGGACTCCTACTGGTTCGATTAAACCTTGGTTTCTAACTGAGGGAAACTTGCCGCTGTGCGCATCACACCTTCCTCTTGGGGTTCCCAACGGACGTGTCAACTACACGCATCAAGCAAATTTACGGCGCCGTTGCCGGGAGATCAAGACACGCTGCAAGGGGAGTCTCCACTTCTCAATCTCTTTACTTTGTTTTTGTCTTGCTTTATTTTATTTACTACTTTGTTTGCTGCATTATATCAAAACACAAAAAAATTAGTTGCTAGTTTTACTTTATTTGCTATCTTGTTTGCTATATCAAAAACACAAAAAAATTAGTTACTTGTTTTACTTTACTTAATATCATGCATGTTTTTATTTCACTAGTTAAGCATAATGGAAAACAACAAAAATATGAGAGATCTTTATGAACTTTATCTTGAATTAGGACATGATGTGTTTGAAGAGAGAATTAAAAAGCCCATGGAACTTTATATGCATGCTAATGGGAATGTTATTACTATGGATGCTTTGAACACCATTGTTGCTAATGCTATGGAAAATTCTAAGCTTGGGGAAGCTGGCTCTGATGAGCATGATCTTTTTAGTTCCCCAAGCATTGAGGAGAAAATTTTCTTTTATGATTACAATATGCCTCCTATATATGATGATAGCCACTTTGTTGAATTTGCTCCCACTACAACTAATAAAATTGATTATGCCTATGTGGAGAGTAATAATTTTATGCATGAGACTCATGATAAGAATGCTTTATGTGATAGTTATATTGTTGAGTTTGCTCATGTTGCTACTGAAAGTTATTATGAGAGAGGAAAATATGGTTGTAGAAATTTTCATGTTACTAAAATGCCTCTCTATGTGCTGAAATTTTTGAAGCTACACTTGTTTTATCTTCCTATGCTTGTAACTTTGCTCTTCATGAACTTGTTTATTTACAAGATTCCTATGCATAGGAAGCATGTTAGACTTAAATGTGTTTTGAATTTGCTTCTTGATGCTCTCTTTTGCTTCATACTCTATTTTTCATGTGAGCATCATTAAAACTGCTGAACCCATCTTAACGGCTATAAAGAAAGAACTTCTTGGGAGATAACCCATGTGTTATTTTGCTACAGTACTTTGTTTTATATTTGTGTCTTGGAAGTTGTTTACTACTGTAGCAACCTCTCTTTATCTTAGTTTTATGTTTTGTTGTGCCAAGTAAAGTCTTTGATAGAAAAGTAAGTACTAGATTTGGATTACTGCGCAGTTCCAGATTTCTTTGCTGTCACGAATCTGGGTCTATCTCCCTGTAGGTAGCTCAGAAAATTACGCCAATTTACGAGCATGATCCTCAGATATGTACGCAACTTTCATTCAATTTGAGCATTTTCGTTTGAGCAAGTCTGGTGGCCTAATAAAATCCATCTTTACGGACTGTTCTGTTTTGACAGATTCTGTCTTTTATTTCGCATTGCCTCTTTTGCTATGTTGGATGAATTTCTTTGATCCACTAATGTCCAGTAGCTTTATGCAATGTCCAGAAGTGTTAAGAATGATTGTGTCACCTCTGAACATGTGAATTTTTATTATGCACTAACCCTCTAATGAGTTGTTTCGAGTTTGGTGTGGAGGAAGTTTTCAAGGGTCAAGAGAGGAGGATGATATAATATGATCAAGGAGAGTGAAAGCTCTAAGCTTGGGGATGCCCCGGTGGTTCACCCCTGCATATATTAAGAAGACTCAAGCGTCTAAGCTTGGGGATGCCCAAGGCATCCCCTTCTTCATCGACAACATTATCAGGTTCCTCCCCTGAAACTATATTTTTATTCGGCCACATCTTATGTACTTTGCTTGGAGCGTCGGTTTGTTTTTGTTTTTTGTTTTGTTTGAATAAAATGGATCCTAGCATTCACTTTATGGGAGAGAGACACGCTCCGCTGTTGCATATGGACAAATATGTCCTTAGGCTCTACTCATAGTATTCATGGCGAAGTTTCTTCTTCATTAAATTGTTATATGGTTGGAATTGGAAAATGCTACATGTAGTAAATTGCTATAATGTCTTGGATAATTTGATACTTGGCAATTGTTGTGCTCATGTTTAAGCTCTTGCATCATATACTTCGCACCCATTAATGAAGAAATACTTAGAGCTTGCTAATTTGGTTTGCATATTTGGTTTCTCTAGAGTCTAGATAACATCTAGTATTGAGTTTTGAACAACAAGGAAGACGGTATGGAGTCTTATAATGTTTACCATATGTCTTTTATGTGAAGTTTTGCTGTACCGTTCATCCTTGTGTTTGTTTCAAATAACCTTGCTAGCCTAAACCTTGTATCGAGAGGGAATACTTCTCATGCATCCAAAATACTTGAGCCAACCACTATGCCATTTGTGTCCACCATACCTACCTACTACATGGTATTTATCCGCCATTCCAAAGTAAATTGCTTGAGTGCTACCTTTAAAACTCCATCATTCACCTTTGCAATATATAGCTCATGGGACAAATAGCTTAAAAACTATTGTAGTATTGAATATGTACTTATGCACTTTATCTCTTATAAAGTTGCTTGTTGAGCGGTAACAATGTTTCTGGGGACGCCATCAACTATTCTTTGTTGGATATCATGTGAGTTGCTATGCATGTCCGTCTTGTCTGAAGCAAGAGAGATCTACCACCTTCATGGTTGGAGCATGCATATTGTTAGAGAAGAACTTTGGGCCGCTAACTAAAGCCATGATTCATGGTGGAAGTTTCAGTTTGGACATATATCCTCAATCTCATATGAGAATAATAATTGTTGCCACATGCTTATGCATTAAATAGGAGTCCATTATCTGTTGTCCATGTTGTCCCGGTATGGATGTCTAAGTTGAGAATAATCAAAAGCGAGAAATCCAAAATGCGAGCTTTCTCCTTAGACCTTTGTACAGGCGGCATGGAGGTACCCCATTGTGACACTTGGTCAAAACATGTGCATTGCAAAGATCCGGTAGTCCAAGTTAATTAGGACAAGGTGCGGGCACTATTAGTATACTATGCATGAGACTTGCAACTTGTAAGATATAATGTACATAACTCATATGCTTTATTACTACCGTTGAAAAAATTGTTTCATGTTTTCAAAATAAAAGCTCTAGCACAAATATAGCAATCGATGCTTTCCTCTTTGAAGGACCATTCTCTTTACTTTTATGTTGAGTCAGTTCACCTATCTCTCTCCACCTCAAGAAGCAAACACTTGTGTGAACTGTGCATTGATTCCTACATACTTGCATATTGTACTTGTTATATTACTCTATGTTGACTATTATCCATGAGATATACATGTTACAAGTTGAAAGCAACCGCTGAAACTTAATCTTCCTTTGTGTTGCTTCAATACCTTTACTTTGATTTATTGCTTTATGAGTTAACTCTTATGCAAGACTTATTGATGCTTGTCTTGAAGTACTATTCATGAAAAGTCTTTGCTTTATGATTCACTTGTTTACTCATGTCATCACCATTGTTTTGATCGCTGCATCCACTACATATGTTTACAAATAGTATGATCAAGGTTATGATGGCATATCACTTCAGAAATTATCTTTGTTATCGTTTTACCTGCTCGGGACGAGCAGTACTAAGCTTGGGGATGCTTGATACGTCTCCGACGTATCGATAATTTCTTATGTTCTATGCCATATTATTGATGATACCTACATGTTTTATGCACACTTTATGTCATATTCGTGCATTTTCCGGAACTAACCTATTAACAAGATGCCGAAGTGCCGATTCGTTGTTCTGCTGTTTTTGGTTTCAGAAATCCTAGTAAGGAAATATTCTCGGAATTGGACGAAATCAAAGCCCGGGGGCCTATTTTTCCACGAAGCTTCCGAAGTCCGAAGACGAGACGAAGAGGGGCCACGGGGTGGCCAAACCCTAGGGCGGCGCGGCCCCACCCCTGGCCGCGCCGGCCTATGGTGTGGGCCCCCCGTGCCGCCTCTTGACCTGCCCTTCCGCCTATAAAAAGTCTCCGCGACGAAACCCCCAATACCGAGAGCCACGATACGGAAAACCTTACTGAGACGCCGCCGCCGCCGATCCCATCTCGGGGGATCCAGGAGATCGCCTCCGGCACCCTGCCGGAGAGGGGAATCATCTCCCGGAGGACTCTACACCGCCATGGTCGCCTCCGGAGTGATGAGTGAGTAGTTCACCCCTGGACTATGGGTCCATAGCAGTAGCTAGATGGTTGTCTTCTCCTCATTGTGCTTCATTGTTGGATCTTGTGAGCTGCCTAACATGATCAAGATCATCTATCCGTAATTCTATATGTTGCGTTTGTCGGGATCCGATGGATAGAGAATACCATGTCATGTTAATTATCAAGTTATTACATATGTGTTGTTTATGATCTTGCATGCTCTCCGTTTCTAGTAGAGGCTCGGCCAAGTTTTTACTTTTAACTCCAAGAGGGAGTACTTATGCTCGATAGTGGGTTCATGCCCGCATTGACACCGGGACAGATGACGAAAGTTCTAAGGTTGTGTTGTGCTGTTGCCACTAGGGATAAAACATTGGCGCTATGTCCGAGGATGTAGTTGTTGATTACATTACGCACCATACTTAATGCAATTGTCTGTTGCTTTGCAACTTAATACCGGAGGGGGTTCGGATGATAACCTCGAAGGTGGACTTTTTAGGCATAGATGCAGTTGGATGGCGGTCTATGTACTTTGTCGTAATGCCCAATTAAATCTCACTATACTTATCATGTCATGTATGTGCATTGTTATGCCCTCTCTATTTGTCAATTGCCCGACTGTAATTTGTTCACCCAACATGCTTTTATCTTATGGGAGAGACACCTCTAGTGAACTGTGGACCCCGGTCCATTCTTTAATACTGAAATACAAATCTGCTCGCAATACTTGTTTTTACTCGTTTTCTCTGCAAACAATCATCTTCCACACAATACGGTTAATCCTTTGTTACAGCAAGCCGGTGAGATTGACAACCTCACTGTTTCGTTGGGGCAAAGTACTTTGGTTGTGTTGTGCAGGTTCCACGTTGGCGCCGGAATCTCTGGTGTTGCGCCGCACTACATCCCGCCGCCATCAACCTTCAACGTGCTTCTTGACTCCTACTGGTTCGATTAAACCTTGGTTTCTAACTGAGGGAAACTTGCCGCTGTGCGCATCACACCTTCCTCTTGGGGTTCCCAACGGACGTGTCAACTACACGCATCATAGCCCATTAGATAAGTTCTCTGTCAAGCTGACTCCAAGAGAGGCCTTCTTTACAAAGAAAAGAAGAGTGTGCCTTGAAGACGGCCTTGGCGAAATTTGTGGTGAGCTTATCTGCCCGTATCCACCAGGTATCTGATGACCCACAAGTATAGGGGATCGCAACAGTCTTCGAGGGAAGTAAAACCCAATTTATTGATTCGACACAAGGGGAGGTAAAGAATACTTATAAGCCTTAACAACTGAGTTGTCAATTCAGTTGCACCTGGAAAAGCACTAGCAACAGGGGTGATGTGAAAGTAGCAGTGATATAAGAGCAATAGTAACAGTAATACAGCAGCAGTAATAGTAATATGAGAGCAATGGCACCAGAAAACAGTTGACATGTAGAACGAGTATATGATGATGAAAGATGGACCGGGGTTCCCAGCTATCTACACTAGTGGTAACTCTCCAATAACAAGTGTTGGGTGAACAAATTACAGTCGGGCAATTGATAGGATTGAAATAGCATTAAGACAGAATATCAAGATCATTAATCATGTAGGCATGTTTTCCAATAATAGTCGTACGTGCTCGCAATGAGAAACTTGCACAACATCTTTTGTCCTACCAGCCGGTGGCAGCCGGGCCTCAAGGGAAACTACTGGATATTAAGGTACTCCTTTTAATAGAGCACCGGAGCAAAGCATTAACACTCCGTGAAAACATGTGTCACTCACATCACCGCCATCCCCTCCGGTTGTCCCGATTTCTGTCACTTCGGGGCCTTTGGTTCCGGACAGTGACATGTGCATACAACTTGTAGATACAATCTAAGCAATAATATAAAGCTCAAATCTAAGATCATGCCACTCGGGCCCTAATGACAAGCATTAAACACAACAAGATTGCAGCAACAATAACTTCATAAACTTTGTAGATAGACAATCATAACGTAACAATCCATCGGATCCCGACAAACACAACACCGATTACATCAGATGAATCTCAATCATGTAAGGCAGCTCATGAGATCATTGTATTGAAGTACATGGGGGAGAGAATACCAACTAGCTACAGCTAGAACCCGTAGTCCATGTGGGAACTACTCACGGAGCATGATGGAGGCGATGGCGTTGATGGAGATGGCTTCCGAGGGCACTTCCCCGTCCCGGCAGGGTGCCGGGACAGAGACTTCTGTCCCCCGAATTGGAGTTTCGCGATGGTGGCGGTGCCCCTGGCGTCTTTCTGGAGTTTCGTCAAGAGTTACGGTGTTTTTAGGTCGAAAGGGATTTTATAGGCGAAGAGGCGGCGCAGGGGGCACTCGGGGCGCCACACCACGGCCGGCGCGGGCCCAGGTCGAGCCGCGCCGCCTTATGGTGTGGTGGCCCTCCGGCCCCTCTCCGACTCTTCTTCGGTGTTCTGGATGCTTCCGGGAAAAATAGGAGGTTTGGTCTTCGTTTCGTCGAATTCGAGAATATTGCCCGAACAGCCTTTCCGGAACCAAAAACAGCGAGAAAACGAGAACTGCACTCGTGGCATCTTGTTAATAGGTTAGTTCCGGAAAACGCATAAAAACATCATAAAGTGCAAGCAAAACATGTAAGTATTGTCATAAAACAAGCATGGAACATCGAAATTATGGATACGTTGGAGACGTATCAGCATCCCCAAGCTTAGTTCTCGCTCGTCCCGAGCAGGTAAACGATAAAAAGAATAATTTCTGTAGTGACATGCTACTTACATAACCTTGATCATACTATTGCAAAGCATATGAAATGAATGAAGTGACTCAAGGCAATGATCTATAGTTGCTAACAAGTAGATAACATATAGCAAAACTTTTCATGAATAGTACTTTCAAGACAAGCATCAAAAGTCTTGCGCAAGAGTTAACTCATAAAGCAATAAGTTCAAAGTAAAGGCATCGAAGCAACACAAAGGAAGATATAAGTTTCAGCGGTTGCTTTCAACTTGTAACATGCATATCTCATGGACAATTGTCAACACAAAGTAATATGATGAATGCAAATATGCAAGTATGTAAGAATCAATGCACAGTTGACACAAGTGTTTACTTCTAAGGTGGAAGGAAGTAGGTAAACTGACTCAACATAAAAGTAGAAGAAAGGCCCTTCAAAGAGGAAAGCATCGATTGCTATATTTGTGCTAGAGCTTTGGTTTTGAAAACATAAAGAGAGCATAAAAGTAAAGTTTTGAGAGGTGTTTGTTGTTGTCAACGAATGGTAGTGGGTACTCTAACCCCTTGCCGGACAAACCTTCAAGAGCGGCTCCCATGAATTATTTTTATTTTTGGGTGGCACTCCTTCCAACCTTTCTTTCACAAACCATGGCTAACCGAATCCTCGGGTGCCTGCCAACAATCTCATGCCATGAAGGAGTGTCCTTTTATTTTAGTTTTATTATGATGATGACACTCCCCCCCAACCTTTGCTTACACAAGCCATGGCTAACCGAATCCTCGAGTGCCGTCCAACAATCACATACCATGGAGGAGTGTCTATTTTGGTTAATTAATTTGGGACTGGGAATCCCATTGCCAGCTCTTTTTGCAAAATTATTGGATAAGCGGATGAAGCCACTAGTCAATTGGTGAAAGTTGTCCAACAAGATTGAAAGATAAACACCACATACTTCCTCATGAGCTATAAAACATTGACACAAATCAGAGATGATAAATTTTGAATTGTTTAAAGGTAGCACTCAAGCAATTTACTTTGGAATGGCAGGAAATACCACATAGTAGGTAGGTATGGTGGACACAAATGGCATAGTGATTGGCTCAAGTATTTTGGATGCATGAGAAGTATTCCCTCTCGATACAAGGTTTAGGCTAGCAAGGTTGTTTGAAGCAAACACAAGTATGAACCGGTACAGCAAAACTTACATAAGAACATATTGCAAGCATTATAATACTCTACACTGTCTTCCTTGTTTCTCAAACACTTTTACCAGAAAATATCTAGACCTTAAGAGAGATCAATTATGCAAACCAATTTTAACAAGCTCTTCAGTAGTCCTCCACTAATAGGTTTAAACTACATGAAAAAACTTAATCATGATCTACTTGAGAGCTCAAAACAATTGCCAAGTGTCAAATTATCCAAGACATATGAGGCATTTTCTTTTCCCAACCAAATAAAGATAAATATTGTAGCTTCCAACTTTTATTCATTGAACATTAAAAGTAAAACGAAGAACACGAGTGTTCATATGAAAAAGCGGAGCGTGTCTCTCTCCCAAACATGGATTGCTAGGATCCTAATTTATTCAAACATAAACAAAACGAAAAATAAACACACAGACGCTCCAAGTAAAGCACATACGATGTGACCGAATAAAAATATAGTTTCAGGGGAGGAACCTAATAAGTTGATGAAGAAGGGGATGCCTTGGGCATCCCCAAGCTTAGACACTTGAGTCTTCTTGAAATATGCAGGGATGAACCACAGGGGCATCCCCAAGCTTAGACTTTTCACTCTTCTTGATCATATATCATCCTCCTCTCTTGACCCTTGAAAACTTCCTTCACACCAAACTTCTCATAAACTTCATTAGAGGGGTTAGTACTCAAAAAATTTGAATCCACCTTGGTCTTGTAGTGGCACATTGCAAGAACTCAATAAAACATTAGCTACAGCTCTCTACGTCTAGAAAACCTCGCTTAAAGTCCACAAGAGACAATGCAAAAAACAGAGACAGAATCTGCCAAAACAGAACAGCCAGTAAAGACGAATTTTAATAAAATACTTCCGTTGCTCAAATCAGAAAACTCAAAACTAATGAAAGTTGCGTACATATCTGAGGAACACGCACGTAAATTGGCATATTTTTCTGAGTTACCTACAGGGAAAACAGCCCAGATTCGTGACAGATAGAAATCTGTTTCTGCGCAGAAATCCAAATCTAGTATCAACCTTCGATTAGAGGCTTCACTTGGCACAACAAAACACAAAACTAAGATAAGGAGAGGTTGCTACAGTAGTAAACAACTTCCAAGACACAAATATAAAACAAAGTACTGTAGCAAAATAACACATGGGTTATCTCCCAAGAAGTTCTTTTCTTTATAGCCATTAAGATGGGCTCAGCAGTTTTAAATGATGCACTCGCAAGAAATAGTATTTGAGGCAAAAGAGAACATCAAGAGGCAAATCCAAAACACATTTAAGTCTAACATGCTTCCTATGCAAAGGAATCTTGTACACAAATAAATTCATGAAGAACAAAGTGACAAGCATAAGAAGATAAAACAAGTGTAGCTTCAAAATTTTAAGCATATAGAGAGGTGTTTTAGTACCATGCAAATTTCTACAACCATATTTTCCTCTCTCATAATAATTTTCAGTAGCTTCATGAACAAACTCAACAATATAACTCTCACATGCAGCATACTTTTCATGATTTCCAGACACATAATTTTTATCAAGTTCAAGAATAGTGGAATTAAAACTTTCAAACTTGCTTTTATTAATAATATAGCAAGGTAGTTGATCAATCTCAATAGATATGGGACTCATAGAATAAGTCAAGAACTCTCCAATCCCATTTTCATTAGTAGTACAATTAATACTATCAAGTAACATAGGACCGTTATCTAGAGCTTTATCATAAACATTTGCCAAGCAAAATTCTTTAGTACCATGCATTTCGACATCAGGCACAAACAAAGCATTATCATAAGATTTATCAAAGTAGCATGGATTATCATATATAACAGTAGCATAATTATTTTCACAAGTTTTACTCATAGGCAATACTTCAAGAGAATCCACAGGAACATAACATTCAACCTCTTCCGGTAAGCATGGAGGACAATCAAATAGTGTAAGAGATAAAGAGTTACTCTCATTAGAAGGTTGGCATGGGTAGCTAATCCATTCTTCCTCCTTTTGTTCGTCGCTCTCCTCTTCTTTTTCATCCAATGAGCTTTCAGGTTCATCAATTTCCTCCTCTTTTTCATCCAATGAGCTTTCAGGTTCATCAATTCCTTCTTCCACAGGTTCCTGCAAATTGTGAGTGCATTCTTGTGCATTAATGTGTTTCTCTTTATAATCAAGGATATAAGGATTCCTACTGTAGCATTCTATGCAAGAATTAAGGATAGTAGAGACATAATCTTTAAGGCCCTTACAAACAACACAAGTTTCATAATTCTCAACCATGAAGGATTCTATCTCGGAGGCTCCCATAAATAAGACAAATTGTTCTACCTCTTCGAACCCATAATGAATATAGCAATTCCGATTATAGTTCTTAATAAAAAATTTCTCACTAAAGCCACATTGAAATTTAAGATGTTTAGTATCCTGTTGAGAGCAACAGTTTATATCATGGCGTTCAAGCAAGATTTTAGCAATTGTATTCAATTTTTCTATCATAGCACTCATTATTTTACCAGTTCTTGATTCTCTATAACAATTATAACATTCTATAAGCTCCAAGTAGGTTGTTGGTTCTCCCATAACTGCAGTTTTTAATTTTTTGGTTTTCCAAATTTTTATGGATTTTTGGGTATATGAGACAAATAAAACAAGACAAAAATAAACTAAGCAAAAGTAAACTAAGCAAACTAATACTAGACAGAAATAAACTAAGCAAAAATAAACTAGACAAAAGTAAACTAGCAAAACAAAATAAAATAAAAGTAGAGAGAGGTAGAATGTACTCCCCAGGTGAACTTATGAGTAGAGCTATGCCTCCCCGGCAACGGCGCCAGAAAATAGTCTTGATGACCCACAAGTATAGGGGATCGCAACAGTCTTCGAGGGAAGTAAAACCCAATTTATTGATTCGACACAAGGGGGGTAAAGAATACTTATAAGCCTTAACAACTGAGTTGTCAATTCAGCTGCACCTGGAAAAGCACTAGCAAAAGGGTTGATGTGAAAGTAGCAGTGATATAAGAGCAATAGTAACAGTAATACATCAGCAGTAATAGTAATATGAGAGCAATGGCACCAGAAAACAGTTGACATGTAGAACGAGTATATGATGATGAAAGATGGACCGGGGTTCCCAGCTATCTACACTAGTGGTAACTCTCCAATAACAAGTGTTGGGTGAACAAATTACAGTCGGGCAATTGATAGGATTGAAATAGCATTAAGACAGAATATCAAGATCATTAATCATGTAGGCATGTTTTCCAATAATAGTCGTACGTGCTCGCAATGAGAAACTTGCACAACATCTTTTGTCCTACCAGCCGGTGGCAGCCGGGCCTCAAGGGAAACTACTGGATATTAAGGTACTCCTTTTAATAGAGCACCGGAGCAAAGCATTAACACTCCGTGAAAACATGTGTCCCTCACATCACCGCCATCCCCTCCGGTTGTCCCGATTTCTGTCACTTCGGGGCCTTTGGTTCCGGACAGTGACATGTGCATACAACTTGTAGATACAATCTAAGCAATAATATAAAGCTCAAATCTAAGATCATGCCACTCGGGCCCTAATGACAAGCATTAAACACAACAAGATTGCAGCAACAATAACTTCATAAACTTTGTAGATAGACAATCATAACGTAACAATCCATCGGATCCCGACAAACACAACACCGATTACATCAGATGAATCTCAATCATGTAAGGCAGCTCATGAGATCATTGTATTGAAGTACATGGGGGAGAGAATACCAACTAGCTACAGCTAGAACCCGTAGTCCATGGGGGAACTACTCACGGAGCATGATGGAGGCGATGGCGTTGATGGAGATGACTTCCGGGGGCACTTCCCCGCCCCGGCAGGGTGCCGGGACAGAGACTTCTGTCCCCCGAATTGGAGTTTCGCGATGGTGGCGGCGCCCCTGGAGTCTTTCTGGAGTTTCGTCAAGAGTTACGGTGTTTTTAGGTCGAAAGGGATTTTATAGGCGAAGAGACGGCGCAGGGGGGCACCTGGGGGCGCCACACCACAGGCCGGCGCGGGCCCAGGTCAGGCCGCGCCGCCTTATGGTGTGGTGGCCCTCTGGCCCCTCTCCGACTCTTCTTCGGTGTTCGGATGCTTCCGGGAAAAATAGGAGGTTTGGTCTTCGTTTCGTCGAATTCCGAGAATATTGCCCGAACAGCCTTTCTGGAACCAAAAACAGCAGAAAACAGGAACTGGCACTGTGGCATCTTGTTAATAGGTTAGTTCCGGAAAACGCATAAAAACATCATAAAGTGCAAGCAAAACATGTAAGTATTGTCATAAAACAAGCATGGAACATCAGAAATTATGGATACGTTGGAGACGTATCAGTATCCCTGTGCTGATTCCTGGTGAGGTCGTAACACAGGATTCCATGTCTTACTTAATGAACATCAGAGACCAGGGCATAACAATCAGTGGTGCAGCTGATGTTGATCTCAAGTCGATTATGGTATGCAGTTTGTGATAACTATGTGACAGACATATTTCGATGGTTCGCGGACTTATGAATCATTATCTGTCTGCATAGTATAAGGTATGATAACCACAGATCATCCCAAGCAGAGCACGGTCAGGTTCTTCTTTCAGCAGATACTAGGAAAATTGCCCATGCGTTGCAACGGGAGAAAAACACAAAGAGAACTCACAACTCTAATGATGCCAATCTTTGTAATATCACAGTGCACAATTAGCGTACCTTGACCACACCCACCCACTACATCTATTTCCTTTGTCCTAAACACCGTTGCGACGATCTCTTTGGTTATAAGTGAATGTTTCTTACGTGCAATGTTGTAGGCAAGCGATCGTCATACTAATGCTCTCCGCAGTATGGCACTCAAAAAGAGGTAACTGCATTCAAGTTTTGCATGATGTTCTACTATCGGTCTTTCAGTTTGAGCTTAAATAACATTCAAAAGTATGACTGGACTTGTGTATTTTGACATAGATTTGCAAGAGTCGGAAGCATTTCAAATGTGGTAAAGTATTGTTGGTCCTTAAGAGTTTGTCTCGTAAGCTACCTTTGCATGTAGTATTCAACAGTCTAATTAACCGTAAACCTCTATCGCTATAGCTGCAGGCCTGCAGGAATGTCCACAATATTTTTCCATATGGTAGCAGCTGTGATCACTTAAAGAAAATATACTGAATTTTTCAGCTGCACTCACCATGCTCCAAATTTTTACCGGAGGCCATCGAATCCACGCTGACACAGAATATCACAAGAAAAGATGATGTCAAAATATTTTAGGAGATGTTCAACTTACAAAACTGAAACCTACAGGGAAAACAAAAAAATTAATCATTTATAAACCAATTGGGATTCATTAGGAGTTGAAACAAATTTGTTGTTCAAAAGAACGGTTGCATGTATAATGTGTTTATCTACATCAATGAACGATCTCAGTAGACATAGAATTTACTAAAGAAGAAATTATGCAGCTCACATCTCTCTCTAGTGAGGTAACGCACTGCTTTAGCTAACAAAATGAGCAGGAAATACAGAGTAACTGTGGACGTACAATACTGCGCGATAGCAGAATGAATTTCCTGTATAATCCAGGAGAGAACTTGCTGATGTAGCAAGGATATGTTGACTTCAAGCATTCTGTCAAATATGGCCAGATGCCGCGGATTCTCTTAAATTGAATCAGGAAGTTGATTTCATGGTGATATCAAGCATGGTGTTTACAATGCTAACTTTTGTCTTCAACTTAATCACAATAATCCCCAAATATTCCAAGCACGGAACCGTTCCGCAATCCGAAGGCTCAGGTGAATTTGTTATAGTGTATTCCTCCAGCAAGAATTCAAGGAGACTGAACTTGCATATGCCACCGCTGGTGATCGCAATTAGTGTCTCCTCCTCCAGCAAGAATTCAAGGAGACTGAACTTGCACATACCACCGCTGGTGCATGTGAATAGCTGATGGCAAACGAAGCACAATTGTTGACCTCCCGATGAAAAGTAAACAGGCTGATTCGACTTCTCCATTTTTTATTGCT
Organism: Lolium rigidum; assembly: GCF_022539505.1. Taxonomy (NCBI): domain Eukaryota; kingdom Viridiplantae; phylum Streptophyta; class Magnoliopsida; order Poales; family Poaceae; genus Lolium; species Lolium rigidum. Next base: position 409,862,722 of record NC_061510.1, read on the forward strand.
TTGCTGCTCACACGGACATATAGTCAACCTGAATTGAGCGACCTGAACTCGCCGAGTTGGATCGACCAGCTGTGTGGCAGATGTAGTCGAGCACAAGCAGATGGCGGGCGGCAGCATATCTTCTCGTAGACTCCGTTGCCGCGTGAAAAAGCGCTGCAGGACGCACCGATGAGCTATCTTCAAATTTGAGCAGTAGGTCGATCTGGCCATGAGGCGTGAGCACCTAAAATCCTTGACCCTGCAAAATTTCCGCCTGAGGAAGCTTCTCCGATCAACGAAGACCTCTTGGAGTTCATGTCCGCAACCTGTCGCTCTATGAGCCCACCCGAGCGACACCCACAACTCGACCTAGTCGAGCGCCTCCTTCCGTCCTCGCCTCCGGCGAAACCCAATTACAGCGACCTCCTGCGATTTATACCTATCTCGTCGAATCGCTGGCTCGCATATCTATTAGCTTGGAACTCTGAATTTGTTGATCGGATCGATCGATTTGGTTTGATGCAGATCAACTATGGCTCCGAGACAGGATACCCGACTTTGCGTAGGATCAGTTTCCTTCACGAGACTTATTTCCCTTTTATTACGATCGGAGCATCCAAGAGATCGCTTGCCAATCTTAGCTGGGTCCAACACCAATACGGCAACGTGACGCTGCGCGATGGTTGAAGCCTAAGCAATCGGGTTTTTCCGGGAATCTACGGTGCTCGTGTGGCAGGAAGCAAAAGGTAGGAAGAATAGACGGTCGGACGAACAGAACTTCAGCTTCGGACGACGGACGAAAACGTACTGGCGGATGGACCAAAGCGCATTATGACGGACGAAACAAAGGAAACGTTAGCTCCTTTATTATTAGGTATAGATATAGATGAACACCACTTGTGTAACAGAACAAGTGACTATTTCACCAAACATTGAGATTGCATCTGGTGAAGAAAGAGTTAGCTGTCAAGCTACAAGACGCTGGGAAAAATATAAGTAGGGCCTATCCGTCAGTCTATGACATGTGGGATCCTGTGATTTGAAGCATAAACCATTGAAGGTGTCAATCTTTTCCTCGGACGTGGCTTGGAATGTGAGATGATATCCTGCTTTTGTCCATAGTTCCCTTTAAGAAAACAAGTAAAGTAGCCATAACGGTTCCTCTGTGTTCCTTTCTTTTCCAGTTTTCCCCATTGGTTCTCTTCAGAATCCAGGCTCAGTCTGAGTCGACTGTCACCCTGAGCTCAAGCATCAGGCGCAGTTTGTACAACTTCATAGTTTTCCATGCGCATGTTGCAAGGTTGCTCCACCAAGTACTCTACCCGCCTGACATATTATCATTTACCATCAGTTGCAGGATTTTACAAAAAAAATTGTCCAGGGACATCTGCACCAGACCACCACTGTTATAACTGATGTTTTGGAGCCATGGTGTACGGTGTGCGGTTATCAAAATTTTCAGGAAGTTAAAAGTGATAGGTTTATTTTCGGACTGTATTTATTTATTTAATAAAGAGAGAAAGAAAAATGTCTGAGCCCAGGTTCGAACTGGGGACCTTTAGTGTGTGAGACTAAGGTGATAACCAACTACACCACCCAGAGTGATCTGCCGATGAAAACGATATTATTATACATCTACATTAATACGTCGTAGTTCCGTATAAGCCTTTTGCGTGGGCTTGTAAAGCGAGCAACACTTCTCGGCGAGATCTCTAACCTTCCGCTATAGCCTTCTCACAAAATGACCTTGCAACATGCGACAATGCACCTGAGCTAACCGATGGAAAAAAGATTTGTCCCCGTCATGGGACAAAATTTTAAAACTCCGTTGGACCGTTACCACTATTTCCCTTCGAGAAGGAACCATAAGTTTTAGGTGTCCATGGTTTTTGCACTGAGCAAAAGCGTGGCGCATAATCCATTGGGAGAATGACAAGACTGTCCCCACAACGCTTATCCCCTCGGCATGCTTCCGTTACGAACCCCGCTAGTTTTGTTCTGAATCCATGTGCCCACGGAGGGTAGGTGAGTCGGTTGGCTGCGCATTACACCAAGTCTATCTCATCTTGCTGAATCAACTCATCGTGCTAGCTAGCTCATTCCCAATGCCTACAATTCCAACAGATTAAGTATCAACATGCATGTACCAGATATCTCCATACATCCATGCATCTTGGTAAACATTTTCTAACACTTGTGCCATCCATATCTATTGTAGTCGGAGAACTGATACAAGTTGTATGGTGGATGTGTTTATATATGCTAATAGATAGATGTGTCTGGTATATATATTGAAGGATAGACACGAGTACATGTTGCTCTAAATGTAGTGATGGTGTTAGGTATGGTGGGTGATGTTTGAGTCATGTGTCCTAATGTTTCTCAAATTAAAACTTCATATAAAGTGGAACAAATATTATGCATGTGGTTTGGTGGCCTTGTACAACTGGTGCATACCTAAATTGCAAGAATTTTTTGATTGTTTATCTCCCATCATGTCGTGTTGAAATAGGACAATTGTAGCGGGGGTTGATCTGTGTTGCCCTCTTATTTTAGCGCTAGAAGAGCGGCATTTAATTTAAAAATATTGTTTCACGTTGCAAACATGTTAGGATAACAGTTGTAACAAATAGTATGAATGATCCACACAAATAATTTACCACTGGTTGCACTATTTTACAAAAAAAATTCCAATGGTATATCTTCCAACACCATTCTTGACTAATTAAGGAAAAGTTGACCGGGAATTCACCATTTCACAATCAACACATCAATCGCCTTGATTATGTCCCCTCTCTCCTTCCTTCTCCCGTTGCCAAGATGGATGCAAGCCAGCCATGAGGCCAAAGCTCGTGATGAGGCGAACAAATATGGCATGTCATCCACCAAAAAATATTTCGCGGAACAGACACACAACCTATTTTGAAAAACTCTATACACAATGATATAATGTTGTGATAGGGAAGAAGCAATTGGAATATGTTGTTTCTCCCAAATAAAACAACAAAGGGAAATAAAACTCTGTAGGTCACTGAAACGTTAAAACTAAAATGTGTAGAAAATAGTTCAAGAAAATCTGGATACAATGTAAATATATATATAACAATTTTTTTTAATGAAATAGTTTTATTGCGTGATCCATATTTCTTGTGGGGTCATACTCCGTGTTTACATTGCACATAAAATAAACAATAGTTTTCGCAAATCGACTTTCTGATGTACCAATCATCTACAAAGGTATAAGATTGTATATTTTTTAGTTTAGGGGAAATAGAAAGATAAAATTAAAAACGTGGGGGTGTAGGTGAGTCCATGCTATCCTCGCAAAAGTTTTGGGTAAAAAAAAACTGCATGCCACATGGAGATCAACTTCTTGCCAGAACATGTCAACCAATTACTCATCACAAAAGTTTCATCATCAACTTGATGCACCAATAAGTAAATCCTCAATTTACTCTAAAAGAAACTAAATCCCCAATTTCATTATAATCCATAGTCTGCCAAATCGTTTTCAGTCTGACCCAGTGGGGCTGATGGCCTAAAATACTTGTTTTTGGAAGCCCCTATGCAGCAAATGTTAATACTCCTACACTCGTCTATTTTTACTGTGTTGGCCAGTCGTATGAGGGCCCAAAGACTGCTTCCAGGCGGCCCATATGCAGCAGGGCAGCCACGATTGTACACTCTACTCCTGCACATCATCACTCTTGCAACTTCCACTTCAGCCATCTTTCTTCCCCATCGTCTTCTTCTTCCTCTTCTCAGCAGAAAAACTAAATTCTAGGCGTCCATGGTTGGTGTTCTTGGTAGAAGCGCGGCACACAATCCAGCGACAAAATCACAAGATTGTCCTCAAAACGCTTATCCACTTGGCCCGCTTCCTGCCATGATCATCTCCCTAGTTTGGTTGCGAATCCATGCGCCTATGGAGGGAAGGTGGGTTCCATGAACACACGTCGCCCCTACTCTATCATTCACCTTGCCCAAGCAACTACGCAAGCTAGCTAGCTCATTCCCAATGCCTACAATTCCAAAATAAAAAAAATTGGTAACATGTCTGACCCGGTATCTCCACACATGAGTATGACACATCCATGCATCTAGGTACATATTTTCTAACACTTGTGCCATCTATATCTACTGTATTTGATGATAGTAATTGTATGTTGGATATGTGTATATATGCTAATAGATAAAAGTGTCTGGTATATATATTGAAGGATAGACATGAGTACATGTTACCCTAAATGTGGTGCAAGGTATGGTGGGTAATGTTCGAGTCATGTGTCTTAAGGTTTCTCAAATTAAAACTTCATATAAAGTGGAATAAATATTATACATGTGGTTTGGTGGCCTTGTACAGTTGGTGCAAATCTCGGTTGCAAGAATGGGTGGCTCGTTTATCTCCAATCAATAGGACAACTGCAGTGGGGGCTGATCTGTGTTGCCCTCTACAGGAATGGAGGTAGACGCCGACGGCCACCACGTACGCCGAGGGCTTTATATCGGGGCCGTCGGCGTACAGCCTCGCCAGGGCACCTCCGGAGGACGACCGTCGGCGTACCGATGCCGTCGGCATAGCCCTCGGCGTATGCTGCCCGCCGTTAACGGCGACGGCCCGCCGTTAACGGCGACGGCCCGCCGTAGATGCTACGCCGAGGGCGCGTACGCCGAGGGGCTCGCCGGCCGTCGGTGTACGAAGCATACGCCGAGGGCTACCTCTACGCCGACGGCTCACTGGCCTATGCCGAGGGACCTAGACGCCGAGGACAGACGCCGAGGGCTGCCGTCGGCATAGCCTACGCCGAGGGCCAGGCGTGGCTACGCCGAGGGCAGCCGGCCGTCGGCGTAGTGCTCCGTTCCTGTAGTGAGCGATAGAAGAGCGGCATTTAAAATTGTTTCACGTTTCAAACATGTTGGGATAATAGTTGCAATAAATAGTGTGAATGATCCGCACAATTAATTACAACCTGTTGCATTATTGTACAAAAGAAGTCCAATGTCATCTCTTCCAACACACGTCTTGACTAATTAAGGACGAGTTAGTGGTGAATTCAATGTGTCACATACGAGGTAGGGAAAAGTGAGGCGATCACGAGGAGCTTCTAAAACCCCATCTAGGGATTCATCTTTTTCGTCGGTGATGTCGCTAGTCTGCTCACCTCCGGTAGGAGCCATGTGGCCTTGGACATGTGGCCGACCATGGCCCCTGGTCGGCAGGAGGGTTTCCGCTTTTTTCTTAAATTTTTGGTGACGCGGCAACTACATCTTAAAGTTAGAATAATGTTATCTTCACCCTATCCTTGTGATGCATCTACCGCCGATGAAGGCGCTTGGAGTAGTGTGTCCTGTGGATCTCTTGGGATCCAGTCGGTTTTCGTATTCGTTAGTGTGGTTTCAGGTCTAGTTCTTTCGATCTATTGGTCTCATCTTTGGTGATGGTTGTTGCTCTGGTGCACTGGTTCTTTGGAGGCTTAGAGCATCTCTAACAGAGCCCGTAAAAATGCAAACCGTAAAACGCGAGTTCAGGCCACTGAACTCGCGTTTACGGGTCGAAAGAAAGTCGGCGCAGATCAGAACCCGTAAACTAAAACTGTAAAAAAGCATATTCCAAAATATGCTATTAGACCCACATGTTAGTCTTTTTTTTCCTTTTTCCCTTCCTTCCTTCTTCTTCCTGTGCCCCGCGCGCCCAGCCGCTGCACCCGCGCCTCCCCCTGCCGCCGCCGCGTAGCCGTGCACCGGCCGTGCGCCCCCCCCCCGCCGCCCGGCGCCGCCCTCCTGCCGCCCCCGCGCCGCCCATGCCCCCCCCCGCCGCCCTCGCGCCGGCCGTGTGCCGGCACTGCGCCGCCCGCCCCCGCGCCGGCCGTGTGCCGCCCTCGCGCCGCCCCACCGTCGCTCCTCCGCGCCGGCCGTGCGCCGCCCGACGTTGGCCCCACGCCGGCCGCCGCCGGACCCGCGCCGCCCAGCCGCTGCCCCAGCGTCGGCCTCGCGCCGGCCCTGCCCCGCCGCCGCCACGCCGTCGCCGGCCGTCGCTGGCACCGGACCCGCGCCGCCCTAGCCGGATTTTGCCGGATTTCGGTCCTATTCCGGAACTCCTCCGTCGGAACCGCACTGTTTGGAGCTGAAGATTCCGCCCGCCAAAACGTCACTAGGAATTCAGTTTAGCTTCGGTTCGACTTTTCGATCCCTACAAATACAGGCCGACGGAGCGAACCGAACAAAAACCGAAAAAATATTTTCAGTTTTGGCTTGTTTACGGTCACTGATCGGCCCCCTTTTTCGGCCCGAACCCATAAACTGGCGGTTATTTTTCGGTTTTATGCCTTTTACGGGCTCTGTTAGAGATGCTCTTAGGGCCTGTTTGGTGTGGCTTTTTTTGGCTTTTGGCTTTGGCAAAAGCCACCAAAAGCACCTAATAGGTGCTTTTTTTTGGCTTTTGGATTTTGGAAGCCAAAAACAAAGATCCTATTCTTTTGGCTTCCAAAATCCAAAAGCCAAAAAAAGCACCTATTTAGGTGCTTTTGGTGGCTTTTGCCAAAGCCAAAAGCCAAAAAAAGCCACACCAAACAGGCCCTTAGCACGGTAACTTTCTGTCTATCTACTACAACAAGATCTACTATAGATAGCTTTGCCCAGCTATGGAGAGGCGAGGACGGCGGCACGACCCGGCTCCTGCTAGTGTTTGTAGTCATCGCTAGGTGGTCAAAGATATATTTGTAATTTTTATTATTTTTAGGCTTCTTTCTACTAATATGGGTGATTATCATTAGATCGATGGATTTTTCACAAAAGAAAAGAATTCATCGTGTCACAATGAACCCACCAACCCTATTGATTTAGTTCCATCTCTCCTTCCTTCTCCTAGGTGGATGTAAGCGAGCCATGAGGACAAAGCTCATGATGAGCGGAACAAATTTGGTATTCCAATCCACCAAAATATATTCCCGGAACAAACAAACAACCTATTTGGGAAAAGTTTGTACAAGATAATATCATGTTGTGATCGGGATGAAGTAATTGGAATCTGTTGTTTCTCTCAAATAAAACAACATATGGAATTAAAACTTTGCAGGTCACTGAAATATTAAAAGTAAGATGTGTAGAAAATAGTTCAAGCAAGCTTGGATACCATGTAAATATACATATAATGAATTTTTTTTAGTGAAATAGTTTCATTACATGATACATATTTCTTGTGGGGTCATACTCCGTATTTACGTTGCACATAAAAAGTAAACACTAGTATTTTCAAATCGATGTTCCGATGTACCAATCACGTACAAAGGTTGAAGACAGTATATTTTTTTAGTTTGGGAGAAATAGAAAGAGGAAGTTCAAAAAATGTGGGGGTGTAGGTGAGTCCATGCTCAATGCCGACTTTCCCAAATTTTAATCGTCAACAAAGTTTCAGGTGAAAGAACTGCATGCCACTTCTTGCCAAAACATGTCAACCAATTACTCATCACAAAAGTTTCATCATCAGCTTGATGCACCAATAAATGAATCCTCAATTTACTCTAAAAGAAACTAAATCCCCAATTTCATTAACCCATAGTCTGACCAACTCGTTTTCAGTCTGACCCAGTGAGGCTGATGGCCTAAGAGCATCTCTAGCAGAGCCCGTAAAAGGGTCAAAACCGAAAAATAACCGCCAGTTTACGGGTTCGTATGTAACTTGGACTTCCGTAGCTTCGGGAACCTATCTGTTGACACTCGTTTTGGGCCGATAGCTAATCAAGGATAGAATCCCGCCGTGACAAATGAAAATAGATAAGGCGCAATTGGAAAGATTCAATCGGCAAGTTTTTATTGCTCATTGAGAATACATCATGTCCATCATGTCAAGTTTTGCCATGATCCGACTTAATAGCCGATTATGCTAACACTCAGAGGTAACCACGAGGATCAAGATATGAAGGCTTCCACTAGAGATTATTTAAGATGACCTCAAATGAAGAAGTGATAGAAACGAAAGTTGTGCGTCTCGTCGAAACAAACAACTTTAATTTTTAGATCATCGCGATCCGAGATAGTATGCAACCTCTGGAACGAACGCACTTTATCAGACATGGAAGGTTCCGGTGTCTGGTCGGGAGCGTAAAGAAATCAAATGTGCATCTGCGAACTGCACAAACGTTTTCACGTTCGGCCGATTTTAGAAGTCAAGATTAACTCAGATGGAAATTCAACATGAAAGTTCTTCGTTTTTTCAAGACGAACAACTTTGTTGTTTACCAGATTTTGATTTGAGGTCGTTTACTGCCTCAAAGTTGTCCCGCAAGGTAAACCGAACAGTTTTGGAAAGTTCGGTTCAAACCATCCGAATTGGACCTAGTTTCGGGTTTTGGACGTGAATCCAACCCTATTTCTTGCACGGAAAGTCCAGCCGCTCCTTATATACTTGAGGGGTGCAGGACGATTGAAACAACACCAATCGAACAAATCAATCTACTACTTTTTCGTGTTCATCTACTTTTATCTCTCTCTCATTGTATCTTTTTCTCGTTCTTCGTTGTTCTTCAGGATTGGAGGCTGCGAATCCACGAGGTCCTAGAGGCGGTCAGGCCGACCTAGGGCAGCCCGTAGCCACCGCAAGCCCTGACGGGGTCCCTCCCGGGCGAGCGGGGTTTCGGGTCTCAAAAGAGCCCGCCGGATTGTCTTGCGTATCGCGCATCCGGCGAGCCTCCCTCGCCGCGTGCTGCCGCGCATCGCGCTCGGCGTCGAGGGTACACGGCGACGTGTTCGTGTGCGAACACTATCCTTGCGAAAATGTACCCAGACCATATCACTAGGCTTGAACAACATCTCCTTGCGCTTCTTGTTCATCCTTGCAGCATTGTTCTTGCCTTTCTTCTCTATCAACTCTTTAGTCTTCACATGAATCTTTCGCACAAAATCTGCCCTCTTTGATGTCTCCATATAGACTCTCTCATGTATTCGCAAAGGCAACAAGTAAAGTGGAGTAATGGGTTTGAAACCATACACCACCTCAAAGGGACACAGCTATGTGGTAGAATGTACCGCCCTGTTATAAGCAAACTCCACATGCGGCAAACAATCTTCCCACTACTTCAGGTTCTTCTTAATCATGGATCTCAACAGTTGTGACAATGTTCTATTCACCACTTCAGTTTGACCATCAGTTTGGGGATGACAAGTAGTACTGAACAGCAGCTTTGTCCCCAGCTTTCTCCAAAGCGTCTTCCAGAAGTTGCTCATAAAATTCACGTCACGATCAGAAACAATAGTCTTCGGGACTCCATGTAGGCGTACAATCTCCCTGAAAAATAGGTTAGCAATATGCGACACATCGTCGCTCTTGTGGCAGGCAATAAAGTGTGACATCTTAGAAAATCTATCCACTACCACAAATATCGAATCATGGCCTCTCTTAGTACGCGGCAAACCCAACACAAAATCCATACTAGCTAATGTCTTCCCATGGTGTAGTAGGTGTCGGTAAAGGAGTATACAAACCGTGAGGCTTCAGCTTGGACTTGGACTTGTTGCAAGTAATGCATCTCTTCACATATCTGACCACATCCCGCCTCATCTTTGGCCAATAAAAATTATCAGCGAGCATGAGTAGCGTCTTCTCACGCCCAAAGTGACCCATCAATCCTCCAGCATGTGATTCCTACAATAAGAGCAAACGCAGAGACGATTTTGGAACACATAGTTTGTTAGCTCTAAACAAGAACCCATCATGTATGTGATATTTTTCCCATGCTTTACCAATAGCACACAAGCGATATGGTTCAGCAAAATCATGATCAGTAGCATACAAATCACATATTATCTCTAATCCAGGAATTTTAACATCAAGTTGAGTTAATAGCATATTCTTCCTAGATAGCGCATCAACAAGAATATTATCTTTTCCCTTCTTATGCTTAATAATGTATGAAAAAGACTCAATGAACTCAACCCACTTAGCAAGACGCCTATGCAAGTTTGATTGAGCTTTCAGATATCTTAAAGCTTCATGATCAGAATGTATGATAAATTATTTTGGCCACAAATAATGTTACCAAACCTCAAGAACTCTAATTAAAGCATACAATTCTTTATCATATATAGGATAGTTCAACTTAGCACCAGAAAGTTTCTCAGAAAAATATGCAATTGGGCGACTCTCTTGTATCAACACACCACCAATTCCAATACCACTAGCATCACATTCAATCTCCGACCCCACGCGCGCCTCTACACGTGGTAAACCCCTCTCCTTCCTTGCGCTGAAGTTGGTTTAAGTGTCGCTGATTTTCCCCTGGGCTCGTTTGAAGTACCGGCGTTCTTCCATTCTAGTGCCCGCAACATGTTTGCTGAATTGCTCGTGGTAGTCTGGACAGCACAACACCATAATACAATTCTTAGATTTTTTTAGATAGATTGGACCTTGTGTTTTGAGGTAGGCACGAAACTAGATTATGGCCCAGTCTATCCGAACCTGTCAGGCTATTTTTACTTAAGCTGCATCTGTTCTGTCCCAGTCTAAACTGAATCTGTATATCGCCCATGTGCACTCCTGGACTGTGCATTATGCCAATGGTTCATTGTTGTCCAGAAAAAATTTCTCCTCGTTCCCTTGCGTGCCAAAACTATGGGTTAGACTTGCTTTGACTTGTTCGAATACTACTACTGAACTGAAGATGCTTTCTAGTTTGCGTTGCATAGGTTGGTCATGATTCATCTACTTTGCAATCTTGATTGACCGCTGATGAAATCATGTGTTATACTTTCTATCAAATACTACTCAACTGAAGATGGTTTGCGTTGACCGAAATTGGTGATAATTAGAGCAGAGAATATACATGTTCAGCGTCACCTTCTTCTGTCCATCCCATGTGCCAATCCAACGTTTCTTAGTCTTGCAGAAATCACCGCAGCGACATGTAATAGCACGTTGTGGCACTTCATGGAACACTCCAGGAATATCTGAAACTGAAGCTACAATAACAGAATCATCAGTAGCTGTCCAAGGTGGTACTGCCCCTCTGGTGCAGGCACTGAAATCAACTGCAGCTCAAGACGTGTCCTGTTTTCACTTCCCGGAGCACAACAGAGGGAAAGCTGCTCCGTCTTCCTTGCTGAACCTTATTGGCGCGGGAGCGTTTTTGCATGACCTGCCCGAGCTACCTGAGCTCGATGACCTCTTCTACCCTAGGGGTGTGATTTTGGATGCTTAGAACCGGGCGGCTCAACTGTTTGGATCATCGAAAACATGGTTCCTGGTCAATGGGAGTACCTGTGGAATCCAGGCCGCAGTGATGGCTACCTGCTCCCCAGGTGACTTCCTCATTGTTCCTCGAAACTGCCACATTTCAGTGATCTCTGCACTGGTTCTGTCTGGTGCGGTGCGTAAGTATATAGTACCAGAGTACAATTATGTGTGGGACATCGCTGGTGGTATCACGCCGTCACAGGTAGATAGAGCACTGAAGGAGCTTGAGAAGGATGGGAAAAAAATAGGTGTTGTTCTTGTTACTTCACCGACCTATCATGGCATATGCAGCAATGTCCAAGGCATCGTTGATGTTTGTCATCCGTTGCACATTCCAGTTATAGTTGACGAGGCACATGGTGCGCATTTCAGGTTCCATGACAGTTTTCCAAGCACAGCGATTGAGCAAGGTGCTGACTTGGTTGTGCAATCCACACATAAGGTTCTGAGCTCGCTTACACAGTCCTCGATGCTTCACATGGCTGGAGGTCTCGTGGATGCAGATAAAGTGAGCCAATGCCTCCAGTTGCTCCAGAGCTCAAGCCCAAGCTACCTCCTCCTTTCATCTTTAGATGCTGCAAGAGCTCAGTTGAGCGAGAACGTGAAATATTTTGATGAGCCAGTGGATATGGCTTTACAAACAAAAGACCAGCTGAGGCTAATCCCAGGGATATCTGTCCTGGACTTGTCAAACTTTGTTTCTGACTTCCCTTCTATTGACCCCTTGCGTATCACACTAAGTGCGTCAGATCTACATTTATCTGGATACGAAGCAGATGATGTTTTCGCTGAAGAGCATCAAATTGTATCTGAGCTTGTCGGTACAAAGGCAGTGACATTTGCAGTCAACTTAGGGACCAGACGACAAGATGTTGAAAAGCTTGTACAGTGTGCAAATCATCTTTCAGAAAAATACTTCTCTGGAAATGAATCCAGAGTTGGAAAACATAATTATGTTGGTAGCCCATTAGATAAGTTTTCTGTCAAGCTGACTCCAAGAGAGGCATTCTTTACAAAGAAAAGAAGAGTGTGCCTTGAGGACAGCTTTGGCGAGATATGTGGTGAGCTTATCTGCCCGTATCCACCAGGTATCCCTGTACTGATTCCTGGTGAGGTCATAACGCAGGATTCGATGTCTTACTTAATGAACATCAGATACCAGGGCATAACAATCAGTGGTGCAGCTGATGTTGAACTCAAGTCGATTATGGTATGCAGCTTGTGATAACTATGTGACAGAAATGTTTCGATGGTTGACGGACTTATGAATCATGATGCATCTGCATAGTATAAGGGATGATAACCACAGATCATCCCAAGCAGAGCACGGTCAGGTTCTTCTTTCAACAGATATGGACACCACTTGTGTAACAGAACAACTGACTACTTGATCAAACATTGAGATTGCATCTCGTGAAGAAAGAGTTAGCTCTCAAGCTACAAGACGATGCGAAAAATATAAGTAGAGTCTATCCATCAGTCTATGGCATGTGGGATCCTGTGATTTGAAGCATAAACCATTGAAAGTGTCAATCTTTTCCTCGGACGTGCCTTGGAATGTGAGATGATATCCTGCTTTTGTCCATAAGAAAACAAGTAAAGTAGCCATAACGGTTCCTCTGTGTTCCTTTCTTTTCCAGTTTTCCCCATTGGTTCTCTTCAGAATCCAGGCTCAATCTGAGTCGACTGTCACCCTGAGCTGAGGAAAAAGTCACCCGCTCCCCTCGTCGTCTCCTCCGGGCGACAGGGGGGGCAAACCCTAGCCCCCCGCCACCGCCACCTCTCCCCACCATCTCCCCCTCCTCGTCGCCCCCCGAGGCTGCCGCCGGGCAAAGCCGGGCGACGCCGGTGAAGGGGGCGGCGGGGACCTAGCGCCTCTCGGCTCCTGGCGCGGAGGATCTGGAGGGACGCCTCCATGACAGGGACCGGAGGTTGGGCACGCGCGGGTGGGGCTGCTGGCGCTGGTCTGCGTGCGGGCGTGGTGGTGACCGGCCAGGGAGCGGTGGAGGTGCTGCGGCCTGCGGGGGAGGATGGCGCAAGGCGGCGCGCGCGGGCCCAGATGGGTTCGTGCTGGGCTTGCCAGGGGGTCGCGCTGCGGCTGGTGGCGGCCGGGGCTGTGGCCGCGTCCTTCTTCTTGGCTTCCGCGGCGAGGCTGTAGATGGCGGGCGTGGCGACGGGCATGGTGGCTGTTCCAAGGGGCTGCGGCATGGTTCGTGCATGGTGCTGCAGCGGTGGCCAGGTGCTGGTGGCCTTGGGATTCGGGGGCACGGCGACGGGACGGTGGGCATCCGCGATGGCATGTTGGTCGGCATGCTTTGACTGCCCTGCCGGTGAGGGACGCTTTGGCAGGATGGTGCTCCGGGTGAAAGCCCTGCCCGACTCGGTCGGTGCCGGCGATGACGACGCCCCGGGGCTCCGTTCTCCTTCTTGAAGGCATCGTCGTGGGGCTCCTACCTCTCCTGCATTGAAGGCTTCATGATCTCCGGGTGAAAACCCAAGCTTTGGCCTCGGCCGGTGCGGGCGACGGCGACGGTCTCATCGCTTCCCTTCTTGGAGGCGTCGTCTTGGAGCGCTTGACCTTCTCTCGGCGGTGGTGGTTTTGCTTGTCGTGCTATCTTGCCACGCCGGACGGGTTGGAGGATGTCGAGGCGACGGCCTCGGATAGGTGGCTGTGAGCCGGGGCGGCGGCCCCGGAAGGCGGTGCGGCAACATCTCTATGGTGCGGGGATGCGGCTTGCCACGACTTGGGTGGCGACCCTGGCCGTGTGGGCGGCAGGGGCGGTCGGCTCGGTCGGCGCGTCCTAGTGGGGACGGTCGGACGTTATGTCGGGGCGGCGGCCCCGGATGAGTTGGTGTGATGACCGTGGTCTCGCGGTCGTTTGCCTCGGGCAGCTTGGGTTGCGGGTGAACGGTTCGTGCGGCATTGCAGCTCGAGAGCGAGCGGTGGTACGTCGGGGCGGCGGCCCCGGAAGGTGGTGGTCTTGGTGGATGCGCAGGGCGTGACGGAGCAGCGGTATGTCGGAGCGGCGGCTCCGAATGTTCGTCATCTTAACAGTGTTGAGGATATCGACTTTGTGTCGCGAGGGCGACAAGGTCGTTTTGCCTTTATGGCGTGGCAAGTGGGGGTTTGGCCCTGCGGTGTCTTGTTGTATGGTTTTCGCCCGGTTTTCTCCTAAAAACTGTGCACTTTCTGCTTAATTAATCGATGGGGCAAAGCTTTTGCCTCCGTTTCAAAAAAAAAAACTGTCACCCTGAGCTCAAGCATCAGGCGCAGTTTGTACGACTTCATAGTTTTCCATGCGCATGTTGCAAGGTTGCTCAACCAAGTACTCTACCCGCCTGACATAGTATCATTAACCATCAGTTGCAGGATTTTACAAAAAAAAAAGTGTCCAGGGGAATCTGCACCAGACCACCACTGTTATAACTAATGTTTTGGAGCAAACATGGTGTATGGTGTGCGGTTATCAAGAAATTCTGGAAGTTAAAAGTGATAGGTTTATTTTCCGACTGTATTTATTTATTTATTTAATAAAGAGAGGAAGAAAAATGTCTGAGCCCAGGTTCGAACTGGGGACCTTTAGTGTGTGAGACTAACGTGATAACCGACTACACCACCCAGACTGATCTGCCGTTGAAAACGATATTATTATACATCTACGTTAATACGCCGTAGTTCCGTATAAGCCTTTTGCGTGGGCTTCCAGAGTTCCAGTACAAGCGCTAATTTATGGGAAATCAGACATGGAACAAAATTCGGACACCATGGGAAATTATACAACAAACTCTCTCCAAAAGACAAGCGAGCAACACTTCCCAGCGAGATCTCTAACTATAGGCTTCTCACAAAAATAGCCTTGCAACATGCCATGGCTGACGACAATGCACCTGAGCTAACCGATGGAAAAAAGATTTGTCCCCGCCATGGGACAAAATTTTAAAACTCCGTTACCATTATTTCCCTTCGAGAAGAAAACATAAGTTCTAGGTGTCCATGGTTTTTGCACTGAGCAAAAGCGTGGCGCATAATCCATTGGGAGAATGACAAGACTGTCCCCACAACGCTTATCCGCTCGGCCTGCTTCCGTTACGAACCCCGCTAGTTTTGTTCTGAATCCATGTGCCCACGGAGGGTAGGTGACTGAGTCGGTTGGTTGCGCCTTACACCAAGTCTATCTTATCTTGCTGAATCAACTCATTGTGCTAGCTAGCTCATTCCCAATGCCTACAATTCTAACAGATTAAGTAGCAACATGCCTGCACCAGATATCTCCATACATCCATGCATCTTGGTAAACATTTTCTAACACTTGTGCCATCCATATCTATTGTAGTCGGAGAACTGATACAAGTTGTATGGTGAATATGTATATATATGCAGAAACTCAATTCGGCACCCGGGTGCGTATGATCCCTCTACCATAAAAACATATTTCCAAGTGTTAAAAAAATTTGACAAAAAAATTTACATGTACATCTCCATAATATATGTGTATTCGTCAAGTTTCACGAAAAAATGATATTTTTTGTAGTCTAAGCGAAAAAGATAAAATTTATCTTGTGACAAGTCTTTGTTTCAGCACCGCATTTTGTCTTTTTTACACACGCCACATGACATGTCGATTTTTCATGAAACGACTTTGTGAGCGCGTAGCACATGAAGATGTACGCGCGAAATTTTTGTTTCAATTTTTTTGACATTTTAAAATGTGTGTAACATGTATTTCAAAATAAAGGAAGCATACGCTCCCATGTGCCAAAACATCACTCCCTATATATATGCTAATACATAGATGTGTCTGGTATATATATTGAAGGATAGACACGAGTACATGTTGCTCTAAATGTAGTGATCGATGGTGTTAGGTATGGTGGGTGATATTTGATGTTGTTAGAGTATCTGCATTTAAATCGATGAATGAATCCAAATAGTAATATAATCAGGCAAAACATAGAGACTCTGATATGGTGAAATTGATTCGCAAAAAAAAAAAAAAAAAAAGATATGGTGAAATTTGAATCAAATGCAACCTGCAGAAAATCTCCCGCAAAATTAGCATATACATTCGGTCCCCATTTAAATCCCAAAAACCATGGGCGGAGAGTAGATAGCGTAAGCAGAAGACATCCGACATGGCACAAAATGTTCAAATTCGGTTACCACTATTTCCCTTCGAGTAGATAACTAGTCGATGAAGTAGCGCCAAACATGTCGTGTTATGCTATGAGAGCGTCGAACATTAGAGCTAGAGAGTTTTAAGGAAAGGGAGTACTAAAGTTAGTAGGGAGACGAACCTTGTCACTCATAGCCTAGCTGCTTTAGGAAGAGTGCAGGAGAGAACTGAAGATTGGTTACAGAACTACCCGCCAGACATTGATGTTGCAATGACGGTTGATTGTAATGCCCCTGCTTAATTAATATATCTCTTTTCTCCGCAAGGAAAAAGGAAAGAAAACATAAGTCCTAGACGTGCATGTTGTTGTGCTGAGCAAAATCACGGCACACCATTCACCGGGAAAATCACAAGACTGTCCCCACAATTCTTATCCCGTCCTCGGCCCTCTTCTCGCCATGAACCGCGCTAGTTTTTTTGTGAATCCATGTGCCCACGGAGGGCAGGTGAGTCGGTTGGCCGCACGTCACACTAAGTCTATCTCATCTTGCTCAAACAGTTTCTTATGGTACCTAGCTCATTCCCAATGCCTACAATTCCAACAGATTAGTGACATGCCCCGCACCAGATATCTCCATACATCCATGCATCTTGGTACACATTTGCTAACACTTGTGGTATCAATATTTATTATATTTGATGATACACGTTTTAAAGGTGGGTATGTATATATGATAATAGATAGATGTGTCTGGTATATATATATATTGAAGGATAGACACAAGTACATGTTGCTCTAAATGTAGTGATGATGTAAGGTATGGTGGGTGATGTTTGAGTCATTTGTCCTAAGGTTTCTAAAATTAAAACTTCATATAAAGTGTAATAAATAGTATGCATGTTGCTTGGTTGCCTTGTACAACTAAGGTGCAAACCTTAGTTGCAAGAATTGGTGGCTTGTTTATATCCCATCATGTCATGTTGAAATAGGACAATTGCAGTGGGGGCTCATCTGTGTTGCCCTCTTATTTTAGCGATAGAAGAGCGGTATTTAAATAATATTGTTTCATGTTTCAAACATGTTAGGATAGCCAACAAATAGTATGAATGATGGACACAAACAATTTACCACCAGTTGCATTATTTTACAAAAAAAAGTCCAATGTCATCTCTTCCAACACCAATCTTGACTAATAAAGGAAAAACAATGGTGGTGAATTCACCGTGTCACAATCAACCCCCACCCTCTTGATTTTGTCCCCTCTCTCCCTCCTTCGCCCGTTGCCACAATGGATGCAAGGGAGTCATGAGGACAAATAGGGCTAGACTAAGGAGTTGTTCGGCTCGTTAAGCCTCGTGATCGTTAATGCTCAGATCATTAAGCTCATTATCTTTAACAAGCTAAAAGTGAAGTTTGACTTGGTTCCGTTATGCGTAACAAGCGCTCACTAAGAATCGTTGAGGAGCACACACACACACACTCAACATGCATGAAAAATTATAATCTATTAGCTTGACAAAATAGGGTGACCTCGTCAGGAGTTGGAATGAAGCAACGGTTGAGGAGGATGCGGCCAGAAGATACCTAGTGGGACGCCATTGGGGTTTAAGAAGATTAGAACATGAGATAGGGAAGATACAAGTACGAGCAATGGTCATTATAGAGAATGGGACGCCATTGTTTGCCATATATAGTTGGTCAAGTGACCTAAGATCGGCTACATGTTAATTTTGAGATATATCACTATACTTACCAATTCTTGGTTGTTCGTGAGATTAACAAGTAGCTCACGAAACTCGTCGGTTTGATCTTTTAGCTCATTAACGTTAACGAGCTAAAAATGATGATTGGCTCAGTTCTTTCAGAAAACGAGCCAAGCTCAAACAAGTCAAGAAAACGAGCGCTTGTTAAGCTCACTGAGATTCGAGCTTTATGTCCTGCCCTAAGGACAAAGCTCATGATGAGTGGAACAGATTTTGTATGTCAATCCACTGAAAAATATTTCATGGAATAGACACACAACGTAATTTGGGAAAACTCTGTACAAGATGATATAATGTTTTGATAAGGACAAAGCAATTGGAATATGTTGTTTCTCTAAAATAAAACAACATATTGAATTAAAACTTTGCATTGTGGGGTCATACTCCGTATTTATATTGCACATGAAAAATAAGTGTCTTTTCATTTCTTGTACATGGATGCCGAGTTTCAAAATAGTTAAATAACAAGAAGCCGAGATGCAGATAAGTGGTTGTTGTGCAGAAGCGCATAAGGGCTAGGTCCCGGGTTCGAGTTCTCACTTCTACCTTAATTAATAAGCCAGGGTGGAGTCACTTTGTGGTCTTGTTCTCACTTATACCTTAATTAATAAGCCAGGGTGGAGTCCCCCTGTGGAGTCACTTCTACCTTAGTTCATAGCCATTAGCCATGTTGTCCTATTTCAATGAATTAAAGGCCACATTATCTTTAGCCGCCGAGAAATAAAGATGAAATCTATTTTAGCTTCTCTACACATTTTCCACACTGTTACTCGTTTATAACAATGATGGCAACTTCATGTTCTTTACCATTTGATCTTATTTCACATTCTGTCTTAAAATTGGGCAAAGTTGTCCCTGTTTGTAGGAACAAAAGTTCTAGGTACAGTAGTTCAAAATTTTCAGCAGGTTAGAATGTATTTATGCCTTTCACTTCCACCTTCTTCATTTGATGAAAAGGTAAGTGTTTACTATATTACTCAAGTAAAAAATAATTAACACAAAATTACCTACCTGATTCAGATCTTCCGGTGCCTTATTACTGGTAGCAACAAGGACAGTTCCTGTGCTTAACAGTCTGTTCAGAATACCAGACAGAGCCACAACAGCAAATGCATCAATAGTCTGCACATATGCAGCTTATTAGTAAAATTAAAATCTAGAAGCTACAGAATTTATTGATTTTACAGTGACAACTAAATATTGTGTAGTAAGTGCAAGCTAATATGGTAGACAAAGTGAAGTAGCAATAGGTGTTCATATACACATTACATTAAAGCACAACACTTAAATTGGATGTAAGGATTTATAAAATGTATTAACCTCACGAAAACTATCTAAGAAGTTGAAGTTAGGATTATGCTAAGTCATGTGGGCATCAGTGTACAATCTAATTTACCATCAGAAAGATTAATTTTCACTTATTAAAAAAAATTACATAGCAAGTATGTTACACTCATATGTACTGTGGACTGTAAGAACTATAAAAGAGGGGACATAAATAAAGAAAAATAGATTTGAGAAATTCTACCTACAAGACTATCCGTTGAGTAATTGGAACAATTGATTAAATATGCCAGTAATCTGATAAGAATGATGCTAAGTGTGACATAAAAAATGGCAGTTTTCTTTAAGAAGTCAGAAAAGCCAATTGTCCAAAGTGTTAAATTCAGGTACCTGTATCTCGTCAAAGCATAAAATGCTTGCACCACATTTATTTGCTTGTCTATCAACAAGGAACTTATCAGCAACAGCTAAAAGGATATGCTTTTGCTGTGTATCTTGTTTGTACTTTCTTCCCCAACCAGCCACTCCTTTATTTTGGCATCGAAAGGGAGGCCTGATATCCAACTAAAAGTATTCGAGTGAATAGGCTTATCTCATCACGTCTCTTCCACACATCATGCATATGATCTTTTATTTCAAGCATAGCCTGTATGAAAGAGTAATTCAACTTTATACAGATCCTAGACAGCAGGATCCAAACTGAAATATGATAATCACCAAGTTGATTCACAGAACTCTTGCGAAGCCCACACATGTACTCTGTTTTGCCAGCTAGCCAAGCCACTTCTACATAATTTACCTCATGAAAGTGAAACCGCCGCCTGTGTTTGATGACACCTTCAGTGACCCCATAAAACATGTCCATCAACATTGTCTTCCCTGTGTTATATATATTATATAATACAAATTAAATATTTCACTTGGGTCAGATGTTCATGAAGATCATGTTTTTTTTTTTAAATACTGCTAAGATATTAATAGATATACAGAAGAGAACCAGGCTAAAAACACCTAACCCTAAGCATGCAGGCCAGGTGAAGTTATCGAATAGCTTACCACTTCCAACATTCCCGTAAAGGTATAACCCTTTTGGAGCAACAGGTGCGACTGGTTTCTGGCCAACCAGCGTATCTAGTTTCTTTTCTCGGTTCGAGTACGAGACCCATCTTCCAACTCCAGGTTCTATATTTGCTCTTCTTTTTCTGGTTTAATCAACAAAACATACGTCAAACAGCGACATTCAATTCAGTGGAAAACATCAGTTTGAACTCGGTCGGTGGCCAAGGGAGGGGAGTGGTGGAATTAGAAAACTTGTTCGGGCAGAGCTCTGAACCACGAACATGGTACAGCACTGCCACTTGAGAGAGACAGAGAGGAAGAGGGATCGCGTGGGTTTCGGGCCGTGGTCGGCGGCGTCGTGGAGGCGACGGGGGAGGGGGAGCACGGCGGGGGGCTGTGGGCGCGCGGGAGGCACATCGCGGGTGACGGCGCCGAGGAGAGCGGCGGATCGGCGGGGGAGACCGCCGCGCAGCCGGAGCATGGTCGCAGCGGTGGTGGGGCGAAAGCGCACGGCGAGGCGAGGTGGTGGCTTAACTCTCAACCGCGCCCATGTCGGGGAGGAAGGCAGAACGGAGGCGACGCACGCGGCCTCTATTCTCACCGCACACCGTGGGCTCCAGGTCCAGCCCTTTTCGCTTGGCCTACCTACCACCGAGAAAAGCCTGTGTTGCCCGTCAGGCCCATTAGTGGATGTGATTCACTCAAAAAATAATGGTGGACGTGATGAAATGTTCAGCCACACGTGGATCAATCAGGAACCAAATGTTACATCTATATCACCAGCAGCAAGTATCAAATATTCCTCCAATTAATATAGATGTACCTAGACACGTTTTAGTTATAGATACATCTATTTGAGCATCAAATAATATAGATCAGAGTGAGTAGAAAAATCACAAATGCAAGTAGAGCTTTCAAAAGTTTCAACACAAGTGTTCAGCCGAAATCATCCATAATTTAGTTAGCTCACACTCACATCGTCTGGTATTTTTTTCAATAAAAAAATATATTAATTTCGTAAAGATATCAATTACATCCGTTTTTGCAACAACACAGTGCCCTAATGATAATACGGATGCACACAACTAAAAAAAGAAAGGAAAAATACAAAAAAGAAAAAGTCTCACTACAGTAATCTATTATGATAGCAAGCCAATCACAACCAAGACAACACTAGAAATCTATCTTCTCCAAAACCGATGCCTACAAAAAGGGAACAAAGCACAAGCGTTATCGTCGCCATGGTCATAGATCATAGGTTTCACCCTCAAGAAAGTCCGCGCTCTCAAAAACAATATATTTAACAAGATCATTGTTGGGCAAACATATGATAATAAGCACTCAGGATCGCATAATGTGAGGGTCTGTCTTGATACTGTCGCCGATGACAGGTGGAGGGACATCTATTCTGAATCACAGGTCACTCATCTCACTCATCTCGTGACTCTTTGCTCCGACCATAGTCCAATTTTTCTTCAACTTGCAAAGGAAATTCGGTCCCTGCCTTCAGTATGAGATATATTGGGAGCCCGATCCAATATTGAAGGAAATAATTGATAGAGAGTGGAAGGGCATAGGTTCGATGTCAGATGTGGGGGATGTTCACTCGGATTTAACTAAACTTATGAAGGATTTGCACGTTTGGGGAAAACAGAAGATTGACAACATTACAAGGAAAGTACAAAAACTTCGGGAAAAACTACAACGCTCAAGTGTGCCAATGCTTCATCTGCAGATATCCAGTTTGTCTCGTACCAAGTGAATAAGTTGCTATATAAGGAGGTGATGCTATGGTTACAGAGATCCAGAATCGAATGGCTCAAAATTCTTACATCACCGTGCAGTCTGGAGGGCACGTAAAAATAAAATTGCGTGCCTCCGGGATGAGAATGTGGTGTCCAAGATGCACCCACCGAGATGCAAAGGATGGCAATTTCATACTTCAAGTCTTTGTACACCCAGGATCCATCCCTGGATTGCACTCTCATTGTTGATCTCACTCCAAAACAAGTTACCGGAGGAAATGAATTTGCGGTTGTGCAAAGATTTCTCAAATGAGGAGATTTCAGACCCCGTTATTCCAGATTGCGCCTATTAAAGCCCCTGGACCAAACGGTTTTCATGCTAGATTTTATCAGCGGAACTGGGTTATAATGCAGGATGATGCATGTAGTAAAAAATTCTTTCAGACACGATTTATGCTGGAGGATATAAATGACACCTCCATTGTCCTAATTCCAAAAATTGAGAACCCTATCGAGCTGAAAGATTACAGACCTATTGGGCTCGATCGGTAATGTCTTGTATAAGGTAGTATCTAAATGCTTAGTGAACCGACTCTGGCCTTTGCTAGGCAAATTATATCAGAAAACCAGAGCGTCTTTATTCCGGGTCGTATGATTATTGATAATGCATTGTTGACATTTGAGTGTATGCATTTCATGGAGCATGGAACTAAACCTAGTTCTCCATATTACACTTATAAGTTAGATATGTCGAAGGCTTATGACAGAGTTGATTGGCAGTTTTTGGAGAGTACAATGTCTTAAATGGGCTTCTCACACCGGTGGGTAATGGCGTGTGTCACCATGTGGCGGTATTCATTCAAGTTTAATGGAACTCTTTTGGAAGCATTTTCTCCTACCAGGGGGCTAAGACAGAGAGATCTTCTCTCACCGTTCCCTTTTTCTCCTACCAGGAGGTTTAATTACAAACGAACATTTTTCCCGCTACTTTTGTTCTGAATCCATGTGCCCATGGAGGGTAGGTGAGTCGGTTGGCTTCGCGTTACACCAAGTCTATCTTATCTTGCTGAATCAAAGCATCGTGCTAGCTAGCTCATTCCCAATGACTACAATTCCAACAGATTAAGTAGCAACATGCCTGCACCAGATATCTCCATACATACATGCATCTTGGTAAACATTTTCTAACACGTGTGCCATCCATATCTATTGTAGTCGGAGAACTGATACAAGTTGTATGGTGGATGTGTATATATATGCTAATAGATAGATGTGTCTGGTATATATATTGAAGGATAGACACGAGTACATGTTGCTCTAAATGTAGTGATCGATGGTTTTAGGTATGGTGGGTGATATTTGATGGTTGTACAATCCTCGCAAAAGTTTTAGGTAAAAAAAGTTGCATGGCAAATGGGGATCAACTTCTTGCCAGAACATGTAAACCTATTACTCTTCACAAAAGTTTCATCATCAACTTGATGCACCAATAAATAAATCCTCAAATTACTTTAAAATAAACTAAATCCCCAATTTGCTTAGTAGTGGAGGCCGCACCTTAGATCTCAGTCACCAGATCCTGCAGGTTCTAGGGTTGCTTCTCGCTCTGATTCTGCTCCTGTGGTTGGAGCAAAGCTGGAGGGAGAGCGGCGTCGTCCTCCCCAATAAGATGGTGGCTCCAGGCTCTGCCAATCCCAGATGCTGCTGCAACAACGTTGCTCTCCCGTCCGGGCATGGTGGCGAGGGGGAGGGCAAGTTCTATGCGACAATATTCCTTGCCGCCTCTCTCCTGGCCGGCCATGGTGGCGATGAGGAGTTGAGGCGAGCAGGGCCTTTTCTGAATCTGGATGGCGGTTCCTGTCTCCTTCCTATCTGCGCGAGCTGGAGCAGAGGTCCAACTTTCCTTGGCCTGTCGTGGAGGCGAGGAAGGAAGTGGTGGCGGTGTCTCTGTCCTCCACCTTCTACAGCGTCGGCTGCCTAAGAGGTGCTATGGAGCTGCTCTCCTAGGGCTCCTTCGAGCGTCACACACGGAGTCTCTCGACGCCGTGATCCTTGGCCGGCATGGCGGCCCAACTCCTGCCTCCAGAGTGGAGGCTCTCTCTCGTGTCGACTGTCGGAGCTCGGCGTGGCTTCATCGCCAAGTGGTTCGTCCCCGGAGGTGGAGAAGCGACCGTCGGATGCAATACAGCGTCAGATGTGTGATATTGAGCATCCTGGCACCTGAACTCGACGTCTCTGTCTTGAGTTCGTTGGCGATCTGTGGCGGCGCCACCCAAGGACTTGATTGCGTTTTAATCTTTCTTTCTAGGGTGTTTTCTGCATATCTAGAAGCCCCTTCTTCAAATTCCAGGTTTCTCAGTCCGAGAGTTGTAAAGGGGCTTCTTTGCAATTTGTACCTGCCACGTGTGATGAATGAAAGTTTCTCTGGGGTCTTCTAGGCCATGGATCCTTGTTAAAAAAAAAAATCGCCAATTTCATTAACCCATAGTCTGACCAACTCGTTTCCATTTTTTTTTTTTGAGATTAAACCAACTCGTTTCCAGTCTGACCCAGTGGGGCTGATGGCCTAAAATACTTGTTTTTGGAAGCCCAAAGACTGCTTCCAGGCGGCCCATATGCAGCAGGGCAGCCGCGATTGCACGCTCCACTCCTGCACTTGCTCCTTCCACCTTTGCTCAAAAAAAAAAACTTGCTCCTTCCACCGACCTCAGCCATGTTTCTTCCCCATCGTCTTCTTCTTCCTCCTCTCTGCGGCAGCGGCAGCAGCATACCACCACCTCTGGCCCTCCGCTCGCCGCGCCCTCTGCCCACGGTAAATTCCACATTCCCGCCTTCCTTGCGCCGTAGTGGTCTCACTGCTTTTCTCATAGACTACGTCGGCATCCTTGCACTCTAGTGCCCGCAACGTGTTTGTCTAATTGTTCGTGTTAGTCTGACAGGCCAACAGAGCACTAGTATCACATCCCCTTCCCTTGTGACATCTAGCGTCCGCGGCATCAAACAGCATCTACAGATACAACAGCAGCAAACTGTGCAGCCGCAGACGCGTGGGATACGCCAGCGGTGCTGCTCCGGCACGATTTTCCACTGGCACAGTACATGAGGATGTTCTGCGAGTGGGGATCACAAGGGGGCGAGATGTGCTGACGGAGCAAGACGGGAGGGCGGAGCATGGCGGCACCGCAGGGTGGGGATGGGCGACGCAACGCAGCTCCCATCACAAGGGGGGATAGTCCGGATAGATATACTTAACTGAAGATGTTTTCTAGTTTGCGTTGTCTGACATCGGTCATGATTTGAACATCTAATATATACTTACTTTGCAATCTTTGATAGTGAATCGTATGCTCAGCTTCACCTTCTTTTATTCGTTCCTTGCACTAATCCAAACTTTCTTAGTTTCACATGAACCGCCTGGGCAACATGTCATAGCGGAATGTGGCATTTCACAGAACATCCCAAGAATTGCTGAAACTGAAACTACAATATTTGAACCTTCAGCAGTTGTCCAAGGTGGTACTGCCTCTCTGGTTCAGGCACTGAAATCAACTACAGCTCAAGATGTGTTCAGTTTTCACTTTTATGGGCACAACAGAGGGAAATCTGCTCTGTCTTCCTTGCTGAACCTTATTGGCACAGGAGCGTTTTCGCATGATTTGCCTTAGCTACCTGAGCTAGACAACCTCTTCAACAACAGCGTGTAAACTAACAACTGACTGCGTACTTGACTAAACATTGACAATTCAACTCGTGAAGAAAGAGTTAGCTGTCCATTTATGGCATGGCATGTGGCCTCCTGTGACTGTGAGTTCTAAGCATTGGAATGTAATGATGATATCCTGCTTTTGTCCATAGTTCTTTTGAAGAAACAAATAGTCAAAATCTTATACGACCGAGAGGCGGAAACCCTAGCGCCCCAACTCCCCGCCGCCACCCACCCCGCCTCCCCCCTGCCGCCGCCGGAGGGCGCCGCTGGGCAAAGCCCGCGCGGCGCCGGCGGCGGCAGGGCGTCCTCTCCACGCGCCCCCCCTAGCTGGAGGTTTCCCGCGGGGATCTCGCCCGGCGGCTGCGCGCGGCGTGCCGGCAGCGCTCCTCCCTGCTGGCG
The DNA here is from genome assembly GCF_022539505.1 of Lolium rigidum. Lineage (NCBI taxonomy): Eukaryota > Viridiplantae > Streptophyta > Magnoliopsida > Poales > Poaceae > Lolium > Lolium rigidum. The sequence continues at coordinate 409,888,999 of NC_061510.1, forward strand.
CCGTGGTGTTTGTCCCCGTGCCAGCGACGGGCTGCTCGGCCTCCCCCCGTCTCAGTCCCCCCATCCCCTCCGTGCTCTGCTCCCGTGCTGCACCGGAGACCTTCCCGCGGTGGCTGCTCGCATCGGCGCCGGCCGCTGCTGTGCCGCTCGTTCCTGGGCTCTCCTCGTCTCCGTCGCGGCGCTCAGTGGTGCTCGGCCGCTGGGCGTCGTCCTCATTCTGTTCCGGCTCTCCTCGCGTGAGGGCCGGCCCCCTGGCTCCGGCGCGCGGGCTGCTCCGCTCGGCTTGGTGCGGCCGGCGTGGCCCTCCAGGCCTCGGCCCCTGCCCACTCCCCTGCTCGCCCCACGCTGTTCCGGTGGTTTGGCCATCGATCCCGGCCACGGGCGCGCGGCTCGCCCCCCTGCGGTGGTGCTGTGTGTTGCGGTCTCTGCCCCCGAGCTTTGGTGAGCTGCTGCTCTTCCTCCGGTGTGGTTCGGGCTAAGGCTCTGCGACGGCGGCGCTCTCTTTGCGTCGATATCCTTGGTGAAGGCGTCGCTCTGGAACCACATCTGCTCGTGCATTGCCGCCTCGCGGGGCTGCACGTTTCCCCCTTCCTGCGCCCATGTCGCGGTCTCCTCTCCGGCGCCCGTGTCGCCCACCCTTCCTCCCCTGTGTGCAGTGCCCGTGTCACTGCCCCTCCAAGTTGGCCTCTGCTACTCCCCACTATTCGTTTCTGCAGTACCCCTGCGAGGTTATCCCCTCGATCCTCTGCTTCGACTTCCTCCAACCGATTGTTGCTTCCTTCCAATGCCGGGTTAGCAAGTTCCGATTCGTCCTTTTGGCTGTCCTTGTTCTGAGGCAGTGTCCTTCCTCCTCCGAGGCTTCCTCCCCCCGGAGGGCGAGTGAAGGTGTCTTCTCGGGCTGGATTCTTTTTGGCCGAATCCCCTTGCTCTCTTGCTTATGTCTTCCCTTCTTCAGGGCTTCCTCCCCCTGCAGAGCGAGTGGAAGTGTTCGTCTTGAGCGGCAACCACATAGTCAGGCTTGACTGACTTGATGCGGTCGGTTCATCATGCTCAGCGGAGTTTTTCGTGCCCGGTGGTGTCGACTAGGTGGCTCTCTCTGTCTGAAGCCGGGTTAACGAGTTCTTGGCTCCTCTCTTTGGTGGTCTTGTTCCCACGCAGCTCGCCTCCCTCCTCCAGGGCTTCCTCCCCCTTGAGGGCGAGTGGAGGGTGCTCGCATGCGCAGCCCCTATGGTCTCGGACCTCCTCGTTCTCTTTCGGTGGTCCTCCCTCCTTTCGGGCTTCCTTCCCCTAAAGGGCGAGCAGAGTTCCTCTGCAAGAGCGGCAACCATTTAGCCACAGGCGGTTCCGCTATAACCTTCCGCTATAACCTTCTCGCAAGAACGGTTCTTGCAACATGTCACGTATTCTGATGCCGACAGTGTGTGTGTGAGTTGAAAGCGTGAGTGTTGTGAGCGTGTGGGCCTGCGTCACTAGGATTTAGTTGTCCACCTATATAAGGTGCAGCTGTAACCGAAGCATGCTTTGTATTTATGCCTGAACTTTGGAAAAGAAACCAAAAAGCTGCTCGCTACCCCTCTCTTGGAGGATCTCACACCGGCAACGGAGCATGACACAACTTACTAATTTTCATTCCCATTCGCGGAGAAAACATAAGTTCTAGGTGTCCATGGTTTTTATACCTAGCAAAAGCGATAACCACAGTCCACTGTGAAAATCACAAGACTGCCCCCACAATGCTTATCCCCAGATGCGGTGCACGTTGCCCCAAGTCTATCGCTCACCTTGCTCAAGCAATTACTCAAGCTAGCTATAGCTCGTTCCCAATGCCTACAATTCCAATAGATTTTGTAGCGGCATGTCCGCACCAGATATCTCCATACATCCATGCATCTTGGTACACATTTTCTAACATTTGTGCCATCCATATATATTGCATTCGATGATACATGTTGTATGGTGGACGTGTATGCATGTTAATTGATAGATGTGTCTGGTATTTATATTGAAGGATAGACACGGGTACATGTTGCTCTCAATGTTAGTGATTGTGTCAGGTGTGGTGGGTGATGTTTGAATCATGTGTCCTAAGGTTTCTCAAATTACAATGTCATATAAAATGGAATGTATATGGTTTGGTGGCCTTGTACAACTTAATTAATATGAGCATGTATGATGTATATCTTATATTCCATCGATGCATATATACGACCATATAATTGTACCCTACCATGCCTCCACATTAGGGCACATCATCTTCTATTAACTCCTCCACATTCACCCAAGCCATTTCTCCCTGCGACCTATTTTTCTTGACTCATTCTCAAAAGATAACAATTTTCACTTCTATTTAGTGTGTGTATTAAGAATTGTTGTGTACAACATCATCTTGCGAGTATTGGATAAAACTATTGACATTAATAAATATAAATCTTGTTAGGCCTAATACTTCAAGAGTAACACCAGATCGTGAACAATAGCCACTAGAACACCTAATTAACATAAGACAGAGAGGGTTTAGGGATGCATTACGCATTGCAGGAGTTGCCATTGTCGCCTGCTCGTTGCAGGCGTGAAGCAGAGAGGTCGTTGATGATCTGGGGATCCTCCTGATCCCCTCAGGTCTCCAGCGGCACCGCCTCGGCACCGCCGGGGTGTAGGCTGGCCTTCCCGTCGTTCGCGCCTCCCTAGATCGGTAGGGCTTTAGGAGTTGTGGGGAAAGCAGCGATCTGATCGTCAAAACTAGCGTGATCGATAGCAGCCAGGCTCCCCCCCTTTTATATGGCGCAGGCGACAGGGGACCAAACCATCGAGTTGGTTTTGGTGCCCCCGATCGTGGCGCGTGAGATGCGAACGAGTTGGTCACGAACGTTGGTTCGTGGGCCTCCTCCTTAACGTTATTTGACTAGAACGTTTTTGTCAATGTTTATCTCTAAACCTGACGTTATTTGACTAGAACGTTTTTGTCTCTTAAACCTGACAGGTCAACCAACATTCTCCCCCTTGATCGTTAGGTTTAACATCATTTGCCCATTCTCCATAGGAATAATAAACCAAAGTGAGGTGTTACAACAACCAATGAAATGCTATTGAACCTCAACACTTATGGTATACCAGCCTATCTTGAAATGGATAACATAATACTTATTGGGAGTGGTTCTTATTATGGTCCCTTTATTCCAGAATCATAAGGCTTCCAGGTAATCCCATGCCGGCAACATGCTCACGAAAGATTCCGGGTGGTAAGCCTTTCGTTAGCGGATCCGCAAGCATACGAGTCGTACTTATATGCTTAACCTTAGTTGTTTGATCCTGGATCCTATGCATCACAACATGATACTTAATGTCAATGTGTTTGGCAGCATCACTTGACTTGTTGTTATTCGCATAGAAAACTGCGGGTTCATTATCGCAAGTACAATAGAAGTGGTTTTGAAATGCCGTCGACCACTTTAAGTCCGGGAATGAAATTCTTTAGCCATACAGCCTGCCCGAGTGGCCTCGTAACATGCTATAAACTCTGCTTGCATCGTAGATGAAGCAACTATAGTTTGTTTGGAGCTTTTCCACGATATAGCTCCTCCGGCAAGTGTGAATACATAACCCGACGTGGATTTCTTACTATCCACACAACCGGCATGATCAGAATCTGAATAACCAACAACTTGTAGGTTATCAGACCTTCTGTACGTAAGCATGTACCCTTTTGTCTCTTGCATATAACGCAAGACTTTCTTTGCGGCCTTCCAGTGGTCTAGTCCTGGATTTGATTGGAATCTGCCAAGCATCCCGGTTATAAAAGCCAAATCAGGGCGTGTACAAACTTGTGCATACATGATGCTTCCGACAACCGAAGCATAAGGAACCGACTTCATCCGATCGGTTTCAATTTGGTTCCTCGGACATTGAAATGTCCCAAACTTATCGCCCTTAACTATCGGGGCAGGTGAGCCAGAGCACTTATGCATATTGAATTTCTTTAGTACTCGCTCAAAGTATGCCTTTTGTGATAGTCCCAACACACCTTTATACCTATCTCGATGAATCTCAATGCCGAGGACATATGAAGCTTCACCGAGATCTTTCATATCAAAATTGGAAGACAGAAAATTCTTGGTCTCGTGCAGCATATCCTTATCACTGCAGGCCAATAATATGTCATCCACATACAGAACTAATATTGTGAACCTACTGCCCTTAAACTTAACATAAATGCAGTTGTCCTTAACATTTTCAGTAAAACCAAAAGTTCTAATAATCTTATCGAACTTGAGGTACCACTGTCTTGAAGCTTGCTTCAAGCCATAGATGGATTTCTTGAGACGACATGCTAAATGTTCCTTTCCTTCCACAACAAAACCTTCCGGCTGAGTCATGTACACGTCTTCATCAAGGTCGCCATTTAGAAATGCCGTCTTAACGTCCATTTGATGCAATTCTAGGTCGAAATGAGCTACCAGAGCCATGACGATCCTAAAAGTATCTTTAGATGACACAGGAGAGAAAGTCTCATTATAATCGATTCCTTCTCTCTCGTGTGAAACCTTTTGCCACAAGTCTAGCTTTGAACCTTTCGATGTTCCCTTTGGGGTCGTACTTAGTTTTGTAGATCCATTTGGAGCCTACTCTTTTGGCGTCATTAGGAACTTCTACTAGGTCCCAAACATCATTTGAGCTCATAGATTTCAACTCGTCTTCCATGGCGATTTGCCACTTAGACGAATTCAAACTCTTAATGGCCTCCTTGTATGAGGTTGGATCCTCCACCTTTCCTATATCATCTACATCCTCACTCATGTAGGTGATATAATCATCCGAGATGGCTTTTCTTCTTTCTCGATGTGATCTTCTCACAGTGCGATGGTGGTGGAGGGGCATTATTATTATGAGGATCTTCTTCATTATCCGACCGGTGATTTTCTTCACCTTCTGGATTTGCGTTATCATTAGTTTCAGGATCACCATCAGGTTGAGGACCAGAACTGTGAGGTTCGGTCTCAACATTAGAAGTGATTCTCCTCTGCATTGGTAGAACGACCTTTTGGATAATCGGGGATGGAGCACACACCCGCTTTTCCTCAAGATCGATCTTCCTCAATTCATTAACTTCATTATCCTCAAAAAATACCGCTTGCCGGGTCTCCACGTACTTAGTGGTATGACCGGGGCAATAGAAACGATATCCCTTTCCCCTGTGCGGGTATCCGACGAAGAAACAACTAACCGTTTTTGGGTCTAACTTCTTAAGTTGTGGATTGAAAATTCTAGCTTCAGCAGGACAACCCCACACACGTAAATAGTTCAAGCTCGGTTTCTTTCCCGTCCACATCTCGTGAGGTGTGTTCGGTGCTGACTTAGTGGGAGCAAGATTTAAAATATGTGCAGCCGTCTTCAATGCCTCCATCCATAGGCTTACCGGCAAACTTGCATGGCTGAGCATGCTACGCACCATATCCAAAAGCGTGCGATTGCGGCGCTCAGCCACACCATTTTGTTGAGGTTCACCAGGCATTGAATAATGGGCAACAATTCCATTCTCAGCTAGGAACTTAGCAAAAGGTCCTGGAATTTGCCCATAAGGAGCGTGCCTACCGTAATACTCTCCCCGCGATCAGATCGTACAACTTTAATTTTTGCATTCAGTTGGTTCTCAACTTCGGCTTTGAACACTTTAAATTTGTCCAAAGCTTCCGATCGATCACGTATAGGGTAAATGTACCCATAACGGGAAAAGTCGTCCGTGAAGGTGATGAACGAATCAAAACCATCTATAGACTTAACATTAAGAGGTCCGCATATGTCAGTATGTATGAGTTCGAGGACACTCGTGGCTCTTACCGCTCCTTTCTTAATTGTTTTTGCATATTTACCTTTGATGCAATCAACACATTTGTCCGCATCGGAGAAGTCTAATGGGAGGAGTACATCATTTTTAATAAGTCTTTCCATTCCCCCCTCTAAATGTGGCCTAAACGACAGTGCCACAATTTCGAAGAAGTGCTAGTACCCTTCCATTTCTTCTCAACATTTGAAACATTACTCACATGCAAAACATAATCATTCATAGATAACATATATAGTTTGCCTCGTCTGACACCGAGGCCAACATCTTTATTACAATAATTTAAAACAAATTGTTTGTTACCAAACTTGCACTCAAACATGTTATCATCGAGACAAGAAACTGAAATCAAATTCCTACTTAAAGTAGGTACATAAAGAACATTATTTAAATGAAGGTGAAAGCCGGTGTGGAGCTCCAAGGTGAGTGACCCAACAGCTTCAACATCAACTTCAACTCCATTTGCAACTCTAAGTCGTCTTGCCCCGCTTGTTACGGTTTGGATCATATTTAATCCCTGCATAGAATTAGCAACGTGAGCAGTTGCACCTGAATCAATCCACCATGATGTACAAGAGAAATCAGTATATAACATTTCATCAACAAAAGTGATTTCATCTGTACCTTTCTTCATCATCCACTTGAGGTATTCATGACAGTCCTTCCTGTAATGGCCTTCCTTCTTACAAAAGAAACACACATTATCAGTAGGCTCTGAAGACTGTCCATTATCCTTTTCCTTTTCCTTTCCTTTAAACTTTGGCATTTCCTTCTTGAAGGTTTTCTTTGGCGACTTTGAAGGGCCTGACCCGTCATGCTTTCTCTTTGAGGAGCCAACATGAAAAGCCTGATCCTTGTTCTGCCTCATCATTCTTTCTTCTTCCTGGACAATCCTAGGGGATATCTCAGCAAGTGTCCATTTCTCCTTCATGGAATTGTAGTTGATCTTGAACTGATCGAACTCTTCAGGGAGGGACTCCAAGATCATGATGATAAGGAGGTTGTCACTGAGCTCACACTTTAGGTGCTTCAGTTTATTTGAAGCATTTATCATTCTCGGTATGTGTCCCCTAACATCACCATCATTTTTATACTTGCCAAGTAGCTTGTGAAAAAGCTCATGAGCATAAACCTTTTCGCAGCCTTTGAATTGCTCCTCCAAGGCTTCCATAAATTCCTTAGCAAGTATCTTTCTTGGGGAGAGCCCCAATAATCTCGGGTGAAATGGAAGAATTCATCACGAGCATTGCAACGTGATTGGATTTGTCCCACTTCTCCATCTTGGAGTCATAAGTTTTCTTTAGTTCATCATACCCCGTAGCACCAAGCAATCGGCGCCACGGGCTTATCCTCCCTTAAGGCATAATCAAACTCGTTGAAAGCCAAACATAGCTCAATGGAGTTCTTCCAACGAGGAAAGTTGCTGCCGGTCAACCGCTCGACAGCATCATAACGCATCGCAGCGGAAGCTGAAATTTGACATGGACATTCATTAGTAAAATTGCATGCATATAAAACAAGCATGCCATAAAATTTCTTATTCTATGTCAAACACCGTTGGGCAGAAATGACACGAATTAGAACAACATTAGGGAGTTGACTTGCAGAAATAATACAACGTTGGTCAGAATTATTTTTGCAGTCATGACATTCTCAAAATAAACATCAACTTTAAATCAATTAAGGAACAACATATGTGATGCTTAATTTGATAATTCAATTCAACATTAAAAACATACTAAATACTCTCAACAAAAAATCTCGTTGGTTCATTTCTGTCCAGAGCAAATAGCATGTTTGCTGATCATATTATTTTAGACAATTTAATTTCTGTCCAAAACAGTGCAAAAACATTAAAACATCAACTTAATAATCATTTATATGCACTGAAAAAACAGAAACAGTGACAGAAAAACGTTCAGCAGCCCAAAACTTCATGGACTGTCGACAACCTGGGCCGAAGCCCATTCTCAGATGCAGCCCAAAAAGGACCCCCGGCCCGGCTGCTGCTCCGCCTCGATCTGGACCGTCCAGTGGATCGGACGGCCAAGATCATTCAAGGCCGGATCAAAAAGGGCAGCCGGAGCCCTAACCCTAAAATTCCTCCTCCTCCCCCGATTTTTTCGCGAGGGAGAGCGGCGCCCTCCTCCCCCGATATTTCTGCGACAGAGAGAGTGAGGCGGAGAAAACTCCGTCCGGCGGCGCGGGCGCGCGAGGCGGCCCCGGCCCCGGCGGGCGCGAGGGCGCCAGGAGGCCACGGCGAGCGGGCGAGGCGACCACGTCCCCGGCGGCCCGAGCGCGCGAGGCGGCCACGGCCCCGGCGGCCCGCGTTCCCCTTCCCTGCTTCATCCCGGCGCGGTGGCGGCGCTCGCCGGAGCAGCGTGCGACGGACCATGTCCGGCGCGCTCCTCCGTCGAGCGTGGCTACTGGCGCCGTGTCCATGAGGGTAGCCGAGGGGTGGTGCTGACCGGCGAGGCCGGCAGCCGTTATGTGACGACAGGGGCAGGCGGCGCGCGGCCACCCGCGTCTGCGTCCATTCCGCGCCTCGCGACGCGTCTACCCGCACGCCCCTCCGTCGGGAGGAAACGGCGGCGCGGGATCTCTGCCCTCGCCGGAGCAGCGGCTGCTCCGACGGCCCCCGGAGGGATAGGCAGCGACCCGGCGGCATAAGGTGACACTCCAAAACTTGCAATTTCGTTTTCAGAAATTGGGGAACATAAATTAGGGTTCATACATCATCGAATCTGAGGCTTAAAAACATGATAGCATTAATCTGAGAGCCTAAACATGAACATAAACTGCCTAAAAACATGATCTTTATACAAAAAACGTGATCTCAGATCACTACTAGGGTTCTAGTGCTAGCAGTAATAGGCATCTGATACCATTGTTAGGCCTAATACTTCAAGATTAACACCAGATCGTGAACAATAGCCACTAGAACACCTAATTAACATAAGACAGAGAGGGTTTAGGGATGCATTACGCATTGCAGGAGTTGCCATCGTCGCCTGCTCGTTGCAGGCGTGAAGCAGAGAGGTCGTTGATGATCTGGGGATCCTCCTGATCCCCTCAGGTCTCCAGCGGCACTGCCCTGGCACCGCCGGGGTGTAGGCTGGCCTTCCCGTCGTTCTGCGCCTCCCTAGATCGGTAGGGCTTTAGGAGTTGTGGGGAAAGCAGCGATCTGATCGTCAAAACTAGCGTGATCGATAGCAGCCAGGCTCCCCCCCTTTTATATGGCGCAGGCGACAGGGGCCAAACCATCGAGTTGGTTTTGGTGCCCCCGATCGTGGCGCGTGAGATGCGAACGAGTTGGTCACGAACGTTGGTTCGTGGGCCTCCTCCTTAACGTTATTTGACTAGAACGTTTTTGTCAATGTTTATCTCTAAACCTGACGTTATTTGACTAGAACGTTTTTGTCTCTTAAACCTGACAGGTCAACCAACAAATCTCAGTTGTAAGAATTAGTGGCATGTTTATCTCGGATATGTCATGTTGAAATATTTACTAGGATAATTGTTGTGGGGACTGACCCGTGTTGCCCTCTGATTTTATTAATAAAAGAGCGGCCTTTCAAAAATATATCTTCACCGTCAGAACAAATAGTGCAAAACGATTCACACAAATCATTTACCACAAGTGAGCAAAGTCGTTAAGCAATTGAAGCATAGGAACTTTAAGAACTCCCCATAATTTCTTAAAGAAAGACACTAGGTACCCATTTGGACCCGGAGCCGAATCCACTTTCATACCCAGCAACGCCTCCTCGAGGTCTTCCTCCGTGAAGGAATGCTCAAGTCGAAATTTTCCTCTTCCGAGATGCGCTTGGCATCTGGCCAGAGGTTTGGGCCGCAGGGAGAGCGCCCTTGTGTCCAAGGACGGAGCTCCTTTGTAGGCAATTGTCCCAGCTGACACCAACGAATATTAGCGAATCCTTCACTAATTAATGTTAAATATTAGTAATTATAGAGCATGACACCAGTAAAAAAAGAAATTAGAGCTAACCCTAGTGCCACAAATTTCTAGCTTCGTCCCTGCTTGTCATTTTCGAAGAACCATAAGCTCTATAGAAAGTGTGGACATGTTCTAATATGTGTGATCAGAGATCTCTCTATGATTTGTGATCAACCTTGGAGTGAAGCACTTCCGTCACCGGCCATTAGCAATAGCATGGAAGAAGGAAGTGCCAAGATTCCCCTTAGCGACAAACAATATTTCTCGGCGTCCATGGTTTTTGTACCTTGCAAAAGTGCGACCCACAATCCCCTGGGAGAATCGCAAGACTATCCCCAGAATGCTGATCTCGGATAAGTTGTGTCGCACGTTGCCCCAAGTCTATCGGTCACCTTGCTCAAGCAACTACTCAGGCTAGCTATATCTCTTCCCAATGCCTACAATTCACCTTCTTTTATTCATTCCTTGCACTAATCCAAAGTTTCTTAGTTTCACAGGAATCCTGTGGGCGACATGTCAATGTCATAGCGGAATGTGGTACTTCACAGAATGTGCCAAGAATTGCTAAACCTGAAGCTACAATATTTGAACCTTCAGCAACTGTCCAAGGTGGCACTGCCCCTCTGGTTCAGGCACTGAGATCAACTGCAGCTCAAGATGTGCCATGGTTTCACTTTCCTGGGAACAACAGAGGGAAAGCTGCTCCGTCTTCCTTGCTGAACCTTATTGGCATGGGAGCGTTTCCGCATGACTTGCCCGAGCTACCTGAGCCCGATAACCTCTTCTACCCCTAAAGGTGTGATTTTGGATGCTCAGAACCAGGCAGCTCAACTATTTGGATCATCTAAAACATACTTCCTGGTCAATGGGAGTACTTGCGGCTACCTGTTCCACGGGTGACTACCTCGTTATACCTCGAAACTTTCACATTTCAGTGATATCTGCACTGGTTCTGTCTGGTGCGGTGCCTAGCCTAAGTATATAGTACCATACTACCATAGTACAATTCTGGGTGGGATATCGCTGGCGGTGTTACGCTGTCACAAGTGGATGAAGCACTGAAGGAACTTGAGAAGGATGGGAAAAAAATTGGTGCTGTTCTTGTTACTTCACCGGCCTATCACGGCACAGGCAGCAATGTTCAAGGCATGTTGATGTTTGTCAGCAGTTACACATTCCAGTTATAGTTGACGAGGCACATGGTGCGCATTCCAGATTCCATGACAGTTTTCCAAGCACAGTGGTTGAGCAAGGTGCTGACCTGGCTGTGCGATCCACACACAATGTTCTGAGCTCGCTTACACAGTCCTCAATGCTTCACATGGTTGGAGGTCCCGTAGATGCAGATAAAGTGAGCCAATGGCTCCAGTTGCTCCATAGTTCTAGCCCAAGTTACCTATTACTGTCATCTTTAGATGCTGCAAGTGCTCAGTTAAAAGAGAACCCGAGATCTTCTGCTGAACCAGTGGCTATGGATTTAGAAACAAAGGACCAGCTGAGGATAATCCCAGGGGTATCTGACCTCGACTTGTCAAGCTTTGTTTCTGACTTCCATAATGATCCTTTGCGTATCACACTAAGTGCTTCAGATCTACATTTATCTGGATACAAAGCTGATGAGATTTTTGGCCAAAGAACATCAAATTGTATCTGACCTTGTCGATACACAGTCAGTGACGTTTGCATCAATATAGGGAGCAGAAGGCAAGATGCTGATAAGCTCAGAAAAATAATTCTCTGCAAAAGAATCCAAGAATCCAGAGTTAGAAAACATTATTACATTTGTAGCCCTTTAGGTAAATTCTTCGTCAAGCTGACTCCACGAGAGGCCTTCTTTACAAAGAAAAGGAGAGTGCATTGAGGCAGCCTTTGGCGAGATATGTGGTGAGCTTATCTGCCCGTATCCACCAGGCATCCCTGTGCTGATCCCAGGTGAGGTTGTAAGTTGTAACGCAGGATACTTAATAAACGTCAGAGACCAGGGCATGACAATCAGTGGAGCAGCTGTTGGTGAACTCAGCTCGATTATGGTTTGTAACTTCTGATGATTATTCTGCCATTTCAAGATAACCATGTGGCACAGATATTTGGATAATTCGATGACTCATGAATAGTGACGTTTTCGCGACCATGCATCAGGCCAAAGCAGAGCACAGTCAGGTTATTTGATAAATATTGACAGCATCGTGTAAACGAACAATTGACCGTGTACTTGACTAAACATTGAGAATTCAACTCGTGAAGAAAGAGTTAGCTGTCCATTTACGCATGGCATGTGGCCTCCTGTGAGTTGGAACCCTTGGAATGTAATGATGATATATCCTGCTTTTGTCCATAGTTCATTTCAAGAAAACAAATACTCCTCGATTAGTCAGTAAGTAACAGTTTCTCTGTGTTCCTTTCTTCTCAGGTTTCCACCCTTTAATTCTCTTCAAAATGCCAGCAAGTAAGGTCAACTGTCACCTTGAGCTCAATCATCAGGTGCAGTTTGTACACCTTCATGGTTATGAAATATTACTGAAAATCTGAAGAAATTTTTTATGTAAGCTAAAATAGATAGCTTAGTACACGTGTACATGCAAATGCAGAATTTATAAAACTAAAAAAATAGAATGTCTGAGCCCAGGTTCGAACTGGGGACCTCTAGTGTGTGAGACTAACGTGATAACCAACTACACCACCCAGACTTATCTGCTGATAAATGTGATATTAGCCAATATGTACGTTTATACCTGTAATAGTTCTGTATAAGCCTCTTGCATAAGCTTCCACCTTTCGTCTCCAGTACAGGCGGACGCTAATTTATGCGAAATCAGACATGGATATTCGTTAGGACACCATGTGAAACTACAGAATAAACTCTCCAATAGAATTCCAAGATTCAAGATTCTAAAGTGAGCAACACTTTTCAGCGAGATCTCTTGCCTTCTCGCAAGAACGGTCCTTGCAACATGTCACGTATTCTGATGGAGACAGTGTGTGTGTGTGTGGGTGTTGTGAGCGTGTGGGCATGTGTCGCTAGGATTTAGCTGTCCACCTATCTAAGGTGCAGCTGAAACTGAAGGATGCTTTGTATTTATGCCTAAACTTTGGAAAAGAAACCAAAACTCTCCTCGCTACCCCTCTCGCGCTGTTCTTCTGTTCTAAGTCTAGCGAGATCGAGGATCTCACATTGGCAACAGAGCATGACACAACTTACTAATATTCCCTTTCGCGGAGAAAACATAAGTTCTAGGTGTCCATGGTTTTTGCACCTAGCAAAAGCACGACCCACAATCCACTGTGAAAATCACAAGAATGTCCCCACAATGCTTATCCCCATAATGGTGTGGCGCATGTTGCCACAAGTCTAACGGTCACCTTGCTCAAGCAACTACTTAGGCTAGCTATAGCTCGTTCCCAATGCCTACAATTCCAATAGATTAAGTAGCGACATGTCTGCACCAGATATCTCCATACATCCATCCATCTTGGTACACATTTTCTAACATTTGTGTCATCCATATCTATTGTATTCGATGATACATGGTGTATGGTGGACGTGTATACATGTGAATTGATAGATGTGTCTGGTATTTATATTGAAGGATAGACACGAGTACATGTTGCTCTAAATGTTAGAGATTGTGTAAGGTGTGGTGGGTGATGTTTGAGTCGTGTCCTAAGGTGTCTCAAACTACACCGTCATATGAAATTAAATATATATTATGGATGTGGTTTGGTAGCCTTGAACAAATTAATATGAGCATGTATCATGTATATCACACATTCCATCGATGCATACAAGATCCTATATAGGACCATACAATTGTACCCTCCCATGCCTCAACATTGAGGAACATCATCTGTATTAACTCCCCACATTCAGCCAAGCCATTTCTCCGCGCTACCTTTTTCTTGCCTCGTTCTTGAAACATAACAATTTTCACTTCTATTTAGTACGTGTATTAAAAAAATGTGTACTGCAAGTATTGGACAAAATTATTGATATAAATAAATATAAATCTCAGTTGCAAGTATTAGTGGCATGCTTATCTCAGATCATGTCGTGTTGAAATATTTACTGGGGCAATTGTTGTGGGGACTGATATGTATTTCCCTCAGATTTTAGGCATAGAAGAGCGCCCTTTCAAAAATATTGTTTCACGGTGGGAACAAATAGTATGAATGATCATCACAAATCATTTACCACCAATTGCATTGTTTTCCACACACAAAATGTCCAATGTGTATCTCTTCCAACACTAGTCATGACTAATTAAGGACGAGCTGGTGGCGAATTCACCGTGTCACACTCAACCCACCCACCCTCTTGATCCTCTACGTACCCTCTCCCTTTCCCATGATAGATGCAAGCGAGCCATGAGGACAAAGCTTGTGATGAGAGCGGAACCAATTTGGTATATCAATCAACCAACAAATATTTCGTGGAACAGACACACAACCTAATTTGGGAAAAGTTTGTACAAGATGATATCATGTTGTGACCGGAACAAAGCAATTGGAATGTGTTGTTTCTCTCAAATAAAACAACATATGGAAATTAAAATTTTCTGGTTATTGAAAAATTAGAACTAAAATGTGTAGAAATTAGTTCAGATTTTTTTTTATACCATATAAATATAGGCAATGATATTTTTCGAATAAGATATTTTTATTACATACTCTGTATTTTTTTGCAGGGTCATACTCCTTATTTACATTGAACGTCAGAAGTAAATATTATTTTCCGCAAATCGATGTTTTGATGTACCAATCACCTACAAAATTTAAGGATTGCATAATTTTAGTTTTGGAGAAATAAAAAGGGAAACTTAAAAAAGTTGAGGTGGTGTAGGTGAGGCCATGCTCAATCCCAACTTTCCAAAAGTAAAGTAGTACAATCATCATAAAAGCTTAGGTGAAAGAACCGCGTGCCACTTGGAGATCAAATTCTTGCCAGAAATCACCAATTATTATACTCTAAATGAAAAAACAAAATCCCCAATGTCTAATAATCTGACCAGTTCGGTTTTAGGATCCACATTTGCTAGACATGATACCTAGAAGAACAAGTATTTAGGCCATCGGCCACTGGGCCAGACTAAAACCGAACTGGTCAGATTATTAGACATTGGGGATAACCCTAAATCAGATTTACACTGTTAGTTTTTACTGTGGCCCAGTCGTCTTACGGCCCAAGGACTAAGCAACTGGTGGCCCATATGCAGCACGGCAGATGCGGTTACACTACTTCCCCCGCACATCACCAGTTCACCACTCGCTCCTTCAACGGTTCAACCGCAACGCAACCATGCTTCTTCCCCATCGTCTACTTCCTCCTCTCAGCGGCACCGGCAGCAGCATACCACCACCTCGGGCCCTCCGCTCCCGGCACGCGACTCGCCCACTGCACACGGTAACATCCACCTCCCAGCCTTGCTTGCGCCGCAATGGTTGTAGTCTCGCTGCTTTTCCCATGGACTTCCTGTAAGTGTCTGCGTTCTTCTGCTCTAGTGCCCGCAACCTGTTCGTCCAATTGCTCCTGATAGTTTGGCTGGCCAGACAGAGCACTAGTTCTTGACCCTAAACTTGTGGCATTTTCCACGACCTCACACCAGCACTCGGACTCACAGCTACAGCTGGCGGTTGAAATATTGTTGAGAATCTAAAGAAATTTTTTCTGTAAGCTAGAATAGATAGCTTTATATATTGTACAAATGCACATGCAATAGATAGCTTTATATTGTACACGTGTACATGCAAATGCAAATTTATAAAAATAAAAAAGGAGAATGTCTGAGCCCATGTTCTAACTGGGGACCTTTAGTGTGTGTGATAACCAACTACACCACCCAGACTGATCTGAGGATAAATGAGATATTAGCTAATATGTATATTCATACCTGTTGTAGTTCTGTATAAGCCTCTTGCATAAGCTTCCACCTTTCGTCTCCAGACGGACGCTAATTTATGCGAAATCAGACATGGATATTCGTTAGGACACCATGTGAAACTACAGAATAAACTGTCCAAAAGAATTCCAAGATTCAAGATTCTAAAGCGAGCAACACTTTTCCGCGAGATCTCTTGCCTTCCGCTATAACCTTCTCGCAAGAACGATCCTTGCAACATGTCACGTATTCTGATGGCGACAGTGTGTCTGTGAGTGTTGTGAGCGTGTGGGCGTGCGTCACTAGGATTTAGCTATCCACCTATCTAAGGTGAAGCTGAAACTGAAGGATGCTTTGTATTTATGCCTGAACTTTGGAAAAGAAACCAAAACTCTCCTCGCTACCCCTCTCTTGCTGTCTGTTCTAAGTCTAGCGAGATCGAGGACCTCACACTGGCAACGGAGATGACACAACTTACTAATATTCCCTTTCGCGGAGAAAACATAAGTTCTAGGTGTCCATGATTTTTATACCTAGCAAAAGCGCAACCGACAGTCCACTGGGAAAGCCAGAAGACTGCCCCCACAATGCTTATCCCCATAAAGGTGTGGCGCTCGTTGCCACAAGTCTAACAGTCACCTTGCTCAAGCAACTACTCAGGCTATCTATAGCTCGTTCCCAATTCCTACAATTCCAACAGATTTAGTAGCGACATGTCTGCACTAGATATCTCCATACATCCATCCATCTTGGTACACATTTTCTAACATTTGTGTCATCCATATCTATTGTATTCGATGATACATGGTGTATGGTGGACGTGTATACATGTGAATTGATAGATATGTGTCTGGTATTTATATTGAAGGATACACGAGTACATGTTGCTCTAAATGTTAGTGATTGTGTAAGGTGTGGTGGGTGATGTTTGAGTCATGTGTCCTAAGGTGTCTCAAACTACACCGTCATATGAAATGAAATATATATTATGGATGTGGTTTGGTGGCCTTGAACAAATTAATATGAGCATGTATCATGTATATCACACATTCCATCGATGCATACAAGATCCTATATAGGACCATATGATTGTACCGTCACATGCCTCAACATTGAGGAACATCATCTTCTATTAACTCCTCCACATTCAGCCAAGCCATTTCTCCGCGCTACCTTTTTCTTGCCTCGTTCTTGAAACGTAACAATTTTCATTTCTATTTAGCATTTACACTCTCAAATTTATCCTCACATATTTCTTATGTTTTACTTGTTAATTAAAAAGGTACGAGTGGCCTGCTCTTGTGCTTTTCGAAGGTTTTTTTTCACGACTTCTAAAGCACAAAGCAAAGGATATGATTACGAGAACTAATCCACCTGCTCTCTCATTGTGAAGGGTAATCTGATCACTATGCTTCTGCCGCGAGAGAGACACATGAACTATCGGACGCAGAGGAGAAGAACTTACACATTCTGGCCTATCTAGAACCGCTCGACCACTCGCGGTGTGCCGTCCATGTCCTCATGATGAGAAGCGCGGCCAACCCGACCATAGCCTCCGACCAATACTTTCTAGCCTCATCCGGGTGAATGACGACGTATTTCCGTTTGCAAAAAGCCGGATGATTGAATTCTGATGAGCTGCATGGTGCCGATTGTGTTCATCTCCTCCAAGTCCGCCTTTTTTTTCTGAACATCTGTGACTTTTCTTTTTGGATCAACGACCCTAACTTGATTTGGCAGGCATAACCTCACAAGAACGTGGGTTGTGGGTAATTGCATGCGCTGTAGTTTCGGCGTGGATAATGAATGTGTATTAACAAACAAATTGCTCCTTTCCTTCATGAAAGCAAGTGTAATCACAGCGTTTTGCATTGCTTTAGAGGTCGTGCAAAAAATTTCTGGAAAGCACCGAAGTACTCCTCAAGGTACAAAAGGTGACATACACACACCCTTTTGGTATTTGGGTTCATGTCTCCCAACAGTACATGGGACCCTAAAGGTAATAGAGCTTGATGGACGTTGAAACGGTTGGTCATTATCGTATCGTACATTTTTTTATGTGTTAACCTTTTTAAAGTGCACGCTTGTGTAAGAAAATTGAGAATGCATAATTTTCTATTAAATTAGACTAAGCATCTAGACTATATTTGCATATTTTTCACGTTATTTATTCTTAGAAAATAGAAAAAAAAATATAGTAAATTAAGATAATCTATAAATTTTTGCACATTTTTATTTTATATTCAAACCTTCACATTGGCCTCACGAACATGAGTCGAACTTATGTTACTTGGATTAACATTGTGTCACATTGTGAAGGTTGTCGATATATACAAATTCCTATATATAAGAATGTAATATTTCCAAAACCGTAGGAAGCAAAAGAGAATAATAAATATCCGAATGTTTCCATGGCTTATTAACAAAAATGATTATTCTTACAAAATAATAGCTACACACCATTCGAAATATCACATAAAAATGCACTGCTGCAGCAGCTGGACTTTTTTTTTCGTAGCAAATAGAATATTATTGCTAATGACTTATAGTCTAAGCATTATCATTGCATAATAATCCAACAACACATCAATGTTTTGAGCTAATATCATGGATTATCGACACGACGGTTCATATTAATTTGTATTATATTATGGAATAACCCAATAATTATTGGCCCATAAATAAATAAGATTTCCCCCACATGTAGTTGGTATTTAGTTTTAGCATAAAATTGATGATGATTTTAGATCTCTATCGGGTTCTAACATATCATAAGTATATGGGTAAAATCATATATTCATTTTCCATTTTTGTGACACGGTGTAAAATCATAGTATTTGCGAGGGCCACCTTGCTAGTTAGAACAAAAATGTGTAGAAACTACCTCAATTTTTGTATACCATATAAATATATACAATTATATTTCTTCAATAAGATATTTTATTACATGCTTTGTATTTTTTGCAGGGTCATACGCCGTATTTACATTTCACATAAAAAGTAAACATTATTTTCTGCAAATCGATGTTTTAATGTACCAATCACCTACAAAGTTTGAAGATTGTATAATTTTTTAGTTTGGGAGAGATAAAAAGGGAAACTTTGAAAAGATGAGGTGGTGTAGGTGATCCATGCTCAAAAGTAAATTGTACAATCCTCATAAAAGCTTCAGGTGAAAGAACCGCATGCCACTTGTAGATCAAATTCTTGCCAGGAATCACCAATTATACTCTATATAGAAGAAAAAAAATCCCTAATTCATCGTTTTTAGTCTGGCCCAGAGGCCGATGGTCTAAATACTTGTTCTTATAGGCTCATGTCCAGCAAATGTGATTACACTCTGCTTTTTCTGTGGCCCAGTCATCTGACGGCCAAGAACTACTTACTGGTGACCTATATG
This sequence comes from Lolium rigidum, assembly GCF_022539505.1. Lineage (NCBI taxonomy): Eukaryota > Viridiplantae > Streptophyta > Magnoliopsida > Poales > Poaceae > Lolium > Lolium rigidum. Next base: position 409,908,066 of record NC_061510.1, read on the forward strand.
CAGCAGGGCAGATGGGATCATAACACCACTCGCTCCTAGGTGTTCGTGTTTCCCTTCGTGGAGAAAGCATAGGTTCTAGGTGTTCATGTTTTTTGTACCTAGAAAAAGTGCAACCCACAATCCACTGGGAAAATGACAAGACTGTCCCCGCAAAAGTTTGGTGCACGTTGCCCCAAGTCTATCATTCACACCTTGCTCAAGCAACTACTCAGGCTGGCTATAGCTCGGTCCCAATGCCTACAATTCCAACAGATTAAGTAGAGACATGTCTACACCAGATATCTCCATACATCCATGCATCTTGGTACACATTTTCTAGCATTTGTGCCATCATCTGTTGTACTCGATGATACAAGTTGTATGGTTGATATGTGTATATGTTAATTGATAGATGCGTCCGGTATATATATTGATGGATAGACACGAGTACGTGTTGCTCTAAATGTTAGTGATGGTGTCAGATGTGGTGGGTGATGTTTGAGTCATGTGTCCTAAGGTTTCTTAAGTTACAACGTCATATAAAATGGAATATATATTAGGGATGCTGTTTGGTGGCCTTGTGAAACTTAATTATGAACGCTTGTACTGTGCTTTCAGGTGCAGGCGCACCCTATATACTTCAAAAAATATAGTAATTTCAAATAAAGTAAAAAAAATCGAATCCATTTGGGAATCAAAGATAATGCAGTATTGTACTCGTATAAAATTGTTTGGCCAAGAAATGATTCACACCGACTTCAGGCAAAAAAAAAATCTATGATGTATATAGCGTGAATAGTATTTTAATATAGGACCTTCAAGTCTATTTTTTCACCCAGGAAAGAAGAGAACTTATTCCGTGGCGAATCTTTCGTATACGAGTGCAATACATGATCATCTTTTATTCCCAAAAAAATTTGAATTTTTTTAATCTTTTTCTGAATTACTAATTTTTTTAAAAATAGGGTGCGCTTGCTCCCAGGTTCACCAACATATGTTCTCTTAACTCCGCATTCAGCCAAGCCATTTATCTCCGCTACCCTTTGTTCACATAACAGTTTTTACTTCTATTTAGTATATGTGTATTAATAATTGTTGTGTACAACATCATCTTGCAAGTACTGGGCAAAATTATTGACGACATAAATAAATATAAATCTCCATCCCCACTGCCTAATAATCTGACCAGTTCGTTCTTAGTCTGGCCCAGGGGCTGATGTCCTAAATACTTGTTCTTCTAGGCCCATGTCCAGCAAATGTGAGTACACTCTTTGTTTTTACTGTGGCCCAGTCATCTGATGCGGTTACACTACTACCACTCGATCCTTCATGCGGCCACAAAAAACAACAGTTCAACCGCAACCATGCTTCTTCCCCATCGTCTGCTTCCTCCTCTCACCGGCACCGGCAGCAGCATACCACCACCTCGGGCCCTCCGCTCCCGGCACGCGACTCGCCCACTGCACACGGTAACATCCACCTCCCAGCCTTGCTTGCGCCGCAATGGTTGTAGTCTCGCTGCTTTTCCCATGGACTTGCTGTAAGTGTCTGCGTCCTTCTGCTCTAGTGCCCGCAACCTGTTCGTCCAATTGCTCCTGATAGTTTGGCTGGCCAGACAGAGCACTACTTGACCCTAAACTTGTGGCATTTTCCACGACCTCACACCCAGTTACAGCTGGCGGTGGCGGCAAACAGCACCAATACAAGTGCAGATGCAGCTGCAGCAAATTGCGCTGACGCAAACGCAGGGGCCACGACCGGTGCATTCGACGACAATGTAAATGTTACGGTGGCGGCGGGGCACGAGCGGGCAAATGATGTGCTGGCGGAGCTAGTCTGCTAGTGCAGTAGAGGACGGGCGACGGAGGGCGGCTCCCTAAACTTGTGGCCGCAGCTCTGGTCTGAGTCGGGCACGGATATGAAGACAAGCGATCCGGTGACAGTGAGGTCTCTGTTTATACATTTATTTTGTTTCCTTCCGTGTGTGCTCCAACTGATGAAATTATGAGCTAGACTTGCTCTCGAACACTGGTTAACTGAAGATGCTTTCTAGTCTCTGTTGTCCAACGTTGGTTATGAACTTATGATTAGTAGATTGAATATCTACTTTGCAATCTTTGATCGAAAAATGACAAGTGAAGCCCCTTTCTTTGTGGCATTTACCACATCTCCACACCCGCCCAAACACTCAAACATCACCTACAGGTACAACAGGAGCAACCTGTGCAGCAGCAAACGCCGGGATGCGCCGGCGGTGCTGCTCCGGCACAATGCTTCACCGACGCAGTCGGTGAAGACGTGCTGCGAGGTGGGGGCACAAGGGTTAAAGATTAGCTGAGGTGCAGGCGCCACACGGTGGGGATGGGCGACGGAGGGCGGCTCCCGGCGAAGGGGCTGCATGTGATTAGCTGAAGATGTTTTCTGGTTTTCCTTGTCCAACATTGGTCATGATCAGAACATGGAATACCTACTTTGCGATCTTTGGCAGTGAATCGTATGTTCAGCTTCACCTTCTTTTATCCATTCCTTGCACTAATCCAAAGTTTCTTAGTATCGCAGGAATCGCCGAGGCGACATGTCATAGCACCATGTGGCACTTCACGGAACGTGCCAAGAATAGCTGAAACTGAAGCTACACCTGCTGAACCTTCGGCAGCTGTTCAAGGTGCTACTGCCCCTCTAGTTGAGGCACTGAAATCAACAGCAGCTCATGAAGTGTCCTGCTTTCACTTCCCAGGACACAACAGAGGGAATGCTGCTCCGTCTTCACTGTCGAACCTTATTGGGATGGGAGCATTTACGCATGACTTGCCCGAGCTACCGGAGCTCGATGACCTCTTCTATCCTAAGGGTGTGATTTTGGATGCTCAGAACCAGGCGGCTCAACTATTTGGATCATCTAAAACATGGTTCCTGGTCAACGGGAGTACTTGCGGAATCCAGGCTGCAGTGATGGCTACCTGTTCCCCGGGTGACTACCTCGTTATACCTCGAAACTGTCACATTTCAGTGATATCTGCTATGGTTCTATCCGGTGCGGTACCTAAGTATATAGTACCAGAGTACAATTCCGGGTGGGATATCGCTGGCGGTGTTACACCGTCACAGGTAGATCAAGCACTGAAGGAGCTTCAGAAGGATGGGAAGAAAATAGGTGCTGTTCTTGTTACTTCACCGACCTATCACGGGATATGCAGCAATGTGCGTGGTATTGTTGATGCTTGTCATCCATTACACATTCCAGTTATAGTGGACGAGGCACATGGTGCACACTTCAGGTTCATTGACAGTTTTCCAAGCACGGCGATTGAGCAAGGTGCTGACCTGGCTGTGCAATCCACGCACAAGGTTCTGAGCTCGCTCACACAGTCCTCAATGCTTCACATGGCTGGCGATCTTGTTGATGCGGATAAAGTGAGCCAATGCCTCCAATTGCTCCAGAGCTCAAGCCCAAGTTACCTCCTATTGTCATCATTAGATGCTGCAAGAGCTCAATTGAGTGAGAACTTAAAATCCTTTGATGAACCGGTGGCTATGGCTTTTGAAACAAGAGAACAGCTGAGGTTGATCCCAGGGATATCTGTCCTGGACCTGTCAACCTTTGTTTCTGACTTCCCTGCCATTGATCCTTTGCGTATCACAGTAAGTGCTACAGATCTACATTTATCTGGATATGAAGCAGATGACATTTTGGCTGAAGAGCATCAAATTGTTTCTGAGCTTGTCGGTACAAAGGCAGTGACATTTGCAGTCAACTTAGGCACCAGACAACAAGATGTTGAAAAGCTTGTACAGTCTGCAAAGCATGTCTCAGAAAAACACTCCTCCGCAAAAGAATCCAGTTTTCGAAAATGTCGTAGTCCATTAGATAAGTTCTCTGTCAACCTGACTCCAAGAGAGGCCTTCTTTACAAACAAAAAGAGAGTGTGCATTGAGGACAGCCTTGGCGAAATATGTGGTGAGCTTATATGCCCGTATCCACCAGGTATCCCTGTGCTGATCCCAGGTGAGGTCGTAACACAGGATTCCCTTTCTTACTTAATACACGTCAGAGACCAGGGCATGGCAATAAGCGGGGCAGCTGATGCCAAATTCAACTCGATCATGGTATGCAACTTGTGATTATTATTCTGAGGTTTCAAGATAACCATGTGGCAACAATAGTTCGGTGGTTCACGGACTAATGAATCATGATGCATCTGCATAGTATGAGGGATGGTAACCACACATGGGTCCAAGCAGAGCACAGTCGGGTTCTTCCTAAGACAACACTAGTGCAGAAGAACAACTAGCTGCCTACTTGACCAAACATTGAGAATACGTCTCGTGAAGAAAGAGTTAGTTATCAAGCTACGTGACGATGCCAAATTATAAGTAGGGTCTATCCGTCTATGGCATGTGGACTCGTGTGAGTTCGAAGCATAAACCATTGAAGAGGCAACCTTGTCCCCTGAAGTGCCTTGGAATGTAATGACGATATCCTACTTTTGTCCATAGTTCTCTTGAAGAAAACTAGTAAATTGGCCAATAAGTAACAGTTCTTGTGTGTTCCTTTGTGTTCCAGCTTCCTTCTTTGGCTCACTTCAGAATAGCGTGCTCAATCTGAATCGACTGATCCAGCTCTCAAGCACCAGGTGCAGTCTTTACACCTTCATGGTTTTCCATCAGCATGTTGCAAGGTTACCTGGTTACTCAAGCAAGTACTCTAGCTTCTTTTGTAAGTCCCACATCAACTAGAGAATTCATGGATATTCCACTGGACGTGTACCAAAAGATTAGCACATAATGCATCATTGCAATTGCAACCACCATTTCTTTAATTGCAAATGAATAAGAGACTCTATATGATAATAGTTCCAAACTAAGGCCTCCACCCAAACCTGGGGCTCGAAGCCGGAAGCAAAAGTAGGAGATTTTTGGTTGCGAGAATTAGATTAGGAGTTTAATCAACTCATGCTTTGCAATCACCAACCGAGAAAGTAGTAATGTAATGATGATGAATTGATGATGATGCAGTTAGGTTTGTCACGGGCTGGCTTTTTGCCAGAAACAAAGCTCACCATAAACAACAATGACTAGAGAGCTAACCCTCTGCCCCCACAGTGCTGCTCTTGTTTCCTTCCCAGTTAATTAAGCACATAAGAAACAAAATTTGAGCCAATCCTTTGCAATAACTTAATCCTGTTATGGTAAATAAGCATGCCAGCAACTTCAACCTTCAGACCCCTGGTTAGCAAATAAATATCCTCAGAATGACAGGTGGGGCTGTGTCATGTTTATTTATTCTAGCCAACTAGACCAATGTAAATTTTGTGAAGAAGTCTCCTGAACATAATATTTCTATCAAACATTACGTAGTGTGTTTCGTGCTCACATTATGAAGAAACCACGCTGCCTAATCAACCAAACTGTCACTGGAATCCAATTAATGGTCGTATATTCTAGCTCTACATACTAATCCTAATTAATGTAAACTGTTTGTAGCAACGGAGCATCACATCAGAAACATGTTTGCGTGAGCAAATTCAGAACCTCCGCGGGCTGCTAATCCGTCCGAAACTTGAAACGGTATTTAATTGGTATTAAGAAGCTAGTAGTGAGTCACGTTCCAACAGTGGCACATCATTGCTGTATAAAAATACGGTGGCAACATTGTTAATCAGTGGTTGGTGACATTGACTAATTAAAGATCGAGCGGATCAACTCGGCTCAGTGGCCACTGATCAGAATGCACAGTTTACAGGATTCTACCTATTATACATAGTGACTACTCACTAGTGACTGAATTACAAAAAATCATTGTTACTTTTTATTTTCTACGGCTGCCTTGATATACACGTTAATTTTACTCCTTTCTTCTGAATCATCTGGATTCAGGTCCGGTCAATGTTTAAATTTCTCGTCCTTCTTTATGCTTAAAGCAGATTTGATCATGATTCTGCACTCACAGACTGTAAATACCGTCATTGTCTTAATGTGAGTGCAACATTGGTACCACATGTACCATAGAAACATCTAGCTAGGAGCCTAGGACTATGATGAATAAATGAGTTAATTCGTCTTAACCATTATTCCAGGACATGCTTGCACGCATACATGTACGACGAACACTGAAATCTTGAATGCTTTGCGCGATTATTGTACCAGCAGCATTTATCATCATCAACTCCTGACAAGATTTTACCATCTGGTTCGAGAGCAATTTAATTGAAAAGAAGAGGAGAGGGCCCATGGAGGTGTTGGAAGGAACTCCCACGATCTATATACACAATTCCACTTGCATAATATATACACAAATCTATGCATATGATTCTCATCTCACCCAAAGTTTTGCAGTAAAAAGAAGAAAATAGCAAATGACAAGGTAACCAATCATCAGCAAACTAAGTTGAAATCACTCATCTAAATGATGTGCTTCTTAACAGGACTAGGAGCTGAAAGTGCATGCTCTGGAGGGAGGGTTCAGTTGGTGCATGTGGTGGCGGTGCCGGCGCCGGCGTCCATGGCGATGTCGACGTGGTGGAGGGAGAGGGAGGAGGGCAAGGAGAAGGCGCTGACCATGTCCATGCCCATGCCCATGCCCCCGACCTTGTTCAGCCCGTCCCACCCTATGTGCCCGATGTGCTGCACGTCGGTGGGGTAGCCGATCACGATCTCCCTCTCCTCCTCTTCTTCCTCCCCCTCCTCGCCGTCGTACGCCGCGAACATCTGCGACAGGCTCTTGATCCCCTTGACTAGCCGCTGCACCCCGGCCGTGACGATCCCCGATGCCGCCGCCGCGGCTTTTTCCTTCTCCTCGCTGATGCCGCCGTCGGCTTCTCCGGCACCATTCTCGGAGACAGACCGCCGACGTTTCTCGGAGACAGACCGCCGACGTTTCTCTGAGATGGGACGCGCGTGTTCAGCTGCTGTTAGTACGTAAGCACCCTGTGGCATCGATCATGGTATCAAGTGTGGTAAGGGGAAGTAGTTGATTACCTTGCGTGGTGGTGGTGGGGGAGGAGGAGGGAGGGTCGGCCTGCGGCGGCTGCTGCTTCTTCTCCAGCGGGTCGGCGACGGCCACCGCGGACTGCGACATGCAGCCGATGGAGAAGGGGAAGCCGGCGCCGCGGCGGTCCTTCATCGGAGCTAGCCGGAGACGGAAACCGACACTACGGACGGACGGTACAGCGAGAAAGTGAGACGAGGAGGAAGACGTCGAATGGTCTTGTACTCTCGTGACATGTCTTATAGCCAAGGGGAAAGAAGGCAAAGCGGGAAAGCAGAGAGAGACAGGGGAGGTGATTTGGGGTTTAATTTGGCATGCTGTATCGTCAGGAGATCACTCAGGATCCGTCGAAAACGATCCTCGTGCCGGACTGATTGCTGTCATTTCGGGATTTCCAGTTATTTGCTAGTGCTGGTGCACGTCAGCTACGATAAAACTGCTCATCCTGCGTGAGATTGATTTGGCGACGTCAATTTCTCTAGTGGATGAAGCACAACGATCTCGATCTCCTCTTTTTTTGGTGGCTTAATCGTGCAGTCTCCCCTCTCTTTGGTTGTGTTGTCATGCTAGGGCTTATACTCCCTCTGTTCACAATTATCTGCGTTCTAGGATTAGTCAAAGTCAGACTTTATAAAGTTCGAATATACATTTAGAAAAATATTAATGTTTATAATGTAAAATTTATAGTACTAGAATCGTTATAAATTATATTTTCATATATATGCCTTTGTTATGATGGTTGTTGATTTTGTTTTGTATATTTTGGTCAAAGATGATAAAGTTAAACTTCCAATAAGTTCAGAATACGAAGTAAGTAAAAATGAAGGGAGTGTCGAACGATTGTGGCAATACATTTCTGTGTTTTTATTTTACAGTTAAATGCTTTTGGTTGGGTAATCATGCGTGAGAATGTACAGAACTGTGATGTCCAAAAAATGAGGTTGTAAATAAAATACATTGTACGCCTTCCTTTCCGAACTTCTTGTCACGACCGGCACATTTGCACCCCCTCCCCTCCCTGTCTTTTTCCTGCCTCGCAAATTAATCCTTCCATTTATATTTAAAATCAACCGACTCATGTTTCTTTATGGTGAGTGGAGGTGCCAACGATCGATGGAGCTGCGGGAATGCAGAGCGCGTCCGACAGAGCAGTGAGAAGACGGAGTGCGACCTAAAGGCAATCGACGAAGAGGAGGTGCTTGCGATCAGATGAATCGAAATTGAATTCTAGAGGGTGGTGTTTTAATTTGAATTCTAGACGGTGTGGATGTAAGATGCAATTAGCTATATATGTATTGTCCCTCACGACATGAATTTCAGTACGGAGGGAGTAGTATATGCTTTGGGATGGTTTGCCTGGACGTGTCATGGTCATGGTGTAATGTTTGCGCAATTTCAGGGTGGCGTACAATACAACCATTAATTATCTGCAGGCTGAATGATTCGTACTTATCACGGAAAAATCTGGGACGAAAACAAATAGCAATGCTTTCGAGATTCATCGGTTCCCTTTTGACTTGTTTTTGTCTTCTGAAAAAGCTAACCTCCTGATCTGAAAATATACACCAGCAATTTTATATAGGATTTTGGCGAGGATACCAAGTCAGACTATCTCCTCCAACCCAACGACCTGTACATCTCGTCGCTGCTGGTCAGCGAAAAACAGGGCCACAGGGACCAGGAAAAGAGATCCTTCACATGTACTCAAATACTACTATAGAAAGAAAATACAATATGGCGATATTGAAAGCGTGCAACATGGCCACATGAAACATTCTCTGCGACGCTCACTTGCCTTTAAAAGTAAGCTCGATGGCCATGCGAGATCAAGAGGAAGAGCATGTATGTAGTGCAAAAATGGTCATGTCGGCCGGAGCCGTGCACGCTTGGCCGTGTCTGAGCTTCACACATGGGAGAACTGGAGAGGGGATCCTTCGCCTGGAAACTGCTATTAAACATCTAATACAAAACCTTTTTTGAAAAATCACAAAAAATGCAAGTAATGATGTGTAGAAATATCTTAGTATTTTTTAAAAAAAAAATTCTGAGCTGTGTGCAAAATCCCAAGTTGGGGTATGGAACAAACTGCTAATACACTACAAGTTAATAAACTTGTGGGTAGAAATTCGTTTTGCGATTCTTTCTCGGGGTTTAAATAATCATTATGTCTCATGGAAACTTAAATAGATACGATCTTTGATTCTAATATAAAACGATTTGAGAGTTTGATTTCATTTTCTGAAACATCCAACAATTGTTGGCTCTCGTAGATTAGCATCTGGAACATTTACGGTACCACACAAGGCAATAAAGATGAAAAATAAGAGAAATAAAAAATCCACGGTGACGAAACCAGCCACCCTTGTGGCACTGGTTCGGCACCTCTGCGTGCAGAACCATGGATGTGCCCCGTAGAGACATAGCAGCATTGCTTCTCGATGATGTGGCCTCAGCACGTCCACCATTCGGGCCATGGTCCTAGCATCCACCGCCTTGACCACAAAGCCATCCCACATGACAAACGACGGATCCATCGCACGACGAGTATTAAGAGACTCCAAGGCGAAGCCTGCAATAAGGTAATCGCGCAAGCTGTGCCGATTCCCGCACCAAAGGAGCTTTGAACTTCTCCGACGGAAACTTAAGCAACTCACGTTAGCAGAGGATCGTACCTCCCAAACAAAAAATTCACCCGAACAACAAATTCATGTAGGAGGCCGCCGAGAACACCCCCCACCGGGGCCAAAGAGCATCGAGATAGGATCCGAGCATGCATTTCAATGGCAGCGAAACGGACCGGAACCAACTAGAGCTCCATGGCGACTCCCAAAACACACATTTTCGTTGCATGTACAACGAAAAAATAACGTCTAGATAGGTTTCATTTGGCCACAACGTGGAGGGAATCCAGATAACCAATCAGACCGTCTTTGTCTCCTCGAAGCTTGTCTAGAGCCATGCGAGCTACCAAACACACCCATGATGGCCACAGCCCACATTTTTGTGGCATGTGTACTAAAAAATGTGTAGCTAGATACATTTCATTTGGCAGTAGAATGGAACAAGTGCAACATGGCCAGCATCGTAACATTCTCGCATGCACACGGTGGAGACAGAGGACCAGAGTTTGCAATCCATAGGTGCAGGGGTCGGGGGAAAGGTGTCGGCTGCATTTGCATGCGCATGAATGTGGAGGAACCCCAACAACCGTTTCCTTTGCAGTTTCCGGCAAAGAAAGAAGAGAGCATATCCACATCGATCTCGGTAGTGGAGTGGGGTGCAAGCGATTCATCCATCCCAACTCTTCCTTCCCCGGGCGGTGGGGCAGCCCCACACTCCATATAAGAGCAAGCAACGAAAAACTAGTGCAAGAGGCAGGCCAAGTCGCCAAGAGGGCCGTCGTAAAGCAGCGCAGTATGATGCTATTGTTGCTGCTCAGCTCGCAAGCTGCACTAAGGTAAGACGGTGGTTGCAGCGACCACGTCGACACCGATCCCCAACAGGCAACAGAGATACTACCGACGCTGGCCGATCTGGTGTAATGAAATTCAACCCTGCATGATAGGTGCGCGTCCATCTCTTTATCGAAAAAAATAGGTGCATGTCCACAGTGGCGAATCCAGCCCATTTTTTTAGGGTGGGGCAGACCTTACTTGGGCTGGGCTTTTTTTATTTTTTCCTTTATTTTCTACATAAGACATATGGGCTGGGCCAAATCTTAGGGTGGGGCTAGCCCCACCCTTCCACACTGTTGGCTCCGCCACTGCATGTCCATCGATGTGAATGTTTTACGATTTTTTTTCGAGGAAATGTTCCAAGTGCCGGTGACTGGCGAGGCACTCCATCCGTTCCATAATTCTGATTATTTTGAATTAAAGCCTCAACATAAATTGTGGAATGAAGGATGTAGGCGAAAACAATTATTACATGGGATGCACTAATGACTGAGCTCACCGCTGGGAGGTCGCAGGTGGCGGTGGTGTACGTGTCCGCCAACATCCTCAACTAGATATTCCAGTAGCATAGTTTATTGTGTGTTTTTAGCATGTTGTGACCGCCTCACTATTCTAAAGAAGTCGTTGACTCATCCCATGTAAACCAGAGTTTCTGCCTGATAGAGTCAATTCAACATTTCAACACCTACTAAAACTTCAACCCTACACGATACATACGCGCCAATCGTTAAAATTATTGGATAATTATAAATAATTGTTGGATGCAACTACCCAGTTGATATTTGGTATACCATACCGTATACCGTATCCGGGTGTCAAATTCGAAATCGGATATCTTTATACGTTGGATTCCATGAAACCAGATATAATTCTCTAAAATGAATTCGGAAATAAATCTGGTACGAAAATTACCCTATCCATTTAATCCCTACACACTGTACACCTTTTTTTTCCTGACGAAATCAGAAGTTCGGTGGGCAATTCCGGTCAGTGTGAATCATGGCAGGGTTGCTAGCGCCGCCGATCGACGCCGACGGCATCGGCCGCTCAATCGGCAAGAGCGATGAAGCAGTCAACTCCAGACCCAAAGTACTAGCACTACAACAGTAGAGTTAGTGGTGGGGAACTATGATCTTATTATCCAACGCCGCCACCATGGATCATTAGCGCATCATTAGTGAGTGGACCGCCACGTACGACGTGCACGCGCGCCGTGCAAAGGGAATAGCTAGGGACGGATGATTGGCTCTGCACTTGTATATTACGCACGAGCACGACTGTTCAGAAGATGGCACCTCCACCATTAAGCTGGATGGAAATGGATCGAATGCAACGGAACGTCAGCAGCAGCGACAACGAGCGGCAGAGTGTCACTTGTCACTCGCTCGCTCACGCTCCGGAGCTCGGTTGTTGTGGTGGGAGATAAACACGCACGGCTCCATCATTTAGCACTGGTGACATGACAGTGTGTAACCACCGCCACCACTGTGTTCTTCTATCCTTTGTGGGTGCGTGCGTCCACGCGACATGCCATCCTTTTAAAGTACACACTTCCATCCCTCTACATATATTCGTTTTGTTTCAGTGAAAAAGGCTTAAGGCATCTCCAGCAGCGCGACGCATTCTAGCGTCTGCGCGTATCCGTTTGCATCGACCTTTTTGGTCGAAATCGACCGCGCGTCCGTTTGCGTCGGGGGTGGCTCCATCGACACGACGCATTTTTTAGGACGAATCCTTTTTTTTTAAACATGAAACATAGTTTACATACTTAAAAAATAAACCTAAAACGCCTACTGCTCCTCGCCGCTGTGCTCTCCTCGTCGTTGTCGAGCACGATGAGCTCCGGTACGACCCAAGGCCAGTTGGCATCCGGGGGAGCGTACGCCGGACGCGCCACCGCCGGTGCTCGAGGTTGAGGAGGCTGCGGCTGTGGCGGCGGTGGAGGGGCCCAGTACTGCGGCTGTGGCGGCGGTGGAGGCGCCCAGGCCTGCGGCTGTGGCGGCGGTGGCGGAGGCGCCGCCGACTCCAGGAGCGCCTGTCGAAGTGCTTCATCCGCCGACAGGCCCGGCGGCATGACGGCGATGGCGTAGCGGGGCAGCGGCAGCTGCACAGGCGCGTCGTTTTCGGAGACGAGGACGGCGACCTTCGCCATCTCATCGTCCGTCATGTTGTCCTGGAAGTCGAAGTTCCGGCCCTCCGCCAAGGCCTGCTGCCATTCGTGGAAGACGACAGCGACGTAGTCGTCGTTGTCGTCCTTCACCTCCTCGCTATGGTACGCGAGCGCCTCGACGTAGTCGTCGTCGTACACGGCGTAGGCTTCGTCGTCGTCGTCGGCGTCGTTGTGCTGCGTCTGCTGACGTCACGTCCGCGCCTGCTGACGACGCGTCGGCGCCTGCTGACGACGAGCCGGCGGTGCAGGGCCGAAGGGGTAATCCCTGTCGCCCATGAAGCCTGCCCTTCGTCTCTTGTCCGTCTCCGTGGACAGGTACGTACGCCAAAGCTCCGAGTCGATGGTGTACGCCGGATCGTCGCGGAGGTCCGCCGGCAGATACCGCCTCCTGCACCGGATCTCCGCGGTTCGATCAGGCTCGCGCGCAGGTACTGGAGGGATAGGCACCCGGCGGCAGCTGAGCCGCCAGCCGCCAGGCAGCTGCACGCCGGACCAGGCGTCGTCGCACGACATCCATTTGCCGTGCATGAGCCTCCCCACCGAGACGGGGAGCGGGATCTTCTTGCTGCCGCTGCCGGAGGCCTCGAAGTCATTCTTCTTCCCCATGGCGCTGCGGCGGTGGTGGTGGTTGTGGAGGTGTGGGCGAAGGAGCGACGCGGCCGGTGGACTTTTATGGGCGGGCGCGCGCGGGATACGATGTCATTGAAGGCGCCGCAGAAGCCCAGCCGCCGCCCGCCAGTGCGCGCGCAGAACAGGCAGCCGCGCCATTGATGGCGAAGGCTGTGGCGCAGACGTGGAAGCGCTGACCGCCTGAATCGATGCCCTCGATGCAGACTCGCTGCCAGGCGGGCCCGGTGGGGAAGCGAGCGGACACTTTGCGCGTCCGCCGAGCGTCCGCCGAGACGCAAACCTGGCGCATATTTGGGCCAGGTTTACGTCTCCGCGGACGGCCCGGTCACTTTGCGTCACCCCGCTGGAACAGGCCCCAGACGTATTTCCGGTCACGGCGGACGCAAACGGTCGCTCAGCGTCCGTTTGCGTCGCGCCCCTGGAGATGCCCTTAGTATATGATATTTGACCAATTTTTTAGAAAGAACTATGACGATGTTATATAGACATCATAGTATATGATATTTGACCAAATTTTTAGAAAGAACTATGAAGATGTTATATAGACATCATATGAACATATATTTCACGATGTATCTAATGTTGTTGATTTTAGATTGTACATGTTAATGATTTTCTCTAAAACTTGGTCAACCTTTACATAGTTTGACTTTTTTTAAAATATCAACCTTGTTCATGAAAGGAGGTGGTACATGCTACTGCGCTAAATCCATGCATCCTCGTCGAGCCGTAGTCTCTGTGCGGCCCTGCGCTTTTTTTCTGTCCACGGAGACCACGATGTCGAGTGGAATGCATTTATAAATGTCCCAATTCTAAGTGGTTTAAAAAATTCTAGTTCAAATATGTTACTATTTTTTAGAAGTGAAAGTTTTCAAATAACTTATAAGTGGGATCCCCTTGCATCACTAAAGTACAGATATGTATAATCATCGGCTTGAAAACACTTTTTGGTTTACAAATACATCGACCAACATAATAGAAAAATCAATGCAGGACTTATACACGCGGCAAGAGAAATACAACGAGAGAATTATGCGACATGCAACTGATATCACGAAGCCTTAAGTTATTTCCTTTTTGAATTAAGAGGCTCCCCCAAACCCACCTTCCCCCCCCCCCCCACCCCCACACACACACGTTTCACTTAAAAATGAAACCATAAGAGACATAGGATTGTGTTGCAACCATTACACAACCCATGGGTGAAGGCGGGGCTTCGAGGCCGATCCGGCGATGCCCCTCTAAATAAACTTGGCATAGCATAGAGTTGGGAAGATTTCAAGCTCCTACCTCGTCCTTGGAGCCTTCATGGTGGCGGTGTTGTGGATGTAGGTGAGCCTACCAATCCTGATCTTTTGACTCCACGGGAAGGTGGGGCATGAGTGGTGGCGTCGTAGCGGGAGCTCCGGGAACTGCTCTTGGTAGCAGAGTTCTTCAACGCTGGAAGCTTTGCTCCAGGGTTATCTCTGGCCATAGTGGCCACTTTGCGCCGGTACTTATTGTTGATCCGAGCTTCTTCTTCCTCATGTGGAGTATCTTCGATGACCTCGTTGAGGGATTCATCAACAAAGGTGCACCAAGTGGTTGCATCCACGGCGGCACCGATGGCGCCCGGGCCTAGAGATCGAGCAGTCACTGCGGTCAAGACCATTGACTCGATAGCCTTTTTGGGTTTCTTTGTAGGGTCATGCGTGTAATTTCTGAGGACTATGCTGTGATTTGCCTTTATCTTAGCGCCACCTAGGTTGGCCCAAAACGTTGGTGCTGTGCCCCCCACCCTGACCCTACCATCCCACCCCAAAAAAAACCAGCTCAAGTTCTGCTTTTAACAACCGACCAAATCACGTTACAATTAGCGTGTTCTCAGTATATTAATCAAGGAAAAAATGTTTTTGCCTGATGCTAAATAGCATTGCCAACGGTACTTTCACGATGGGTAAGAATCAATGGGAGTATTGTTGATTGCGTACCTCACGAATATAATTAAATTTTGGCTACTCATTTATTTTTATGTGACGCTGAATCTACTAATTGTATCATCTTGGTATTTATATATTTTTATTGGAAAAAAAATAGTTGTGACACAGCAGACGGGCGAACAATCCCGACATGTCTTATAGCCACCGAGAGAACAAGGAATAAAACATGAAAGAAGGCGGTCGAGGTTTGGTGAGAGAGAAAGGCAGAAAGTGTAAAAAGCCTGAAAAAGTATCTAGAAAGCAAAGGGGAGATAGATACAACGCGTGTCAGCGTGGGAGTGATTTTATTTTGGTATTGTTACCGTGGTGATCGTCAATCAGGATCCGTCCAGAATGATCTTCCTTCCTATGGGCTGATTGCGTTTTTTCAGGGACCTAATTATTCGTTGCTAGATTCAGCGTCATACAGATCCTAGTATCTTACGATACTAAGATTTTACCGAACTAAAACGATATGTATCACACTGTGTATCCTAGTCCGGTGGTATCGTTGTGAGAGTGTGATACCATGCATTAAATCGGTAGTATCCCGATACTTCTACGACAAACGATACCACGTATCAGTTAAAACTAATCAAAGAATTAGTTAACATGCTAACATTAGTGAACCTTATAAACACGTAATCGTTTCCGTGGTTTCTTTGTTATGGACTAAACATACTACTTCCCACCTCTCCATTCCTCTTTAGTTGTTGGGTTGCATGCTCCAAGTTTAAAATATGGTAGTATATCACTACCTTACGAGAACAATATGACATGCCACTATGTTTTTCTGAAAAAATGTGCTAGGTAACTATTTCATTTAATACATTAATTGATTGTATTTTCAAAAATAGAAATCTCATAGTATCGTGATACTACCATATGATACTGCTGGCGGAAAAAGCTCGATGCTAAAAACCTTGATTCCGTTAACCTTCCGTTCAAATGGAAAATTTTGCGGGAAAGTTGGGGTAGTTATTATGCTCGTGCTGGATAAGCTTGGCAACATCGTTTTGGATAGTGGGTGGAGCAGCCATCTCGATCTCCTCCCTTTTTATGTGGCTTAATAGTTTAGTCCATCATCTCTTAATTCCGTCATGACCTGCTTTAGGGCGTACGAGATAATTGTGAAAACAGATTTTTCTGAGTGGATATACATCTCCGCTATATATTACGAATGTTAAAAGATACGAAAATAACTTAGAAATGTACCTATTTGTGCTCCATGTTTGTCCGCAAATTTTTATGGGCGAAAACACAAATAGTTTAACGTATGCTACAAATAGACAAAAGTTGAGTGTCAAGCTTGTTGCATATTTAGAGCACTCACCTTAGACTTTTTGATACTACTTGTTTTTGTTACTACTCTCAGTGTTCCTAGCTACTACGAACTGAGCACAGGATGTCGCGACTTAGTCTGTTATTTTATTTTGTGGGGGTGGAATTGGACCTCCACTTCTCTGTAAGCATAGTTGTATTTTATTGATCAGGCGGCACCCAAATTTAAACTGGGATAAAGAATTTGCAGTCTCCTTACTTACCGATTGGCCATGCCGCCAAAAAAATATGAGCCAAAAACGAGAGCGGAAGTTCATCAGCATTTTCTTACAAAAAAAATGTCTTATGCCGTCGTCGGCTGTCTGAGGGCGGTGGTGTGCGGATCGAGACTTGCAGCGGCTAGGGTTTGGAGCCTCCGGTGTCACAGAAGAGCGATAGGGGAGGCACAGGTAAGATACCGGGTTGCAGAGGACTAGATAAATTATGTGTCAGACAATATACACAACTACCAGCTATTATAGTTTCCCAATTCCCACCCAAAAAAAAGTTAGTACGCTTACACAAACAAAGCCATAATGAAAAATATTTTAGCAATAGAAGTCATAAAGAAAATCAAAATAGTAGTACGAGTATATGCTTTCGGATGGTTTGCTGATTACGGCGTGTGTTCACATGCCAACATGTGTCATGATCATCATTGGTGTAATGTTTGTGCAACTTCAGGGCGCCTTCTCCAATTATGTGTACAATACAACCATTAATAATCTGCAGGCCAAATGATTCGTACTATCCCACAAAAATCTGGGAGAGAAATAATAACAATGCTTTTGAGATTCTTCGGGGTCAGGGCTCCCTTTTGACTTGTTTTCTTCTGCTGAAAAGCTAAGCTCATAATCTGAAATCTACACCTACAATTTGATAATATATGCTTGGATTTTGGCGAGGTTAACAAGATAGTCTCTGCTCCAACCCAACCACCCGTCCCTGCCGAAGTGCCGTTGAACGAAAAACAGGCGAAAAGATATCATTCACATGTACTATATTCAGAAAAATCAAGGGTATAACCTTATAATACTGGGAAAAAAAAATTGAAGATACTACAAGCGTGCAACATGGCCACATGAAACATTCCTCACTTGCCTTAAACACCAAGCTCGCCATGCATGCAGAGGAGGAGATTGCAGTGCAGAAATGGTCTTGTCGGCTGGAGCCGTACACGCTGCCCGCCTGCCTTGGCTTCACACATGGGTGATCTCGACAGAGAATCTTGGCATGGAAAATGCTATTGAACCCAGAACTTAATTTTCTGAAATGTTGAAAAAATTATAGTATATTATTTTATTCATTTATTTTACGATGGTTTACTACCTCCGTTCCAATAAATAAGGTACGTTTTTTTCTTTGAAAAGATAAAACTATGTTAAGTTTGAGCAAGTTTTTAGAAAAAACTATTGACATGTACAATAAAAAATCAATATAATTAGATACATAATAAAATAATTTCCATATAGTATTATATTTGTTGATAGTTTTTTCTGATTGTTTGTCGAACATTACATAGCTTGACATTTTTCAAAATAAGAAGTATCCAAGAAAACGGAGGGAGTAGTATATACTCCCTCCGTTTCAAATTAGTTGACGAAGCTTTTTGAACATTAGTGAGCCTACACACTGAAACACGTTTAGATACATACTATCTAGACTAAATTTGATGAAAACTTCGTCAACTAATTTGGAACCAAGTAATAAACTTGGCATGGTTCAGAAAATAGAGAATGCTAGGTGTATCTATACGCATTTCACTGCGTAGGTTCGCTCATTTTGGAAGAAGCATCAACTAATTTGGAATGGAGGGAGTAGTTATTTAGTTTTGGAAGTTACGAAAAAACCATCTATGTTGAGATCTCTTAGAATTTTATCATATTTTTGAAGTGTGATTTAAATTTATTTTGAAACCTTCAAATAGAGATGAGATCATCATTATTTATCATGGGAACTTGCGGTGAATCCTTTGGTAATTTATCAAAAAAATTCCCATCGCCGAGTCGGCGGGTTTATTCTAAGTCTAGTGATTTTTCAGAATTTTGGTTAATTTTTCTTGTAGTAGACATTCTTAAGTTTTTCTTGCAGCTACACTTTTAATCTAACACCAAGTGCACATTTTTATAAATGTGGAACCATTGTACTTTTAATGTGCAAATGTAATTTTCCTTTTTACTTTATTTAAAAAATATTGGTCCATTGCACTTTAATATACAATTGTATTTTATCCAATTAATAATTTGTGCTTTTAATATGGCAATGATTTTTCTGTGCCAAATTTTCTTTTGTGTGAAGAAAAGTGGGTTTACAAGAAATGTCTCTCTTCTTCACAGATATACGTTGATTAAACATGAAATGAGTAATAAACCTAGTAGTACTAAAGTACATGGTGGCCGCTCACACACAATACCACGTGTTTTTTTGGGGCATGTTCGAGAGTCCAGACGGCAAGGGAGGAAAAGAGAGGGTCAGCGACAGAGTTGGCTTGAGGACCAAACTTGGCCATGCCGGCCGGGCCGGGAGAAAGGTGTCGGCTGTGTACCAGAGAGGAAGCCAACAACCAATTCCTTTTGCAGTTTCGGGGAAAGAACGGAGCAGCATAGGGGCCATATGTGGGCATATAGCCTCTGGAGTGGGGTGCAAGCGATTCATCCATCCCAACTCTTCCCTGGGGCAGTCGGGCAACCCCACTCCATATAAGAAGAAGCAAGGTTAGGTCTAAAA
Source organism: Lolium rigidum (assembly GCF_022539505.1). Classification (NCBI taxonomy): domain Eukaryota; kingdom Viridiplantae; phylum Streptophyta; class Magnoliopsida; order Poales; family Poaceae; genus Lolium; species Lolium rigidum. Next base: position 409,927,293 of record NC_061510.1, read on the forward strand.
TTACAAGCAAGGGGAAAAAACTGTACAAAAGGCCGTCGTAAAGCGGTGCAGTGTGATGCTCTGCTCGCAAGTAGCAATAAGGTAAGGCGGTTGCAGTCAGCAGGTCGACACATATCCTCGACATGCAACAGAGATACCGGCGCTGACCGATCTCGTGTAACGGATGCTAGGCCTTAAGTTACCGTGGGTGGTAGGAAAATGAGTGAAATTGTGTCAGGAGACTAGACTTCCAAAATATTGGTCGTGGATTTTTGTTAGGGCATCTCTGACGGGCGACCCAAAGGGACACTGAGAGGGACTGATTGTGTCCGCGTGGACGAAAATGCGCTTGTACTTGCTCTAGCGGGTGACGCATAGTGTCTAAGCAGTCCGCACCGACGCAAACATGACCCAAATATGCGGTTGGTTTGCGTCTCCGCGGACACTACACGGTCGCGCAAAGTGATCGCGTTGGTTGCATTCGGGGTCTGCTAGGCAGTGACTAGGTAACCAAAATATTCTTCATTACTACTAATTGGCTAAAAGAACCATCTTTACATAGATGGTTAGTCGAGTTAACCTAAAACTACAACGGCCATTCCTACTCATCATCGTGCGGCCTAGCACGGTCGGGGTTACTCGCAGTCGTGCAGCCAACTACTGGCCGCCGGAGGGGCCGACGCCGTCGTCGAAGCGCGAGCGCTTGACGCACTCCTTGCGTCGCGCACGCCGGCGATCGGACATCTCGTCTTGCCGCCTGCGGCGTTCGAGGACCTCGGCCAGAGAGGAGTCCCACTGAACTCTCTTCGCCGCCGCCTCTACCGCCGCATCCGCCTCCTCATCCGCCACCACCACCACATCGTCCCTAGCGGCCATGGCGTCCGCCAGTTCCCGGTTCTCCTGCTCTACCCGCGCGGGATCCGATCCCCGCCGCGCGACCAAATCCAGGTCGAAGCACATGTACGCCCGAGCCATGGCGATCGCATAGCTGTGAGCTTCCTCCTCCGCCGCCCAAGCCTGACGGTGCTGGGCGTTCCTAGGTAGGCTTTCAAACGACGCGAGCATAGCGAACTGGTGTTTGGCACACTCGAAGCGTCTGGGTACGTCCTCGCCATCGTCGGCGATGTCGTGGATGACGGCGTCCGCGGGTGGGGCCACCGGCAACGGAGGAGCCGCCGCAAGGGCGGTGCTAGCTGATGTCTACGGGTGCTTCTATTCTTGTAGACAGTGTTGGGCCTCCAAGAGCAGAGGTAAGTGCTTGATGTCTACGGGTGCTTCTATTCTTGTAGACAGTGTTGGGCCTCCAAGAGCAGACGTTTGTAGAACGGCAGCAAGTTTCCCTTAAGTGGATCACCCAAGGTTTATCGAACTCAGGGAGGAAGAGGTCAAAGATATCCCTCTCAAGCAACCCTGCAATCACGATACAAGAAGTCTCTTGTGTCCCCAACACACCTAATACACTTGTCAGATGTATAGGTGCACTAGTTCGGCGAAGAGATAGTGAGATGCAAATGATATGGATGAATATGAGTGGCAATAGCAATCTGAATAAATTATGGCAGCGAGTAAACATGCAACGGAACATTAAACAAACGGAGATTCGATGTTTGGAAACAAGGCCTAGGGATCCTACTTTCACTAGTGGACACTCTTAACATTGATCACATAATAAAACCACTCTACACTCTCTTGTTGGAAGATGAACACCACTAATTGTGTAGGGCTACAAGAGCACCTCAATGCCGGAGTTAACAAGCTCCACAACATTCAATGTTCATATTTAAATAACCTTGGAGTGCATGATAGACCAACGCAATTACACCGAGTACTAACATAGCATGCACACTGTCACCGACAGACTATGAAAGGGGGAATAGATCACATCAATACTATCATAGTGATAGTTAACTTCATAATTTACAAGAGATCACAATCATAAACTACGCCGAGTACTACATGATGCACACACTGTTACCATTACACCATGGAGGAGGAATAGACTACTTTAATAACATCACCAGAGTAACATATAGATGAATAGTGATACAAAGCTCATATGAATCTCAATCATGTAAGGCAGCTCATGAGATCATTGTATTGAAGTACATAGGAGAGAGATTAACCACATAGCTACCGGTACAGCCCTTAGCCTCGATGGAGAACTACTTCCTCCTCATGGGAGACAGCAGCGTTGATGAAGATGGCGGTGGTGTCGATGGAGATGCCTTCCGGGGGCACTTCCCCGTCCCGGCGGCGTGCCGGAACAGAGACTCCTGTCCCCCAGATCTTGGCTTCGCGATGGCGACGGCTCTGGAAGGTTTCTCGTACCGTGGCTTTTTCGTCTCGAGGTTTTAGGTCAGGGAGGCTTAAATAGGCGAAGAGGCGGAGTCGGAAGGCTGACGGGGGCGCCACACAATAGGGGGGCGCTCCCCCCTTGGGCCGCGCCGCCCTGGCGTCTGGTGGGCCTGTGGCTCTCCTCTGGCCCCCCTCCGGTGTTCTGGAAGCTTCGTGGAATTCTAAGATGCTGGGTGTTGATTTCGTCCGATTCCGAGAATATTTCCTTACTAGGATTTCTGAAACCAAAAACAGCAGAAAACAGCAACTGGCCCTTCGGCATCTCGTCAATAGGTTAGTTCCGGAAAACGCATAATAGTGACATATAATGTGTATAAAACATGTGAGTATCATCATAAAAGTAGCATGGAACATAAGAAATTATAGATACGTTTGAGACGTATCAAGCATCCCCAAGCTTAGTTCCTACTCGCCCTCGAGTAGGTAAACGATAACAAGGATAATTTCTGAAGTAACATGCTATCATAATCTTGATCAATACTATTGTAAAGCATATGAGATGAATGCAGCGATTCAAAGAAATGGTAAAGACAATGAGTAAACAACTGAATCATATAACAAAGACTTTTCATGAATAATACTTTCAAGACAAGCATCAATAAGACTTGCATAAGAGTTACTCATAAAGCAATAAATTCAAAGTAAAGGTATTGAAGCAACACAAAGGAAGATATAAGTTTCAGCAATTGCTTTCAACTTGTAACATGTATATCTCATGGATAGTTGTCAACATAAAGCAATATAACAAGTGCAATAAGTAAACATGTAAGAATCAATGCACACAGTTTACACAAGTGTTTGCTTCTAAGATAGAAAGAATAGGTGAACTGACTCAACAATAAAGTAAAAGAATGGCCCTTCGCAGAGGGAAGCATGGATTACTATTTTTGTGCTAGAGCTTTTCATTTTGAAAACATAGAAACAATTTTGTCAACGGTAGTAATAAAGCATATGTGTTATGTATAAGATATCCTATAAGTTGCAAGCCTCATGCATAGTATACCAATAGTGCTCGCACCTTGTCCTAATTAGCTTGGATTAACATGGATTATCATTGCATAGCATATATTTCAACCAAGTGTCACAAAGGGGTACCTCTATGCCGCCTGTACAAAGGTCTAAGGAGAAAGCTCGCATTGGATTTCTCGCTTTTGATTATTCTCAACTTAGACATCCATACCGGGACAACATAGACAACCAGATAATGGACTCCTCTTTAATGCATAAGCATTCAACAACAGTTAAAATTCTCATAAGAGATTGAGGATTGATTGTCCAAACTGAAACTTCCACCATGAATCATGGCTTTAGTTAGCGGCCCAATGTTCTTCTCTAACAATATGCATACTCAAACCATATGATCAGGAAAATCGCCCTTACTTCAGACAAGACGAACATGCATAGCAACTCACATGATATTCAACAAAGGTATAATAGTTGGTGGCGTCCCCAGAAGCATGGTTACCGCTCAACAAGCAACTTATAAGAAATAAGATACATAGCTACATATTCTTCACCACAATAGTTTTTAAGCTATTTCCCCATGAGCTATATATTGCAAAGACAAAGGATAGAATTTTAAAGGTAGCACTCAAGTAATTTACTTTGGAATGGCAGAGAAATACCATGTGGTAGGTAGGTATGGTGGACACAAATGGCATGGTTATTGGCTCAAGGATTTGGATGCACGAGAAGAATTCCTCTCAATACAAGGCTAGGCTAGCAAGGTTGTTTGAAGCAAACTCAAGTATAAAAGGTGCAGCAAAGCTCACATATGAACATATTGTAACCATTATAAGACTTTACATTGTCTCCTTGTTGTTCAAACACCTCAACCAGAAAATATCTAGACTCTAGAGAGACCAATCATGCAAACCAAATTTTAACAAGCTCTATGTAGTTCTTCATTAATGGGTGCAAAGTACATGATGCAAGAGCTTAAACATGATCTATATGAGCACAACAATTGCCAAGTATCAAATTATTCAAGACATTATACCATTTACCACATGCAGCATTTTCTGTTTCCAACCATATAACAATTAACGAAGCAGTTTCAACCCTCGCCATGAACATTAAGAATAAAGCTAAGAACATATGTGTTCATACGAAACAGCGGAGCGTGTCTCTCTCCCACACAAGCATGAATTTATTCAGAGAATGAAAATAACAAAACGAAAATAAAAGCACACAGACGCTCCAAGTAAAATACATAAGATGTGACCGAATAAAAATATAGTTTCAAGAGAAGAAACCTGATAATTTGTCGATGAAGAAGGGGATGCCTTGGGCATCCCCAAGCTTAGATGCTTGAGTCTTCTTGAAATATGCAGGGATGAACCACAGGGGCATCTCCAAGCTTAGACTTTTCACTCTTCTTGATCATATTGTATCATCCTCCTCCCTTGACCCTTGAAAACTTCCTCCACACCAAACTCAAAATAAACTCATTAGAGGGTTAGTACATAAAAAAATTCACATGTTCAGAGGTGACACAATAATTCTTAACACTTCTGGACATTGCTCAAAGCAACTGGAAGTTAATGGAACAAAGAAATCCATCCAACACAGCAAAACAGGCAATGCGAAATAAAAAGCAGAATTTGTCAAAACAGAACAGTCCGTAAAGGCGAATTTTTATGGGGCACTTAACTTGCTCGGATGAAAATGCTCAAATTGAATGAAAGTTGCGTACATATCTGAGGATCACTCACGTAAATTGGAAGATTTTTCTGAGTTACCTACAGAGAATCATATCCAAATTCGTGACAGCAAGAAATCTGTTTCTGCGCAGTAATCCAAATCTAGTATGACTTTACTATCAAAGATTTTACTTGGCACAACAATGCAATAAAATAAAGATAAGGAGAGGTTGCTACAGTAGTAACAACTTCCAAGACTCAAATATAAAACAAAATTGCTGTAGTAAAATAAAAACATGGGTTATCTCCCAAGAAGTGCTTTCTTTATAGCCATTAAGATGGGCTCAGCAGTTTTAATGATGCACTCCCAAGAAATAAGAGTTGAAACAAAAGAGAGCATAAAAAGCAAGTATGAAACACTTTTAAGTCTAACCCACTTCCTATGAAAAGGAATCTTGTAAATAAACAAGTTCATGAAGAGCAAAGTTACAAGCATAGGAAGATAAAACAAGTGTAACTTCAAAAATTTCAGCATATAGAGACGTGTTTTAGTAACATGAAAATTTCTACAACCATATTTTCCTCTCTCATAATAATATCCAGTAGCATCATGAGCAAACTCAATAATATAATTATCACATAAAGCATTCTTATCACGAGTCTCATGCATAAAATTATTACTCTCCACATAAGCATAGTCATTCTTATTAATTGTAGTGGGAGCAAATTCAACAAAGTAGCTATCATTATTATTCTCATCATCAAATATAGGGGGCATAGTATAATCATAATAAACTTCATCCTCCATAGTAGGTGGCACCAAAAGACCACTATCATTATAATCATCATAAATAGGAGGCAAAGTATCATCAAAGAAAATTTTCTCCTCAATGCTTGGGGGACTAAAAATATTATGCTCATCAAAACCAGCTTCCCCAAGCTTAAATTCTTCCATAGCATTAGCAACAATGGTGTTCAAAGCATTCATACTAATAACATTCCCATTAGCATGCATATAAAGTTCCATGGGTTTTTTAATTCTCTCTTCAAACACATCATGTCCTAATTAAAGATAAAGTTCATAAAGATCTCTCATATTTTTGTTGTTTTCCATTATGCCTTACTAGTGTAAACAAGAAACAAAAAGATGCAATTGCAGGATCTAAAGGAAATAGCTTCGAGCACTTACAACGGTGCCGGAAAATAGCTTAGTTGCCGAGATCCGGAGTGTGAGTGCCTTTTACCTTTCCTCCCCGGCAACGGTGCCAGAAAAGTGCTTGATGTCTACGGGTGCTTCTATTCTTGTAGACAGTGTTGGGCCTCCAAGAGCAGAGGTTTGTAGAACAGCAGCAAGTTTCCCTTAAGTGGATCACCCAAGGTTTATCGAACTCGGGGAGGAAGAGGTCAAAGATATCCCTCTCAAGCAACCCTGCAATCACGATACAAGAAGTCTCTTGTGTCCCCAACACACCTAATACACTTGTCGGATGTATAGGTGCACTAGTTCGGCGAAGAGATAGTGAGATGCAAATGATATGGATGAATATGAGTGGCAATAGCAATCTGAATAAATTATGGCAGCGAGTAAACATGCAACGGAACAAGTAAACAAACGGAGATTCGATGTTTGGAAACAAGGCCTAGGGATCCTACTTTCACTAGTGGACACTCTCAACATTGATCACATAATAAAACCACTCTACACTCTCTTGTTGGATGATGAACACCACTAATTGTGTAGGGCTACAAGAGCACCTCAATGCTGGAGTTAACAAGCTCCACAACATTCGATGTTCATATTTAAATAATCTTGGAGTGCATGATAGACCAACGCAATTACACCGAGTGCTAACATAGCATGCACACTGTAACCGACAGACTATGAAAGGGGGAATAGATCACATCAATACTATCATAGTGATAGTTAACTTCATAATCTACAAGAGATCACAATCATAAACTATGCCAAGTACTACATGATGCACACACTGTCACCATTACACCATGGAGGAGGAATAGACTACTTTAATAACATCACCAGAGTAACATATAGATGAATAGTGATACAAAGCTCATATGAAATTCAGTCATTTAAGGCAGCTCATGAGATCATTGTATTGAAGTACATAGGAGAGAGATTAACCACATAGCTACCGGTACAGCCCTTAGCCTCGATGGAGAACTACTCCCTCCTCATGGGAGACAGCAGCGTTGATGAAGATGGCGGTGGTGTCGATGGAGATGCCTTCCGGGGGCACTTCCCCGTCCCGGCGGCATGCCGGAACAGAGACTCATGTCCCCCAGATCTTGGCTTCGCGATGGCGGCGGCTCTGGAAGGTTTCTCGTACCGTGGCTTTTTCGTCTCGAGGTTTTAGGTCAGGAAGGCTTAAATAGGCGAAGAGGCGGAGTCGGAAGGCTGACGGGGGCGCCACACAATAGGGGGCGCCCCCCCCCCCCTTGGGTCGCGCCGCCCTGGCGTCTGGTGGGCCTGTGGCTCTCCTCTGGCCCCCTCCGGTGTTCTGGAAGCTTCGTGGAAATCTAAGATGCTGGGCATTGATTTCGTCCGATTCCGAGAATATTTCCTTACTAGGATTTCTGAAACCAAAAATAGCAGAAAACAGCAACTGGCCATTCGGCATCTCGTCAATAGGTTAGTTCCGGAAAACGCATAATAATGACATATAATGTGTATAAAACATGTGAGTATCATCATAAAAGTAGCATGGAACATAAGAAATTATAGATACGTTTGAGACGTATCACTAGCCGACGTCATCTCCGCCCGCGCCTCCGCGAGCTCTGCCCGGAGTTCCGCCCTAGCGTCGTCGATTTCCGCCCTGCCCGCCAACAGGCGCTGACGCTCTAGCGCGCGCCCTGCCGCCTCCGCCGCCTCCCGACCTAGTTGCTCGGCCTGAAAGGCATCGGCGGCTAGCTGCTGCTCCTTCTTCGGGTGGACTTGGCGGCACATCTGAACAACTTGATCCTAGCTAAGGTTGTGCTCAACCATGGATGGATGCTAGGGTTTAGGTTGAGGTGTGCCCGTCACACCCACCGGTGTCTGATGTCTACGCACGCTTCTATTCCTGTAGACAGTGTTGGGCCTCCAAGAGCAGAGGTTTGTAGAATAGCAGCAAGTTTCCCTTAAGTGAATCACCCAAGGTTTATCGAACTCAGGGAGGTAGAGGTCAAAGATATCCCTCTCAAGCAACCCTGCAATTAGGATACAAGAAGTCTCTTGTGTCCCCAACACACCTAATACACTTGTCAGATGTATAGCTACACTAGTTCGGCGAAGAGATAGTGAAATACAAGTAATGTGGATGATTGTAAGTAGTAATTGCAATCTGAAATAAAAATGGTAGCAAGCAAAGATGTAGCAGAACAGTAAATAAACGGTGATTCGATATTTGGAAACAAGGCCTAGGGATCATACTTTCACTAGTGGACACTCTCAACAATGATCACATAAATAAATTACTTCTCTTCACTTGTGCTACTTTCTCACACTCTCTTGTTGGATAACAAACACCATTCATTGTGTAGGGCTATAAAAGCACACCTCAAGCCGGAGTTAACAAGCTCCACAACGTCCAGAGTTCATATTAAAGTAACCTCTAGAGTGCATAATAGACCATTGCAATTTAGACCGAGTACTAATATAGCATACACACTGTCAACAATAGCTATGAAAGGGGGAATAGATCGCATCAATATTATCATAGTAATAGTTAACTTCATAATCTACAAGAGATTACAATCATAACCTACGCCAAGTACTACATGATGCACACACTGTCAACATTACATCATGGCGGAGTAATAGACTACTTTAATAACATCACTAGAGTAGCACATGGATTAATAGTGATACAAAGCTCATGATCACATAAAGATCACACCATGGGAGAGAGAGATGAACCACATAGCTACCGGTAGAGCCCTCAGCCTCGGGGGAGAACTACTCGCTCCTCATCATGGGAGACAGCGATGGCGATGAAGATGGTGGTGGTGTCGATGGAGATGACTCCGGGGGCAATTCCCCGTCCCAGTGGCGTGCCCGAACAGAGACTTCTGTCCCCCGAAACGGAGTTTCGCGATGGCGGCGGCGTCCCTGGAGTCTTTCTGGAGTTTCGTCAATTGGTGTCGGGTTTTTAGGTCACGAGGGACTTTATAGGCGAAGAGGCGGCCTCGGAGGAGCCAGGGGTTGCCCCCCATAGGCTGGCGCGGCCAGGGTGGGACCCCCCCCCTATGGTATGGGTCCCCCTTGGCCCCCCTCCGGCTCTCCTTCGGTGTCCTGGTCCGTCTCGGTGAAATATGATGTTTGGCCTTTGTTTCGTCGAATTCCGAGAATATTGCCCGAACACCCTTTCTGGAACCAAAAACAACAGAAAACAGGAATTGGCACTGTGGCATCTTGTTAATAGGTTAGTTCCGGAAAATGCATAAAAACATTATAAAGTGTGAGCAAAACATGTAGGTATTGTCATAAGACTAGCATGGAACATAAGAAATTATAGATACGTTTGAGACGTATCAAGCATCCCCAAGCTTAGTTCCTACTCGCCCTCGAGTAGGTAAACGATAACAAGGATAATTTCTGAAGTGACATGCTATCATAATCTTGATCAATACTATTGTAAAGCATATGAGATGAATGAAGTGATTCGAATCAATGGTAAAGACAATGACTTAAACAACTGAATCATATAGCAAATACTTTTCACGAATAGTACTTTCAAGACAAGCGTCTATAAGACTTGCACAGGAGTTAACTCATAAAGCAATAAATTCTTAGTAGAAAGCTTTGAAGCAACACAAAGGAAGATATAAGTTTCAGCAGTTGCTTTCAACTTCAACATGTTTATCTCATGGATATATCTCATGGATAATTGTCAACACAAAGTAATATGATGAATGCAAATAAGCAAGTATGTAGGAATCAATGCACACAGTTGACACAAGTGTTTGATCCTAAGATAGAAAGAAGTAGGTAAACTGACTCAACATAAAGTAAAAGAATGGGCCCTTCGCAGAGGGAAGCATGGATTATTGTTTTTGTGCTAGAGCTTTTCATTTTGAAAACATAGAAATAATTTTGTCAACGGTAGTAATAATTCATATGTGAAGGAGATATGCCCTAGAGGCAATAATAAAGTGGTTATTATTTATATCTTTGTGTTTATGATAAATGTTTATATATCATGCTATAATTGTATTAACCGAAACATTAGTACATGTGTGATATGTAGACAAACAAAGAGTCCCTAGTATGCCTCTTAACTAGCTTGTTGATTAATGGATGATTAGTTTCATAATCATGAACATTGGATGTTATTAATAACAAGGTTATATCATTATATGAATGATGTAATGGACACACCCAATTAAGCGTAGCATAAGATCTCGTCATTTAGTTATTTGCTATAAGCTTTCGATACATAGTTACCTAGTCCTTATGACCATGAGATCATGTAAATCACTTATACCGGAAAGGTACTTTGATTACATCAAACGCCACTGCGTAAATGGGTGGTTATAAAGGTGGGATTAAGTATCCGGAAAGTATGAGTTGAGGCATATGGATCAACAGTGGGATTTGTCCATCCCGATGACGGATAGATATACTCGGGCCCTCTCGGTGGAATGTCGTCTAATGTCTTGCAAGCATATGAATAAGTTCATAAGAGACCACATACCACGGTACGAGTAAAGAGTACTTGTCAGGAGACGAGGTTGAACAAGGTATAGAGTGATACCGATGATCAAACCTCGGACAAGTAAAATATCACGTGACAAAGGGAATTGGTATCGTATGTGAATGGTTCATTCGATCACTAAAGTCATCGTTGAATATGTGGGAGCCATTATGGATCTCCGGATCCCGCTATTGGTTATTGGTCGGAGTGAGTACTTAACCATGTCCGCATAGTTCACGAACCGTAGGGTGACACACTTAAAGTTGGATGTTGAAATGGTAGTACTTGAATATGGAATGGAGTTCGAATATTTGTTCGGAGTCCCGGATGAGATCCCGGACATCACGAGGAGTTCCGGAATAGTCCGGAGAATAAGATTCATATATAGGATGTCATTTTATGTGAATTAAAATGTCGCGGAAGGTTCTATGGAAGGTTCTAGAAGGTTCTAGAAAAGTCCGGAAGAAACCACCAAGGAAGGTGGAGTCCACATGGGACTCCACCTCCATGGCCGGCCAACCCTAGTGGGGGAGGAGTCCCAAGTGGACTCCCCTTAGGGGGCCGGCCACCCCCCACATGGGAGGTGGAACTCCCACCTTGGTGGGAGTCCTAGCTTGGCTAGGTTTCCCCTCCTATGGAAGGTTTTTGGTTCGGGTCTTATTCGAAGACTTGGACACCACCTCTTGGGGTTCCACCTATATAATGAGGGGCCAAGGGGAGGGGGCCGGCCACCCCAAGCACCACAAGGTGGCCGCACCACTAGATGGCCGGCGCCCCCCTCCCAAACCCTAGCCGCCCCCTCTCTCCTCTATAGTTCCCGCACGCTTAGCGAAGCTCCGCCGGACTTCTCCACCACCACCGACACCACGCCGTCGTGTTGTCGGATTCAAGAGGAGCTACTACTTCCGCTGCCCGCTGGAACGGGAGGCGGACGTCGTCTTCATCAACAACCGAACGTGTGACCGAGTACGGAGGTGCTGCCCGTTCGTGGCGCCGGAAGCGATCGTGATCAAGATCTTCTACGCGCTTTTGCAAGCGGCAAGTGATCGTCTACCGCAGCAACAAGAGCCTCATCTTGTAGGCTTTGGAATCTCTTCAAGGGTGAGACTCGATACCCCTCGTTGCTACCGTCTTCTAGATTGCATCTTGGCTTGGATTGCGTGTTCGCGGTAGGAAAATTTTTGTTTTCTATGCAACGTTATCCTACAGTGGTATCAGAGCCGTGTCTATGCATAGATGGTTGCATGAGTAGAACACAATGGTTTTGTGGGCGTTGATGCTCTTGTTATCTTTAGTTGAGTACTTTGCATCTTTATGGCATAGTGGGATGAAGCGGCTCGGACTAACTTTACATGACCGCGTTCATGAGACTTGTTCCTCGTTCGACATGCAACTTGTATTGCATAAGAGGCTTTGCGGGTGTCTGTCTCTCCTACTATAGTAAAGATTCAATTTACTTTTCTATTGACAACATTAGTATCAACGTTGTGGTTCATGTTCGTAGGTAGATTAGATCTATATCGAAAACCCTAAACCACGTAAAATATGCAAACCAAATTAGAGAGCGTCTAACTTGTTTTTGCAGGGTTTGGTGATGTGATATGGCCATAATATGATGATGAATATGTATGAGATGATCATTATTGTATTGTGGCAACCGGCAGGAGCCTTATGGTTGTCTTTAAATTTCATGTTGAGTAGTATTTCAAAGTAGTTGTAATAGTTGCTACATGAGGTGAACAACCATGAAGACGGCGTCATGGACCTTGACGCTACGCCGACGATGATGGAGATCATGCCCGACGATGATGGAGATCATGCCCGTTGATGATGGAGATCATGTCCGTGCTTTGGAGATGAAGATCGAAGGCGCAAAGACAAAAGGGCCATATCATATCACATATGAATTGCATGTGATGTTAATCCTTTATGCATCTTATTTTGCTTAGATCGCGACGGTAGCATTATAAGATGATCCCTCACATTAATATCAAGATAATAAAGTGTTCTTCCCTCGTATGCACCGTTGCTTTGTTCGACGTTTTGAAGCATCTCGTGATGATCGGGTGTGATAAACTCAACATACAACGGGTGTAAGCCATGTTGCACACGCGGAATACTTGGGTTTGCTTGACGAGCCTAGCATGTACAGACATGGCCTCGGGACAACGGAAACCGAAAGGTTGAACACGAGTCATATGGATGATATGATCAACATGTTGATGTTCACCATTGAAGCTACATCATCTCACGTGATGATCGGTTTTGGTGTAGTGGATGTGGATCGTGTACCACTTAACAACTATGAGGGATGTTGTATTAAGTGGGAGTTCATTAGTAATTAGATTAAAACATGAACTAATTATCATAAACATAGTCTGAGTAGTATTTTGAATTAATTTTGTAGTATTGGCATCCGTTTACTACTATGCGCTAGTCTTATAGTTGAGATAGAAATACTGTTAAAATCTGACTAGAAACTTTACGGATTGGTACCGTATTGTTAATGAATCAAGAAATGATTAAGTCATATTGCAAACTTTTAGTGAAATTTATTTTGTTGATTCAGAGAGCTATGGTTTCAATTAGTACCTAAAGTTATCTTGTCTCCGTGAAACTTGAAGTTCAAATCTGTTTGAAAAGTAAGGAGCTGAAAATTTAGTTTTCAGAAATAATCAAGGTATGAGATATATTTGATATCTAAGACCTTATTGCAAGATGATAGAATATAAATTTGGTGAGACTACATAAACTCATAAGTTTTATGGGAATGTACGAAGGTTGAAGACGCAAGGCGTCCCAATCCTCCAACTATTGGGGCACTAACGATATTCGCATATCCATGAAGTGATTGTCCTTAGTATGCACCGTTGCTAAGACTCGTCGTTTCGAAGCATCACGTGATGATCGGGTGTTATAGATTCTACGTGTGCTTCCAACGGGTGCAAGCCAGATTTGCATATGCGAATACTAAGGTTTAAACTTTATGAGCCTAGCATGTACAGACATGGTCTCAGAAAGTTATCATGAATTGATGGATAAAATTATGAGTGAAATTGTTCATCATATTACAAATTTACTAATAGTGAAATCTGAAACACTTGTCATATGATGATCAACTTCAAAGTAAGAACCTCAAGGTTATTGGTATTTGACCAACAAACCTAGAAGTTATTGATGTTGAAATGTTTTTCTGAATAATGAGAAAAGCTAAAAGAGAAACTGCAAAAGATATTTTGGCAAAAAGAAAAGAAAAGACTAGAAGGTCTAGCTCAGGTGTATATAAATGATATACATGTTATGGTTATATTCCTAGTTAAGTCACACAATGAAATTCTTGGGTATTAGTACCATATTAGTTGGTATGAAGTGTCATACAAAACAACGCAATACAAGAATACAATGGCCTAAGTGACTGACAAGGAATATGATAGGAATGCACGTCAGAAACAAAAATAAAGTGTTATTATGTTCGTCGTTGGCATTCTATCTAGCCCTTAGAATTTATAATAAAGAGCTTAATAAATTGTTATTTTGCTCTGGTCAATTAAAAACAATGAGTTGTTTAAATTATGACATTACTCCATGTACGATGGATAAGTTATTATAAATCTTAATGGTGAAACACACATACATAACATCGACGCTAAAATGCCATAAGGCAAATGATTTGAATTCCACTTATTTGTGGAACCGCCATTTAGGTCATGTTAGAAAGGAACACATGAAGGAACTCCATGCAAATGGATTTCTGGAGTCATTTGATTTTTTGAATCATTTGGCGCTTGCAAATCTTTTCTAAAGAGAATGATTGAAATACCGTTCATAGGCCAAAAGTTGAAACGGGCAACTAACTTAGTGGAAAAATACATGATGATGTATGTGGTTCACTGGGCATAGTTGTGTGCGGGAGATTCTTCTACTTCATGAAAACTTTCAACAATGAATTGAGTATATATATATGGATATATTCAATAAGGAAAAGTTTGAAACATTTGAATAGGATTCAAATAAATTTCAGCATGAAGTGGAAATCATCGTAATAGAAAAAATCAAATATCTATGATTGGATCATGGTGGAAATATTTGAATTACGATTTTTAGCGAACATCTAAGAGAGTTATGAAATTGTTCTACAACTCACATTTCTTGGAGTATCATAATGATGATATAGTATCCGAGATATGTATCCAAACCTTGTTGGATTAATGATGAGATAAAATATTATAACGCCATTATATTTTTTGTGGATTATGCTTTAGTGACTACCGCTTTTACACTAAATAGAGCATCATCATGATCCGTTGAAATGACACCATACAGGTTATGGTATGGGTATAAACCCTAATAGTCTTTTCTTTAAATTTTGGTCTAAGAGTTTACAACCAAAATCGGATGAATGTCTTTGTTGGTTATCCCAGAGATTTAATTGGGAATTCTTCCCACAAGACAAAGACAAAAGTGTTTGTCAATGTTTCTTATTTCCGAGAAATTGTTTCTAGTGAAGTATTTGAGTGGGAGGACAATATAATTTGATAAGGTTTATGAACCTGAGCATAATGATCAGAGTAGCGCAGCATCGGAATTTGTTTCGGAAGCGGCCACGACGATCATGCCTCCCATGACTACAAAGTGTTTTAGCCATGGAGATCGAAATACATATTGAACCTTGTAGGTATGGTTTACTTTGTGATCAAATAAATGATTTGTGAACAAAGGATTGATTTTGAATAATGATAAACCAACTACAAACAAAGAAGTTATGATGGGCCCTGACTCCGTTAAAATGGCCATGCGCCATGAAATCCATAATAGATGAATATTTTTTGAAAGTAAATGGATCTATAGACTTGGATGAAATATCCTTAAAGAAGCTCGACTTGTCGAAAAATTGTTTACGACAAAGTTCAAAGAGTTGACTACGATAAGATTAGATCTTCAGTAGCAATGCTTATAGTCTATGTGGATTATTCTAGTAATCACTACATATTTCTTTTATGAGATATGCTAGTAGGATGGCAAAATACACTACTTAACGAAGTATGTATACAAGATACAACCAAGAGTTTTGCTGGTCCATGGAATACTAGATAGGTATACAAGCTTCAATTGGATGAAGTAAGTATCACGGAGTTGGAATCTTCACCGGATGAAATAGTCAAAGAGTTTTTGATTTCATCGAGAGACGATGAAGAAGCTTGCATTTGCAAGAAATTAAGTGGGAGCGCTAAGACACATTTATAATAATTTATGTAGGTGACATATAGTTGGTTATAAATGATGTAATTATATACTTGATTAAAAAGGTTTCATTGAGAATTAACTTCAATGAAAGGATATGGACTGAAACAAATTTAGTGTCAAGATCTATGAAGATAGATTGAAACACATAAATAAGTTTAAGTCAAAGTACATATGATGGATATTGAAGTAGTTCAATATAGAAATATTAAGAAAATGTTCTTGTCATGTGAAGGTTTAACAAGACTTGAGTGTATCCGACACTCAATGAGTAAAAACACATGAGTGATTATAGATCACGAATAATATGTACACAATCAGATATCATGTGCTATAAAGTGTTATGAGCATATACCAGAATGATTCATATGATGATCATTGGACGACGAGTAAGAATATCCTTGAGTACTTTAGAAGAACTAAGGATATATATATATTTTTTTGTATGAAGAAATGACAAACAAATCGCTGTAAGGTGTTACACCGATATTGGTTTTGTCACATATAAAATATAATTTCAATCTCAAATTAGACTAAGTGTTGTTTAAAAGGTAGCACAATAAGCTAGAAGTTGTCTATGCTAGATTTAGAAGAGTTCTAAATATTGTGACGGATTCTACAAAAGAAGGCGAGTATGTCATTATTTTGACAATGACAAAGGATGTTAAGTCAAGAGGTTCTTTGAGAACTTGGTGTAGTTCCGACGAGTCAGAACTTTGAAGCTATATTGTGTGTGACAATATTAGTGACATATTTCAGACCACGGAATTAAGGTTCCACCAAAAGACCAAACATATTTAATGCCGACTCATTTGGAAATGAGTGATGCGTTGAGACGCAAATGAATTACAAAATACATACGTTTCTGAGCATGTCAGATCCGTTGACTAAAAACCTCTCCCGTGAGCAATACATGATAAAGCACCATAAGGCCAAGGTGTTATATCTTTACAAATGTAAACTAGATTATTGACTCTAGTGCAAGTGGGAGACTGAAGGAGATATGCCCTAGAGGCAATAATAAAGTGGTTATTATTTATATCTTTGTGTTTATGATAAATGTTTATATATCATGCTATAATTGTATTAACCGAAACATTAGTACATGTGTGATATGTAGACAAACAAAGAGTCCCTAGTATGCCTCTTAACTAGCTTGTTGATTAATGGATGATTAGTTTCATAATCATGAACATTGGATGTTATTAATAACAAGGTTATATCATTATATGAATGATGTAATGGACACACCCAATTAAGCGTAGCATAAGATCTCGTCATTTAGTTATTTGCTATAAGCTTTCGATACATAGTTACCTAGTCCTTATGACCATGAGATCATGTAAATCACTTATACCGGAAAGGTACTTTGATTACATCAAACGCCATCTGCGTAAATGGGTGGTTATAAAGGTGGGATTAAGTATCCGGAAAGTATGAGTTGAGGCATATGGATCAACGGTGGGATTTGTCCATCCCGATGACGGATAGATATACTCGGGCCCTCTCGGTGGAATGTCGTCTAATGTCTTGCAAGCATATGAATAAGTTCATAAGAGACCACATACCACGGTACGAGTAAAGAGTACTTGTCAGGAGACGAGGTTGAACAAGGTATAGAGTGATACCGATGATCAAACCTCGGACAAGTAAAATATCACGTGACAAAGGGAATTGGTATCGTATGTGAATGGTTCATTCGATCACTAAAGTCATCGTTGAATATGTGGGAGCCATTATGGATCTCCGGATCCCGCTATTGGTTATTGGTCGGAGTGAGTACTTAACCATGTCCGCATAGTTCACGAACCGTAGGGTGACACACTTAAAGTTGGATGTTGAAATGGTAGTACTTGAATATGGAATGGAGTTCGAATATTTGTTCGGAGTCCCGGATGAGATCCCGGACATCACGAGGAGTTCCGGAATAGTCCGGAGAATAAGATTCATATATAGGATGTCATTTTATGTGAATTAAAATGTCGCGGAAGGTTCTATGGAAGGTTCTAGAAGGTTCTAGAAAAGTCCGGAAGAAACCACCAAGGAAGGTGGAGTCCACATGGGACTCCACCTCCATGGCCGGCCAACCCTAGTGGGGGAGGAGTCCCAAGTGGACTCCCCTTAGGGGGCCGGCCACCCCCACATGGGAGGTGGAACTCCCACCTTGGTGGGAGTCCTAGCTTGGCTAGGTTTCCCCCCTCCTATGGAAGGTTTTTGGTTCGGGTCTTATTCGAAGACTTGGACACCACCTCTTGGGGTTCCACCTATATAATGAGGGGCCAAGGGGAGGGGGCCGGCCACCCCAAGCACCACAAGGTGGCCGCACCACTAGATGGCCGGCGCCCCCTCCCAAACCCTAGCCGCCCCCTCTCTCCTCTATAGTTCCCGCACGCTTAGCGAAGCTCCGCCGGACTTCTCCACCACCACCGACACCACGCCGTCGTGTTGTCGGATTCAAGAGGAGCTACTACTTCCGCTGCCCGCTGGAACGGGGAGGCGGACGTCGTCTTCATCAACAACCGAACGTGTGACCGAGTACGGAGGTGCTGCCCGTTCGTGGCGCCGGAAGCGATCGTGATCAAGATCTTCTACGCGCTTTTGCAAGCGGCAAGTGATCGTCTACCGCAGCAACAAGAGCCTCATCTTGTAGGCTTTGGAATCTCTTCAAGGGTGAGACTCGATACCCCTCGTTGCTACCGTCTTCTAGATTGCATCTTGGCTTGGATTGCGTGTTCGCGGTAGGAAAATTTTTGTTTTCTATGCAACGTTATCCTACAATATGTGTTATGCATAAGATGTCCTATAAGTTGCAAGCCTCATGCATAGAGTACCAATAGTGCTCGCACCTTGTCCTAATTAGCTCGGATTTTCATGGATTATCATTGCATAACATATGTTTCAACCAAGTGTCACAAAGGGGTACCTCTATGTCGCCTGTACAAAGGTCCAAGGATACAGATCGCATTTGATTTCTCGTTTTTGATAGATCTCAACTTAGGACCTCCATACCGGGACAACATAGACAACAGATAATGGACTCCTCTTTAATGCTTAAGCATTCAACAACAGATAATATTCTCATAAGAGATTTGAGGGTTAATGTCCAAACTGAAACTTCCACCATGATTCATGGCTTTAGTTAGCGGCTCAATGTTCTTCTCTAACAATATGCATACTCAAACCATTTGATCATGATAAATCACCCTTACTTCAGACAAGACGAACATGCATAGCAACTCACATGATTTTCAACAAAGGTGTAATAGTTGATGGCGTCCCCAGAAACATGGTTACCGCTCAACAAGCAACTTATAAGAAATAAGACACATAAGCTACATATTCAATACCACAATAGTTTTTCAGGCTATTTTCCCGTGAGCTATGTATTGCAAAGACAAGGAATGAAATTTTAAAGGTAGCACTCAAGTAATTTACTTTGGAATGGCAGAGAAATACCACGTAGTAGGTAGGTATGGTGGACACAAATGGCATAGTTTTTGGCTCAAGGATTTGGATGCACGAGAAGAATTCCCTCTCAGTACAAGGCTTTGGCTAGCAAGGTTGTTTGAAGCAAACACAAGTATGAACCGGTACAGACAAAACTTACATAAGAACATATTGCAAGCATTATAAGACTCTACACTATCTCCTTGTTGTTCAAACACTTCACCAGAAAATATCTAGACTTTAGAGAGACCAATCATGCAAACCAAATTTCAACAAGCTCTATGGTATTTCTTCATTAATAGGTACAAAGTACATGATGCAAGTGTAGGATAACGTTGCATAGAAAACAAAAATTTTCCTACCGCGAACACGCAATCCAAGCCAAGATGCAATCTAGAAGACGGTAGCAACGAGGGGATGATCAAGACTAACCCTTGAAGAGATTCCAAAGCCTATAAGAGTAGGCTCTTATTGCTGCGGTAGACGATCACTTGCCGCTTGCAAAAGCGCGTAGAAGATCTTGATCACGATCGCTTCCGGCGCCACGAACGGGCAGCACCTCCGTACTCGGTCACACGTTCGGTTGTTGATGAAGACGACGTCCACCTCCCCGTTCCGGCGGGCAGCGGAAGTAGTAGCTCCTCTTGAATCCGACGGCACGACGGCGTGGTGTCGGTGGTGGTGGAGAAATCCGGCGGAGCTTCGCTTAAGCGTGCGGGATGTGGTGGAGGAGAGAGACCGCTAGGGTTTGGGGAGAGAGAGGGGGTTGGGCGCCGGCCCTCTAAGGGGTGCGGCCAAGGCTGAGCCAAAGAGTGGCTGCCCCCTCCCTCTCCTCCTCATTATATAGGTGGAAGCCCCAAGAGTTCTAGTCCAAGTCTTCGAATAAGACCCCAACACTAAAACCTCCCATATGTGGGAAACCTACTCAAGGAGGGAGTCCCACTCAAGGTGGGACTCCCACCTTTCCTTGAGGTGGGGTGGCCGGCCACCTCTAGGTGGAGCCCACCCGGGACTCCTCCTTTAGGGTTTGGCTGGTCAAGCTTGTGGAGTCCTTCCGGGACTCCACCTTCCATAGTGCGTTTCTTCCGGACTTTTCTAGAACCTTCTAGAACCTGCCATAAATGCACCGGATCATTTCCAAACTTGGAATATGACTTCCTATATATGAATCTTATTCTCCGGACCATTCCGGAACTCCTCGTGATGTCCGGGATCTCATCCGGGACTCCGAACAAATATTCGAACTCCATTCCATATTCAAGTTCTACCATTTCAACATCCAACTTTAAGTGTGTCACCCTACGGTTCGTGAACTATGCGGACATGGTTGAGTACTCACTCCGACCAATAACCAATAGTGGGATCCGGAGATCCATAATGGCTCCCACATATTCAACGATGACTTTAGTGATCGAATGAACCATTCACATACAATACCAATTCCCTTTGTCACGCGATATTTTACTTGTCCGAGGTTTGATCTTCGGTATCATTCTATACCTTGTTCAACCTCGTCTCTCGACAAGTACTCTTTACTCGTACCGTGGTATGTGGTCTCTTATGAACTCATTCATATGCTTGCAAGACATTAGACGACATTCCACCGAGAGGGCCCGGAGTATATCTATCCGTCATCGGGATGGACAAATCCCACTATTGATCCATATGCCTCAACTCATACTTTCCGGATACTTAATCCCACCTTTATAGCCACCCATTTACGCAGTGGTGTTTGGTGTAATCAAAGTACCTTTCCGGTATAAGTGATTTATATGATCTCATGGTCATAAGGACTAGGTAACTATGTATCGAAAGCTTATAGCAAATAACTTAATGACGAGATCTTATGCTACGCTTAATTGGGTGTGTCCATTACATCATTCATATAATGATATAACCTTGTTATTAATAACATCCAATGTTCATGATTATGAAACTAATCATCCATTAATCAACAAGCTAGTTTAAGAGACATACTAGGGACTTCTTTGTTGTCTACATATCACACATGTACTAATGTTTCGGTTAATACAATTATAGCATGATATATAAACATTTATCATAAACATAAAGATATAAATAATAACCACTTTATTATTGCCTCTAGGGCATATCTCCTTCAATCTCCCACTTGCACTAGAGTCAATAATCTAGTTTACATTTGTAAAGATATAACACCTTGGCCTTCTGGTGCTTTATCATGTATTGCTCACGGGAGAGGTTTTTAGTCATCGGATCTGACACGCTCAGTAACGTATGTATTTTGTAATTCATTTGCGTCTCAACGCATCACTCATTTCCAAATGAGTTGGCATTAAATATGTTTGATCTTCTGGTGGAACCTTAATTCCGTTGTCTGAAATATGTCACTAAAATTGTCACACACAATATAGCTTCAAAGTTCGACTCGTCGGAACTACACCAAGTTCTCAAAGAACCTCTTGACTTAACATCCTTTGTCATTGTCAAAACAATGATATACTTTGCCTTCTTTTGTAGAATCCATCACAATATTTAGAACTCTTCTAAATCTAGCATAGACAACTTCTAGCTCATTGTGCTACCTTTTAAACAACACTTAGTCTAATTTGAGATTGAAATTATATTTTATATGTGACAAAACCAATATCGGTGTAACACCTTACGGCGATTTGTTTGTCATTTCTTCATACAAAAAATATATATATATCCTTAGTTCTTCTAAAGTACTCAAGGATATTCTTACTTGTCGTCCAATGATCATCATATGAATCATTCTGGTATATGCTCATAACACTTTATAGCACATGATATCTGATTGTGTACATATTATTCGTGATCTATAATCACTCATGTGTTTTTACTCATTGAGTGTCAGATACACTCAAGTCTTGTTAAACCTTCACATGACAAGAACATTTTCTTAATATTTCTATATTGAACTACATCAATATCCATCATATGTACTTTGACTTAAACTTATTTATGTGTTTTAATCTATCTTCATAGATCTTGACACTAAATTTGTTTCAGTCCATATCCTTTCATTGAAGTTAATTCTCAATGAAACCTTTTTTTTTAATCAAGTATATAATTACATCATTTATAACCACCTACATAAAGTATTATAAATGTGTCTTAGCGCTCCCACTTAATTTCTTGCAAATGCAAGCCTCTTCATCGTCTCTGATGAAATCAAAAAACTCTTTGACTATTTCATCTGGTGAAGATTTCAACTCCGTGATACTTACTTCATCCAATTGAAGCTTGTATACCTATCTAGTATTCCACGGACTAGCAAAACTCTTGGTTGTATCTTGTATACATACTTCTGTTAAGTAGTGTATTTTGCCATCCTACTAGCATATCTCATAAAAGAAATATGTAGTGATTACTAGAATAATCCATATAGACTATAAGCATTGCTACGGAAGATCTAATCTTATCGTATTCAACTCTTTGAACTTTGTCGTAAACAATTTTTCGATAAGTCAAGCTTTCTTAAAGGATATTTCATCCAAGTCTATCAATTTCATAGATCCATTTACTTTCATAAAGTATTCATCTATCTTGGATTTCATGGCGCATGGCCATTTTAACGGAGTCAGGGCCCATCATAACTTCTTTGTTTGTAGTTGGTTTATCATTGTTCAAAATCAATCCTTTGTCCACAAATCATTTATTTGATCACAAAGTAAACCATACCTACAAGGTTCAATATGTACTTCGATCTCCATGGCTAAAACACTTTGTAGTCATGAGAGCCATGATCGTCGTGGCCGCTTCCGAAACCAATTCCGATGCTGCGCTACTTTGATCATTATGCTCAGGTTCATAAACCTTATCAAAATATATTGTCCTCCCACTCAAATACTTCACTCGAAACAATTTCTCGGAAATAAGAAACATTGACAAACACTTTTGTCTTTGTCTCGTGGGAAGAATTCCCAATTAAATCTCTGGGATAACCAACAAAGACATTCATCCGATTTTGGTTGACCATTAGGGTTTATACCCATGCCATAACTTGTATGGTGTCATTTTAACGGATCATGATGATGCTCTATTCGAGTGTAAAAGCGGTAGTCACTAAAGCATAATCCACAAAAATATAATGGCATCAATATTTTATCTCATCATTGATCCAACAAAGTTTGGATATATCTCTTGGATACTTCATCATCACTATGATACTCCAAGAAACGTAAGTTGTAGAACAATTTCATAACTCTCTTAGATGTTCGCTAAAACTCGTAATTCAAATATTTCCACCATGATCCAATCATAGATATTTGATTTCTATTACGATGATTTCCACTTCATACTGAAATTTATTTGAATCCATTCAAATGTTTCAAACTTCTTCCTTATTGAATATATCCATATATATATACTCAATTCATTGTTGGAAGTTTTTATGAAGTAGAAGAATCTCCCGCACACAACTATGCCCAGTGAACCACATATATCAGCATGTATGTTTCCACTAAGTTAGTTGCCCGTTCAACTCTTGGCCTATGAACGGTATTTTAGTCATTCTTTTTAGAAAAGATTTGCAAGCGCCAAATGATTCAAAAATCAAATGACTCCAAAAATCCATTTGCATGGAGTTCCTTCATGCATTCCTTTCTAACATGACCTAAATGGTGGTTCCACAAATAAGTGGAATTCAAATCATTTGCCTTATGGCATTTTAGCGTCAGTGTTATGTATGTGTGTTTCACCATTAAGATTTATAATAACTTATCCATCGTACATGGAGTAATGTCATAATTTGAACAACTCATTGTTTTCATTTGACCAGAGCAAAATAACAATTATTAAGTTCTTTATTATAAATTCTAAGGGCTAGATAGAATGCCAACGACGAACATAATAACACTTTATTTTGTTCCGGACGTGCATTCCTATCATATTCCTTGTCGATCACTTAGGCCATTGTATTCTTGTATTGCGTTGTTTTGTATGACACTTCATACCAACCAATATAGTACTAATACCCAAGAATTTCATAGTGTGACTTAACTAGGAATACAACCATAACATGTATATCATTTATATACACACGAGCTAGACTTTCTAGTCTTTTCTTTTCTTTTTGCCAAAATATCTTTTGCGGTTTCTCTTTTAGCTTTCCTCATTATTCAGAAAACACTTCAACATCATTAACTTCTAGGTTTGTTGGTCAAATACCAATAACCTTGAGGTTCTTACTTTGAAGTTGATCATCATATGATAAGTGTTCCGGATTTCACTATTAGTAACCTTGTAATATGATGAACAATTTCACTCATAATTTTATCCATTGTATCATGATGACTTTATGAGACCATGTCTGTACATGCTAGGCTCATAAAGTTTTAACCTTGGTATTCGCATGTGCAAATCTGGCTTGCACTCGTTGTATGCACACGTAGAATCTATCACACCCGATCATCACGTGATGCTTCGATACGACGAGTCTTAGCAACGGTGCATACTAAGGATGATAACTTCATGGATATACGAATATCGTTAGTGCCCCAATAGTTGGAGGATTGTGACGCCTCGGCGTCTTCAACCTTCATACATTCCCATAAAACTTATGAGTTTATGTAGTCTCACCATATAATATTCTATCATCTTGCAATAAGGTCTTAGATATCTCATATATCTCATACCTTGATTATTTCTGAAAACTAAATTTTCAGCTCCTTACTTTTCAAACAGATTTGAACTTCAAGTTTCACGGAGACAAGATAACTTTAGGTACTAATTGAAACCATAGCTCTTTGAATCAACAATGTGAGATTTACTAAAAGTTTGCAATAGGACTTAATCAATTCTTGATTCTTTAACAATACGGTACCAATCCGTAAAGTTTCTTGTCGGATTTTAACGAGTATTTCTATCTCAATAACAAGACTAGCGCATGGTAGAAAACGGATGCCAATACTACAAAATTAATTCAAAATACTACTCAGACTATGTTTATGATAATTAGTTCATGTTTTAATCTTATTACTAATGAACTCCCACTTAATACAACATCCCTCATAGTTGTTAAGTGGTACACGATCCAAATTCACTACACCAAAAACCGATCATCACGTGAGATGATGTAGCTTCAATGGTGAACATCAACATGTTGATCATATCATCCATATGACTCGTGTTCAACCTTTCGGTTTCCGTTGTCCCGAGGCCATGTACGTACATGCTAGGCTCGTCAAGCAAACCCAAGTATTCCGCGTGTGCAACATGGCTTACACCCGTTGTATGTGAACGTTGAGTCTATCACATCCGATCATCACGAGATGCTTCGAAACGACGAACCGTACAACGGTGCATACGAGGGAGAACACTTTATTATCTTGATATTAATGTGAGGGATCATCTTATAATGCTACCGTCGTGATCTAAGCAAAATAAGATGCATAAAGGATTAACATCACATGCAATTCATATGTGATATGATATGGCCCTTTTGTCTTTGTGCCTTTGATCTTCATCTCCAAAGCACGGACATGATCTCCATCATCTTCGGGCATGATCTCCATCATCGTCGGCGTAGCGTCAAGGTTCATGGCGCCGTCTTCACGGTTGTTCACCTCATGTAGCAACTATTACAACTACTTTGAAATACTACTCAACATGAAAATTAAAGACAACCATAAGGCTCATGCCGGTTGCCACAATACAATAATGATCATCTCATACATATTCATCATCATATCATGGCCATATCACATCACCAAACCCTGCAAAAACAAGTTAGACGTCTCTAATTTGGTTTGCATATTTTACGTGGTTTAGGGTTTTCGAGTAAGATCTAATCTACCTACGAACATGAACCACAACGGTGATACTAGTGTTGTCAATAGAAGAGTAAGTTGAATCTTCACTATAGTAGGAGAGACGAGACACCCGCAAAGCCTCTTATGCAATACAAGTTGCATGTCGAACGAGGAACAAGTCTCATGAACGCGGTCATGTAAAGTTAGTCCGAGCCGCTTCATCCCACTATGCCACAAAGATGCAAAGTACTCAAACTAAAGACAACAAGAGCATCAACGCCCACAAAACCATTGTGTTCTACTCGTGCAACCATCTATGCATAGATACGGCTCTGATACCACTGTAGGATAACGTTGCATAGAAAACAAAAATTTTCCTACCGCGAACACGCAATCCAAGCCAAGATGCAATCTAGAAGACGGTAGCAACGAGGGGATGATCAAGACTAACCCTTGAAGAGATTCCAAAGCCTATAAGAGTAGGCTCTTATTGCTGCGGTAGACGATCACTTGCCGCTTGCAAAAGCGCGTAGAAGATCTTGATCACGATCGCTTCCGGCGCCACGAACGGGCAGCACCTCCGTACTCGGTCACACGTTCGGTTGTTGATGAAGACGACGTCCACCTCCCCGTTCCGGCGGGCAGCGGAAGTAGTAGCTCCTCTTGAATCCGACGAGCACGACGGCGTGGTGTCGGTGGTGGTGGAGAAATCCGGCGGAGCTTCGCTTAAGCGTGCGGGATGTGGTGGAGGAGAGAGACCGCTAGGGTTTGGGGAGAGAGAGGGGTTGGGCGCCGGCCCTCTAAGGGGTGCGGCCAAGGCTGAGCCAAAGAGTGGCTGCCCCCCTCCCTCTCCTCCTCATTATATAGGTGGAAGCCCCAAGAGTTCTAGTCCAAGTCTTCGAATAAGACCCCAACACTAAAACCTCCCATATGTGGGAAACCTACTCAAGGAGGGAGTCCCACTCAAGGTGGGACTCCCACCTTTCCTTGAGGTGGGGTGGCCGGCCACCTCTAGGTGGAGCCCACCCGGGACTCCTCCTTTAGGGTTTGGCTGGTCAAGCTTGTGGAGTCCTTCCGGGACTCCACCTTCCATAGTGCGTTTCTTCCGGACTTTTCTAGAACCTTCTAGAACCTGCCATAAATGCACCGGATCATTTCCAAACTTGGAATATGACTTCCTATATATGAATCTTATTCTCCGGACCATTCGGAACTCCTCGTGATGTCCGGGATCTCATCCGGGACTCCGAACAAATATTCGAACTCCATTCCATATTCAAGTTCTACCATTTCAACATCCAACTTTAAGTGTGTCACCCTACGGTTCGTGAACTATGCGGACATGGTTGAGTACTCACTCCGACCAATAACCAATAGTGGGATCTGGAGATCCATAATGGCTCCCACATATTCAACGATGACTTTAGTGATCGAATGAACCATTCACATACAATACCAATTCCCTTTGTCACGCGATATTTTACTTGTCCGAGGTTTGATCTTCGGTATCATTCTATACCTTGTTCAACCTCGTCTCCTGACAAGTACTCTTTACTCGTACCGTGGTATGTGGTCTCTTATGAACTCATTCATATGCTTGCAAGACATTAGACGACATTCCACCGAGAGGGCCCGAGTATATCTATCCGTCATCGGGATGGACAAATCCCACTATTGATCCATATGCCTCAACTCATACTTTCCGGATACTTAATCCCACCTTTATAGCCACCCATTTACGCAGTGGTGTTTGGTGTAATCAAAGTACCTTTCCGGTATAAGTGATTTATATGATCTCATGGTCATAAGGACTAGGTAACTATGTATCGAAAGCTTATAGCAAATAACTTAATGACGAGATCTTATGCTACGCTTAATTGGGTGTGTCCATTACATCATTCATATAATGATATAACCTTGTTATTAATAACATCCAATGTTCATGATTATGAAACTAATCATCCATTAATCAACAAGCTAGTTTAAGAGACATACTAGGGACTTCTTTGTTGTCTACATATCACACATGTACTAATGTTTCGGTTAATACAATTATAGCATGATATATAAACATTTATCATAAACATAAAGATATAAATAATAACCACTTTATTATTGCCTCTAGGGCATATCTCCTTCGATCTCCCACTTGCACTAGAGTCAATAATCTAGTTTACATTTGTAAAGATATAACACCTTGGCCTTCCGGTGCTTTATCATGTATTGCTCACGGGAGAGGTTTTTAGTCATCGGATCCGACACGCTCGAAACGTATGTATTTTGTAATTCATTTGCGTCTCAACGCATCACTCATTTCCAAATGAGTTGGCATTAAATATGTTTGATCTTCTGGTGGAACCTTAATTCCGCTGTCTGAAATATGTCACTAAAATTGTCACACACAATATAGCTTCAAAGTTCTGACTCTGTCGGAACTACACCAAGTTCTCAAAGAACCTCTTGACTTAACATCCTTTGTCATTGTCAAAACAATGATATACTTTGCCTTCTTTTGTAGAATCCATCACAATATTTAGAACTCTTCTAAATCTAGCATAGACAACTTCTAGCTCATTGTGCTACCTTTTAAACAACACTTAGTCTAATTTGAGATTGAAATTATATTTTATATGTGACAAAACCAATATCGGTGTAACACCTTACAGCGATTTGTTTGTCATTTCTTCATACAAAAAAATATATATATATCCTTAGTTCTTCTAAAGTACTCAAGGATATTCTTACTGTCGTCCCATGATCATCTTATGAATCATTCCGGTATATGCTCATAACACTTTATAGCACATGATATCTGATTGTGTACATATTATTCGTGATCTATAATCACTCATGTGTTTTTACTCATTGAGTGTCAGATACACTCAAGTCTTGTTAAACCTTCACATGACAAGAACATTTTCTTAATATTTCTATATTGAACTACATCAATATCCATCATATGTACTTTGACTTAAACTTATTTATGTGTTTTAATCTATCTTCATAGATCTTGACACTAAATTTGTTTCAGTCCATATCCTTTCATTGAAGTTAATTCTCAATGAAACCTTTTTTTTTTAATCAAGTATATAATTACATCATTTATAACCACCTACATAAAGTATTATAAATGTGTCTTAGCGCTCCCACTTAATTTCTTGCAAATGCAAGCCTCTTCATCGTCTCTGATGAAATCAAAAAACTCTTTGACTATTTCATCTGGTGAAGATTTCAACTCCGTGATACTTACTTCATCCAATTGAAGCTTGTATACCTATCTAGTATTCCACGGACTAGCAAAACTCTTGGTTGTATCTTGTATACATACTTCTGTTAAGTAGTGTATTTTGCCATCCTACTAGCATATCTCATAAAAGAAATATGTAGTGATTACTAGAATAATCCATATAGACTATAAGCATTGCTACGGAAGATCTAATCTTATCGTATTCAACTCTTTGAACTTTGTCGTAAACAATTTTTCGATAAGTCAAGCTTTCTTAAAGGATATTTCATCCAAGTCTATCAATTTCATAGATCCATTTACTT
This sequence comes from Lolium rigidum, assembly GCF_022539505.1. Classification (NCBI taxonomy): domain Eukaryota; kingdom Viridiplantae; phylum Streptophyta; class Magnoliopsida; order Poales; family Poaceae; genus Lolium; species Lolium rigidum. The sequence continues at coordinate 409,956,957 of NC_061510.1, forward strand.
TCATAAAGTATTCATCTATCTTGGATTTCATGGCGCATGGCCATTTTAACGGAGTCAGGGCCCATCATAACTTCTTTGTTTGTAGTTGGTTTATCATTGTTCAAAATCAATCCTTTGTCCACAAATCATTTATTTGATCACAAAGTAAACCATACCTACAAGGTTCAATATGTACTTCGATCTCCATGGCTAAAACACTTTGTAGTCATGAGAGCCATGATCGTCGTGGCCGCTTCCGAAACCAATTCCGATGCTTGCGCTACTTTGATCATTATGCTCAGGTTCATAAACCTTATCAAAATATATTGTCCTCCCACTCAAATACTTCACTCGAAACAATTTCTCGGAAATAAGAAACATTGACAAACACTTTTGTCTTTGTCTCGTGGGAAGAATTCCCAATTAAATCTCTGGGATAACCAACAAAGACATTCATCCGATTTTGGTTGACCATTAGGGTTTATACCCATGCCATAACTTGTATGGTGTCATTTTAACGGATCATGATGATGCTCTATTCAGTGTAAAAGCGGTAGTCACTAAAGCATAATCCACAAAAATATAATGGCATCAATATTTTATCTCATCATTGATCCAACAAAGTTTGGATATATCTCTTGGATACTTCATCATCACTATGATACTCCAAGAAACGTAAGTTGTAGAACAATTTCATAACTCTCTTAGATGTTCGCTAAAACTCGTAATTCAAATATTTCCACCATGATCCAATCATAGATATTTGATTTCTATTACGATGATTTCCACTTCATACTGAAATTTATTTGAATCCATTCAAATGTTTCAAACTTCTTCCTTATTGAATATATCCATATATATATACTCAATTCATTGTTGGAAGTTTTTATGAAGTAGAAGAATCTCCCGCACACAACTATGCCCAGTGAACCGCATATATCATGTATGTTTCCACTAAGTTAGTTGCCCGTTCAACTCTTGGCCTATGAACGGTATTTTAGTCATTCTTTTTAGAAAAGATTTGCAAGCGCCAAATGATTCAAAAATCAAATGACTCCAAAAATCCATTTGCATGGAGTTCCTTCATGCATTCCTTTCTAACATGACCTAAATGGTGGTTCCACAAATAAGTGGAATTCAAATCATTTGCCTTATGGCATTTTAGCGTCAGTGTTATGTATGTGTGTTTCACCATTAAGATTTATAATAACTTATCCATCGTACATGGAGTAATGTCATAATTTGAACAACTCATTGTTTTCATTTGACCAGAGCAAAATAACAATTATTAAGTTCTTTATTATAAATTCTAAGGGCTAGATAGAATGCCAACGACGAACATAATAACACTTTATTTTGTTCCGGACGTGCATTCCTATCATATTCCTTGTCGATCACTTAGGCCATTGTATTCTTGTATTGCGTTGTTTTGTATGACACTTCATACCAACCAATATAGTACTAATACCCAAGAATTTCATAGTGTGACTTAACTAGGAATACAACCATAACATGTATATCATTTATATACACCCGAGCTAGACTTTCTAGTCTTTTCTTTTCTTTTTGCCAAAATATCTTTTGCAGTTTCTCTTTTAGCTTTCCTCATTATTCAGAAAACACTTCAACATCATTAACTTCTAGGTTTGTTGGTCAAATACCAATAACCTTGAGGTTCTTACTTTGAAGTTGATCATCATATGATAAGTGTTCCGGATTTCACTATTAGTAACCTTGTAATATGATGAACAATTTCACTCATAATTTTATCCATTGTATCATGATGACTTTACTGAGACCATGTCTGTACATGCTAGGCTCATAAAGTTTTAACCTTGGTATTCGCATGTGCAAATCTGGCTTGCACTCGTTGTATGCACACGTAGAATCTATCACACCCGATCATCACGTGATGCTTCGATACGACGAGTCTTAGCAACGGTGCATACTAAGGATGATAACTTCATGGATATACGAATATCGTTAGTGCCCCAATAGTTGGAGGATTGTGACGCCTCGGCGTCTTCAACCTTCATACATTCCCATAAAACTTATGAGTTTATGTAGTCTCACCATATAATATTCTATCATCTTGCAATAAGGTCTTAGATATCTCATATATCTCATACCTTGATTATTTCTGAAAACTAAATTTTCAGCTCCTTACTTTTCAAACAGATTTGAACTTCAAGTTTCACGGAGACAAGATAACTTTAGGTACTAATTGAAACCATAGCTCTTTGAATCAACAATGTGAGATTTACTAAAAGTTTGCAATAGGACTTAATCAATTCTTGATTCTTTAACAATACGGTACCAATCCGTAAAGTTTCTTGTCAGATTTTAACAGTATTTCTATCTCAATAACAAGACTAGCGCATGGTAGAAAACGGATGCCAATACTACAAAATTAATTCAAAATACTACTCAGACTATGTTTATGATAATTAGTTCATGTTTTAATCTTATTACTAATGAACTCCCACTTAATACAACATCCCTCATAGTTGTTAAGTGGTACACGATCCAAATTCACTACACCAAAAACCGATCATCACGTGAGATGATGTAGCTTCAATGGTGAACATCAACATGTTGATCATATCATCCATATGACTCGTGTTCAACCTTTCGGTTTCCGTTGTCCCGAGGCCATGTCCGTACATGCTAGGCTCGTCAAGCAAACCCAAGTATTCCGCGTGTGCAACATGGCTTACACCCGTTGTATGTGAACGTTGAGTCTATCACATCCGATCATCACGAGATGCTTCGAAACGACGAACTGTACAACGGTGCATACGAGGGGAGAACACTTTATTATCTTGATATTAATGTGAGGGATCATCTTATAATGCTACCGTCGTGATCTAAGCAAAATAAGATGCATAAAGGATTAACATCACATGCAATTCATATGTGATATGATATGGCCCTTTTGTCTTTGTGCCTTTGATCTTCATCTCCAAAGCACGGACATGATCTCCATCATCTTCGGGCATGATCTCCATCATCGTCGGCGTAGCGTCAAGGTTCATGGCGCCGTCTTCACGGTTGTTCACCTCATGTAGCAACTATTACAACTACTTTGAAATACTACTCAACATGAAAATTAAAGACAACCATAAGGCTCATGCCGGTTGCCACAATACAATAATGATCATCTCATACATATTCATCATCATATCATGGCCATATCACATCACCAAACCCTGCAAAAACAAGTTAGACGTCTCTAATTTGGTTTGCATATTTTACGTGGTTTAGGGTTTTCGAGTAAGATCTAATCTACCTACGAACATGAACCACAACGGTGATACTAGTGTTGTCAATAGAAGAGTAAGTTGAATCTTCACTATAGTAGGAGAGACGAGACACCCGCAAAGCCTCTTATGCAATACAAGTTGCATGTCGAACGAGGAACAAGTCTCATGAACGCGGTCATGTAAAGTTAGTCCGAGCCGCTTCATCCCACTATGCCACAAAGATGCAAAGTACTCAAACTAAAGACAACAAGAGCATCAACGCCCACAAAACCATTGTGTTCTACTCGTGCAACCATCTATGCATAGATACGGCTCGATACCACCGTAGGATAACGTTGCATAGAAAACAAAAATTTTCCTACCGCGAACACGCAATCCAAGCCAAGATGCAATCTAGAAGACGGTAGCAACGAGGGGATGATCAAGACTAACCCTTGAAGAGATTCCAAAGCCTATAAGAGTAGGCTCTTATTGCTGCGGTAGACGATCACTTGCCGCTTGCAAAAGCGCGTAGAAGATCTTGATCACGATCGCTTCCGGCGCCACGAACGGGCAGCACCTCCGTACTCGGTCACACGTTCGGTTGTTGATGAAGACGACGTCCACCTCCCCGTTCCGGCGGGCAGCGGAAGTAGTAGCTCCTCTTGAATCCGACAGCACGACGGCGTGGTGTCGGTGGTGGTGGAGAAATCCGGCGGAGCTTCGCTTAAGCGTGCGGGATGTGGTGGAGGAGAGAGACCGCTAGGGTTTGGGGAGAGAGAGGGGGTTGGGCGCCGGCCCTCTAAGGGGTGCGGCCAAGGCTGAGCCAAAGAGTGGCTGCCCCCTCCCTCTCCTCCTCATTATATAGGTGGAAGCCCCAAGAGTTCTAGTCCAAGTCTTCGAATAAGACCCCAACACTAAAACCTCCCATATGTGGGAAACCTACTCAAGGAGGGAGTCCCACTCAAGGTGGGACTCCCACCTTTCCTTGAGGTGGGGTGGCCGGCCACCTCTAGGTGGAGCCCACCTGGGACTCCTCCTTTAGGGTTTGGCTGGTCAAGCTTGTGGAGTCCTTCCGGGACTCCACCTTCCATAGTGCGTTTCTTCCGGACTTTTCTAGAACCTTCTAGAACCTGCCATAAATGCACCGGATCATTTCCAAACTTGGAATATGACTTCCTATATATGAATCTTATTCTCCGGACCATTCCGGAACTCCTCGTGATGTCCGGGATCTCATCCGGGACTCCGAACAAATATTCGAACTCCATTCCATATTCAAGTTCTACCATTTCAACATCCAACTTTAAGTGTGTCACCCTACGGTTCGTGAACTATGCGGACATGGTTGAGTACTCACTCCGACCAATAACCAATAGTGGGATCCGGAGATCCATAATGGCTCCCACATATTCAACGATGACTTTAGTGATCGAATGAACCATTCACATACAATACCAATTCCCTTTGTCACGCGATATTTTACTTGTCCGAGGTTTGATCTTCGGTATCATTCTATACCTTGTTCAACCTCGTCTCTCGACAAGTACTCTTTACTCGTACCGTGGTATGTGGTCTCTTATGAACTCATTCATATGCTTGCAAGACATTAGACGACATTCCACCGAGAGGGCCCAGAGTATATCTATCCGTCATCGGGATGGACAAATCCCACTATTGATCCATATGCCTCAACTCATACTTTCCGGATACTTAATCCCACCTTTATAGCCACCCATTTACGCAGTGGTGTTTGGTGTAATCAAAGTACCTTTCCGGTATAAGTGATTTATATGATCTCATGGTCATAAGGACTAGGTAACTATGTATCGAAAGCTTATAGCAAATAACTTAATGACGAGATCTTATGCTACGCTTAATTGGGTGTGTCCATTACATCATTCATATAATGATATAACCTTGTTATTAATAACATCCAATGTTCATGATTATGAAACTAATCATCCATTAATCAACAAGCTAGTTTAAGAGACATACTAGGGACTTCTTTGTTGTCTACATATCACACATACACTAATGTTTCGGTTAATACAATTATAGCATGATATATAAACATTTATCATAAACATAAAGATATAAATAATAACCACTTTATTATTGCCTCTAGGGCATATCTCCTTCAGCAAGAGCTTAAACATGATCTATTTGAGCACAACAATTGCCAAGTATCAAATTATTCAAGACATTATACCAATTACCACATGAAGCATTTTCTGTTTCCAACCATATAACAATGAACGAAGCAGTTTCAACCTTCGCCATGAACATTAAAAGTAAAGCTAAGAACACTAGTTTTCATATGAAACAGCGGAGCGTGTCTCTCTCCCACATAGGCATGAATTTATTCAGAGAATGAAAATAACAAAACGAAAATAAAAGCACACAGACGCTCCAAGTAAAGTACATAAGATGTGACGGAATAAAAATATAGTTTCACTAGAGGTGACCTGATAAGTTGTCAATGAAGAGGGGATGCCTTGGGCATCCCCAAGCTTAGATGCTTGAGTCTTCTTGAAATATGCAGGGATGAACCACGGGGGCATCCTCAAGCTTAGACTCTTCACTCTTCTTGATCATATTATATCATCCTCCTCTCTTGATCCTTGAAAACTTCCTCCACACCAAACTCAAAACAAACTCATTAGAGGGTTAGTGCATAATCAAAAATTCGCATATTCAGAGGTGACATAACCATTCTTAACACTTCTGGACATTGCACAAAGCTACTGAAAGTTAATGGAACAAAGAAATCCATTCAACATAGCAAAAGAGGCAATGAGAAATAAAAGGCAGAATCTGTCAAAACAGAACAGTCCGTAAAGACGAATTTTTCAGAGGCACTTAACTTGCTCAGATGAAAAAGCTCAAATTGAATGAAAGTTGCATACATATCTTAGGATCATGCACGTAAATTGGCAGATTTTTCTGAGTTACCTACAGAGAGGTCTACTCAAATTCGTGACAGCAAAAAATCTGTTTCTGCGCAGTAATCCAAATCTAGTATCAACCTTACTATCACAGACTTTACTTGGCACAACAATGCAATAAAATAAAGATAAGAAGAGGTTGCTACAGTAGTAACAACTTCTAAGACACAACAAAACAGTAGAATAAAAACATGGGTTATCTCCCAAGAAGTGTTTTCTTTATAGCCATTAAGATGGGCTCAGTAATTTTAATGACGCACTCGTAAGAAATAAGAGTTGAAGCAAAGAGAGCATCAAAAAGCAAGTGTGAAACAAATTTAAGCCCAACCCGCTTCCTATGCATACGAATCTTGTATACAAATAAATTCATGAAGAACAAAGTGACAAGCATAGGAAGATAAAACACGAGTAATTTCAAGATTCTCAACATAAAGAGGGGAAACTTAATATTATTAAGATGCATATAACCATGTTTCCCTTTCTCATAATAACTCTCAGTAGCATCATGAACAAACTCAACAATATAACTATCACATGAAACATTCTTATCATGAGCTACATGCATAAAATTATTATTCTCCACATAAGCATAGTCTTTACTATTAATTGTAGTGGGAGCAAATTCAATAAAAATAGCTATCATTATTATTCTCATCACCATAATCATCATGTATACGAGGCATATTGTAATCATAATTAATTTTCTCCTTAATAGTAGGTGGACCGAAAATATGATAGTCATCATTGTAATCATCATATATAGGAGGTAAAGTATCATTAAAGTAAATTTTCTCCTCCATGCTTGGGGGACTAAAAATATCATGCTCATCAAAACCAGCTTCCCCAAGCTTAGAACTTTCTATATCATTATGAAAAGAAACATGGATAGTACTAATACTATGGCAATTATTAACATCCTCATTTTCAGAATTAGTTTCCCAGAGATTTTCAATATCAAAAGTAGTGTGCTCTTCTAAATCATAATCTAATATAGGTAAAGGGCATAGGAAGATCATTGTACTCAGATTCATTATCATAATAATCATTAGGAGAAACATACTTACGGTTACCTATCGTTATCCCATACACGCGAGGATATGTCGTTACCTCTTTCTTTTTATTCCCCCTCTTCTTCTTCTTCTTCTTCTTCTTCTTCTTCTTCTTCTTTTCCTTCTCCTCGTTCCCTTCTTTAGGAGGAAGAGGCTTGAAGGGAGGCTTCTCCACAGAACCTGATTTATTTCCAAAAACAATAGAAGAAACTTGGGAGGACTCCTCATTTTCATTAATAAGTTTAAAACACACAGCGGTTCTATCATATTTTGGCAAAGTGTCATCTTCTAAAATATTCTGTATGTAAGTATTTGTATAGCAATTATTAATGCAATAAGAAAGACACCCATGTAGGACACTATTAATATCAAGAGCACTCATATCCACCAAAGAAGTTTTTCTCAATAACTCTTCACACACCAAAAATAAAGTAAGTTCATCTTGTTGATTAGGAGTGATTTCATCATCACAATACAAATTTGCAGCACTCATAAGGTTCGAATTATCATTGGAGGAGCATTGAAAATTAAAATGACCCACTCTATGGCAAAGTTCACAAATAAAAGGATAGAGGGCACAAACTTTTTCACCAAGATCATCTAGAGCCCTAGACCACTTTCTAGTTTTTTCATTCCTGTGATGGATACAATATTCTTCTTCAATTTTATTCTTTTCACAAGGTCTATGAACTCCACAAAAATTAACATGCTTATAGGAAATAGCATTTTCAGAAGTTTGAACATGTTCATTGCAATCATTAATACAGTTTCATCCTTCATGCAAGTGTCTTTAAAAGGTTCATGATACTTATCAAAATTCTTCCTAGGCAATTCAAAATGAGAGGCAAAAGCTTTATAGCAATCGACCATAATTTGAGGATCAAGACCATATTTAGCACTAAGCTCTTGAAAATCACCAGTTTCAATGAAAGACTTAATGCATTCATATTCATAGTTTATACCTGATTCTTTACCTTTGTCGTTCTTCCAATCTTCAGTATTCTCCTGAATCCGATCAAGAAGGTCCCATCTAGCTTCAACCTCCTTGCTTGTGAAAGATCCCTCCGAACAGGCATCTAGATAGTCCTTGTGGTGTCCTGAAAGCCTTGCATAAAAATTATTAATAATAACATTACGGGGGAGCTCATGAATGGGACATTTGAGAATTAGTGACTTCAATCTCCCCCATGCTTGGGAAATACTCTCTCCATCACGAGGATAAAAGTTATAAATGTAGTTCCTATCAACATGCACTTCATGGGGAGGATAAAATTTAGAATAAAAGAGAGGCACAATATCCTTCCAATCAAGAGAATGCCCATCCTTCAGCACTTTATACCATTCTGCAGCTCTGCCCTTCAGAGATATAGAGAATAGCTTCCTCTTAACTTGGTCCTTTGAAATACCTGCATTCTCGAACAACTCGCATAATTCATGTATAAAGAGTAAATGATCACTAGGATGGACAATCCCATCTCCAAAATAGCAATTGTTCATAGCAAGTTCAACAATTTTTATAGGTATCTTGAAAGGAATACTTTCAGCAGGTGGATTTAAAATATCACAAGCATCATTAGAGTTATCGCATATGGGAGATAAAGTATTATCAGAGCAAATTTTCTCCCCTAAAGATGGGAAGCTAAAAAGATCATAAGAACTAGCTTCCCCAAGTTTAGACTTTTCCATAGCATTAGCAGTAATTGCATTCATACTAATAACATTGCTACTATCATGCATATAAGGTTCCATAGGTTTTTAATTTTTGCATCAAACAATTCATGTCTTAGCTCAGGAAATAGATTAAAAAGCTCACTGTTGTTTTCCATTATGCCTAACTAGTGAAAAATAAAAACAAGAAACAAAAAGATGCAATTGCAGGATCTAAAGGAAATAGCTTCGAGCACTCACACACCGGCAACAATGCTAGGAAATAGCTTAGTAGTAGGAGGATGTGAATACCTTTCACCTTACCTCCCCGGCAACGGCGCCAGAAAATAGCTTGATGTCTACGCACGCTTCTATTCTTGTAGACAGTGTTGGGCCTCCAAGAGCAGAGGTTTGTAGAATAGCAGCAAGTTTCCCTTAAGTGAATGACCCAAGATTTATCGAACTCGGGGAGGTAGAGGTCAAAGATATCCCTCTCAAGCAACCCTGCAATTACGATACAAGAAGTCTCTTGTGTCCCCAACACACCTAATACACTTGTCAGATGTATAGGTGCACTAGTTCGGCGAAGAGATAGTGAAATACAAGTAATATGGATGATTGTAAGTAGTAATTGCAATCTGAAATAAAAATGGCAGCAAGCAAACATGTAGCAGAACATTAAATAAACAGTGATTCGATATTTGGAAACAAGGCCTAGGGATCATACTTTCACTAGTGGACACTCTCAACAATGATCACATAAATAAATTACTTCTTTTCACTTGTGCTACTTTCTCACACTCTCTTGTTAGATAACAAACACCATTCATTGTGTAGGGCTATAAAAGCACACCTCAAGCCGGAGTTAACAAGCTCCACAACGTCCAGAGTTCATATTAAAGTAACCTCTAGAGTGCATAATAGACCGTTGCAATTTAGACCGATTACTAACATAGCATACACACTGTCAACAATAGCTATGAAAGGGGGAATAGATCGCATCAATATTATCATAGTAATTGTTAACTTCATAATCTACAAGAGATTAGAATCATAACCTACGCCAAGTACTACATGATGCACATACTGTCAACATTACATCATGGAGGAGGAATAGACTACTTTAATAACATCACTAGAGTAGCACATGGATTAATAGTGATACAAAGCTCATGATCACATAAAGATCACACCATGGGAGAGAGAGATGAACCACATAGCTACCGGTAGAGCCCTCAGCCTCGGGGGAGAACTACTCGCTCCTCATCATGGGAGACGGCGATGGCGATGAAGATGGCGGTTGTGTCGATGGAGATGACTCTGGGGGCAATTTCCCTGTCCCGGCGGCGTGCCGTAAAAGAGACTTCTGTCCCCCGAAACGGAGTTTCGTGATGGCGGCGGCATCCCTGGAGTCTTTCTGGAGTTTCGTCAATTGGTGTCGGGTTTTTAGGTCACGAGGGACTTTATAGGCGAAGAGGCGGCCTCGGAGGAGCCAGGGGGTGGCCCCCCCATAGGCTGGCGCGTCCAGGGTGGGACCCGCGCCCCCCTATGGTGTGGGTCCCCCTTGGCCCCCCTCCGGCTCTCCTTCGGTGTCCTGGTCTGTCTCGGTGAAATATGATGTTTGGCCTTTGTTTCGTCGAATTCCGAGAATATTGCCAGAACACCCTTTCTGGAACCAAAAACAACAGAAAACAGGAACTGGCACTGTGGCATCTTATTAATAGGTTAGTTCCGGAAAATGCATAAAAACATTATAAAGTGTGAGCAAAACATGTAGGTATTGTCATAAAAATAGCATGGAACATAAGAAATTACAGATACGTTTGAGACGTATTAGTGCCCACCATATATAGCCACGGCGGGGCGGGAAACAGCGTTGGCGCGCATGTCGTTTCCGCGCGTGAAACGTCGGCGAAACGCGCCAATCTGTTGGGCACGCGCGAGAATGATCGTCGTCGCGCGGGAACCGGTAATTGCCGGCAACAGGCCTAGACGGGACGTTAAACCGCCATTAACGACCTTGACGGTGTCTGTGCTAAAATAATGCGCCCGCACCGTTGGGATACCCCGACGCAAACGGTCATCCCGACCCGTATGGCATATGCGGGTCGAAGGAAATTGGAGGCGCGTTGATAATTTGTTCGTCTAAAATGCATCGGCCCATTGAAAATGCCCTTATGCGTACCTCTTCGTAATAAATCGATTTGGGCAAATCCTCTGCTCCCATTTAATAAAAAAAGTTGCTACTGGTGCGGCTAGCAAGTGCCGGTACAGCCTTATAAAAGGCAGTGTCATGATTTTAATTTAAAATTTAATCTAAAACGACGACACTTATTATCGATTGGGATCGGAGGGATTGGTACATACTTGGCACGAGCCATCCACTGGAGCCGTCAACTCCAAAGCCAACACGTGCAGTGCAATAGTAGAGGACTCCATCTGTTTCAGTTTATAAGGCATGTACTTCCTCGATTCATATTAATTGATTCTAATATAAATGGATCTAGATATATTTTAGTTCTACACACATTCATATTAAATTCAAGTAATATAAGGAGTACGTAATTTAGAAGAAAAAAACTTATGTCACCAATTTAATCTATAAAACATAAATTATAGGGATTTCTATTTTCGTGCCCCTGCTTCGTTAGTTGTACTCAGTTTTCCCCAGCTCGTTAGTTTTTCCTCAGTTTTCCCCTCCCTCTAGTTTGAAACCCCTCGAAGACGCGGGTTGCCGTCAGGTCAGAAGCCTTACCGTTACCGTGAGGTCAGTTCCTCGCTGACCGTCTCGTGCTGACGGGTGGATCCATCTACCGCTGACGCGTGGGCCGTTTTATTTCCTGATTGTATACGCGGTGCTGCCAATGGCAAATGGGGCCGCTCTATGGGGCTGCCGCAGCCAATGACCAGTGGGTCGTCTATTTATTTATAGAAAATTATATATTGCTGCTCTGTGGGGCCTCCGCAGCCAATGACCGCTGTGGTCGTCTATTTTATTTAGAGAATATAATATAGAGCCGCTCTGTAGGGGCCGCCTCAGCCCATGGCACGTGACTATTTTCGCAACTTAATCTAAAGTGACTCTTATGCTAAACATTGTGCATCCCGACGTTGACCTAGCAGTGGCGGCGAGCATAGCCGTTCTGACCATACCGATATCGGCATCGACATCGGCATCGTTTGGAGGATGTGGTGCTCGAATAATAGTGGAAATGCGATGTTATTTTTTACATGCATAATATATAGAAAATAGCTAGATCTCTAAATCGATGCATATGAAGCTACATATATATTCTTGGTCATAATCCCCTTAATTATCTAAAGAGGATGGATGCATGGCTTCACGTCGTCGTCGCTTTCATCGTCGATATCTTCGTCGTCCGAGTAGTAGTACCTCCTGCACATTGTTCCGTCGAACACCTTCACTGTGAGCACATCATCGCCTTCATATTTGAAGTGTACGAACCAGCCGAAATCCACACCGTGCGCGATGGCGAATTTCTCCCAGCCCTTGTCGAGGTACATCCGGCCTTGTCCGTCAAATAGGACCTCCACGGTCCCGAGACGAGGACCGCAGTCAGCTGCTCGCAGATACACCTTAGCTGGCTCCTTGCCGTCAAGATAGTCCGCAAATTTTTTTGGGAGTTCCTGCAAAGAGATCGAGCGCCGATCGTTTGAAATTAGGGAACCCTTGAAATTAAAGGTTTTTTAGAACATGCCCATAATTAATCACATGCATCATATATGTGGGAACGCGTACGTACCTTCTTGACCAAAGGGTCTTCATAGACGACGATGAAGAACTCCTCTATGATCAATGGCAGTGTTGACGGTGGTGGTGGCAATGATGATGATCCACTTCCCCTTCCCCTTCCCCTTCCCCTTCCCCTTCCGGTCCGCGTCCGAGACATGGAAGCCATGGCAATGGATAAAGTGTATGTGAACGAAGAAGAGAGAGGCAGAACCTATTGACACAAGGGATGGCCGTGTGGGTGTTTATAAGGGAGAGATGACCGTTGTAGGGGTTTACACAATAAAATAAGGAGGAGATGACCGTTGTGGGGGTTTATACACAATAAATTAAGGAGGAGACGACCGTTGTGGGTGTATAGTTTATCATTTTACCGTGAAAAGTAATGCCTAAAAGGAAAGTAATGGCTACAAGAAATCGGTGATGGTTTATCGTTTTTTGCGTGAAAAGTAATGGGTACAAGAAATGGGTGATGGTGTATCATTTTTTGCGTGAAAAGTAATGGCTACAACAAAATCGGTGATGGTTTATCATTTTTTGCGTGGAAAGTAATGGCTACAAGAAATGGGTGATGGTGTATCATTTTTTGCGTGAAAAGTAATGGCTACAACAAAATCGGTGATGGTTTATCATTTTTTTGCGTGGAAAGTAATGGCTACAAGAATTGGGTGATGGTGTATCATTTTTTGCGTGAAAAGTAATGGCTACAACAAAATCGGTGATGATTTATCGTTGTTTGCGTGAAAAGTAATGGGTACACGAAATGGGTGATGGTGTATCATTTTTGTGCGTGAAAAGTAATGGCTACAACAAATCGGTGATGGTTTATCGTTTTTTGCGTGAAAAGTAATGGCTACAAGAAATGGGTGATGGTGTATCATTTTTTTCGTGAAAAGTAATGGCTATAACAAATCGGTGATGATTTATCGTTTTTTGCGTGAAAAGTAATGGGTACAAGAAATGGGTGATGGTGTATCATTTTTTTGCGTGAAAAGTAATGGCTACAACAAATCGGTGATGGTTTATCATTTTTTGCGTGAAAAGTAATGCCTAAAAAGAGTTTATAATTTAGCTCGTGAAAAATAATGCAGAAAACCAAACTTTGCGTGAAGCTAACCGACGACGAGAGAGAGAGAGGGTGGTGGCCCCGACCGGAGAGAGAGATAGGGGTTATCCTGCCCGTTAGATCATACGATCAACGGTCGTCGGGCACGATCCGCGTGACATGGGCTAGACCAATCAGGGCAATGTTGGGCGTCCGTGAGAGTTTGTGAAGGGAGAGGGCAAAACTGAGTAGTATCAAGAAACCAAGGGCAAGTGAGTAGTAAACAGACTAAGGGATTCAAATATGAGATTTAAAAAATGGAAAATGCGTGTTTTGTACAATGAAACCCATCTTGGCCTACCTCAAACTATTTGCAATACAAATCTACATGAGTGTGAAAATTATGGTCTCATTCAGACAAAGTATGTTTTGGGGAAAGCTGTTTTGGGTAGGGCTTATTATGGAAAACCATGCACCTTCATAGCTACTAGGTGATTTGAGAAGTGGCAATTTGTGGTGAAACTTGATTTATCTAGGATTTATCTATAATTTGAGAAGTGGAAATTTGTGGTAAAGACTCCATGAGTAAGTGCCACTCTTTTTCGGAATTTTTTGCACATTAAATAACTCATTTAACTAGTTAATCCCATTTGTTGACTCTCTGTTGACCAGCCACTTGAGGGTAAAACTGAGTATATTGCACTAGCCAGTATTAGCACTCAAGGCGAAAACTGAGCATACAAAAAATGCTAGTATATGACTCGAGGGTATACCTGAGTATATCTAAATTTCCAGGGTTAGACTCGAGGACGCGTATCGCGGTGCAAAAGTGGAAGACGTGCCATTGTTGACGCGTGTCGCGGTGCAGACGTGGAAGACGTGCCATTGTTGACGCGGGTCGCATTTAGGACGCGTAAGCCCCTCTCTCCCTCCCTCTGCACACAGTACGTCTCATTATCGCTCACGCACGAAACCACCCCTCTCACGTCCCATCAACTTCTCCAAAAAACCCCAACCGCCGTACGAGCCCTCCCCTGCCGGCGATGGAGAAGAAGAATGCGCCGGCGGCCATCGCCCCCGAGCCCGTCGCCTCCGAGCCCGTCGCCGCCGAGCCCGTCGCCTCCGAGGGCGGCGCATCCGAGGGCGGCGCATCCAAGCGCGGCGCCTCCGTGAACTGGGCCGGTCTCACGGCTGACGGATCACTTCACAAGATCGGCGAATGCTTATTGGCGAAAGAGGAGTACGTGGACAGCTACTCTGCTATGAGGCAAGTCTCGTAGAAATTGGCGCTCAGGTTTACTCGATCCCGACGTGCACCTGCACGAATGGATCATGCTACACCACGCCCTTCCACGCGCCGCTGAGTTCACCTTCCTCCATCTCGGCACATCCCGCTACGTCACCATAGATCTATCTGCAGTTCGTGCAAGGTTCAAATTCCTCGGCTTTTCCCGTGGCGTCACCATAGATCTTATTTTCAATCTTAGTGCCGAATGTTATCTTTTCAATATATTTTAGATTCTACTTCGTCGGCTTTTCCCGTGGCGTCATCGTGCTTGCCCAGAAGAACCCGCCGCATAAGATACGGCTTCTGAACCCACTCACAAAGACATCAAACACTATGTTTGAGGCGCAGATGCCAACTGTTTTTCTGGATTCGGTCGCTGCAATCAACTCCCCGACTATGGTCTTCACTTGCGGACATTACCCGGAGGAACTTGGTTGGGTCGATGAGAGCACTCCAACTAAGGATATATATGAAGATTGGGGAGAAGGAAGATTTTCGATCAAGAACCATAGTATGCGTTGCATTACCCCGTTCAATGGTGAACTATATGCAATAGCTTCGGACAATTTTGAGTCCGGAAGAATAGTGTGCACCAATGTACAGAAGCAGCAGCGCGCAAACACTGTCAAGATGGAGACACTAATTTCATTTCCAGAACTTGGACGTGGCAAGTTCTACCTTGTGAAGTCGGATGGTGATCTGCTGCTTGTGTTGATGCACAACACGCCTGTGGTGTACCGTGTGGACACTCAGAGCCGCTCTCTCCATCCGGTCAGTAACATTGGCTTTCATGCCTTGTTCGTGCATTATATCCGGTGTATCTCCGTCGACACCAGAGTGTACCCGACTCTTCGACCTGGCTGCATCTACTACGCGGATTTGGGTTATATCAGAGAGTACTCTCATGATACAAAGGCCTGGGATGAGTGGCCAATACGTGTGGATAGAATAGGAAGCTACGGTATGAGTAATGAACACAGGCCATACCGTTTGGAGGATGTATTGGCCGCACACTGCAGACGGAAGGAGTTCAATGAATATTTCCTTGGGGAAATGCACGAATGGAGCGACGAAGAAATATATGAGGAGGAATGAAGAACAAATTCATTCATCCTAATCTTCTTGTTGTCCATACATTGCGTGCGTCTTGTATATTTTTCAGCTTAGTTTGTCGTGAACATTAACAACGTTATTGCCTGCTTTTGGCTGCTGTATGCAGTTTATGTATTATACTTAGTTTTGTGATTATGCTGTTGTGAATTTATCATATACTAGCTTCTAGATTTGCTACTAGATTTGCTGCCATATTGGGCAAAAACGAGGGCCAAAAGACATAAATAACCCCAGAGATTTGCTACTAGATTTGCTGCCATATTGAAGAAAGACAGAAATAGAAGCTTCTCTAGATTTGATACTAATTTGGTGAAAAAGACAGAGAGAGAAAGAGGGAAAAAGATGCTCTTAAAAATGTCAATTTGGGCCGAGAGAGACAAAACCCAGCTCCTGCTCACGTGCAACCAAACGCTTCTCGTCCTGTCCCACGCGGTCCCTTTCTACCAGCCCCACGCGACGCGGCCCCACACGACCCGGCCCCACACGACGCGGCCCCACAGACGACGCGGCGCAACACGTCAGCACAGAACGTCCAAATAAACGGATTCCTTCCGTCTGAGCTCCTTCTGCGGGTTTCAGACATAGGCTTGGGGAAAACTGAGGAAAAACTAAGGGGCTGAGAAAACTGAGTACAACTAACGACCCGAGGGCACGAAAATAGAAATCCCTAAATTATATGATTTAAAAATTATACCATTGGAGTAGAACTAGAGTTAGGGGTGGAGGATAATGTACTAGCCGATGCCACCACTATGGATCATTAGTGCATCATTAGTTAGTGGACCGTGCAAAGTGAATAGCTAGCTACGCATCGATGATTGGTTTTGTACTTGTAAATACTGCTAGCACGTGTGTACGTACTAGGAGCATGAGCACAGCTGCTGCGAAGCCCTGACGGAAATGGAAACGGAATGGAAGGCAGACATAGTGTTGCTTGCCACTCGCGCTCGCCAGGATGGGTCAGCGGTGGTTGTGGTGATCGCATCATGGCATTTGCACCGGTGTTCCCGTAAATGAAATTGAAGGGTTAGAGCATCTTTAGCCGTTGGCGTTTCCCACGGTTAAATCCGGCGCTAAATAGCGTTGGATTGGACGAAAGTTTCCACCAGAGAACGCCGATGTTTCAGCCGTCTTCCCGGTAGACACCTCGTGTTCGGCGTTTTTCAGAAAAATAACTTCCCTACAAACGACCAAATATCCAGCATAGTTCGGCGAATTTGACCAGTTTTGCCAACATTTGCCTTATTTTGACAAATAAACGTTACAGTTTAACAAAATAAGATAAGTTTTCAAATAAATTCAATGGAAACTAGTTGATTTTGCCTCGAAGCGTCCATATGTGCTCCACCATATCATCCTGCACCTCTTGATGTATTGTGGAGTCTCGAATCTCCTGACGCATAGCGATGAACGCAGCCCACGATGTTGGCACCTGGTGGTTAGGTTGTGCAAGAGGACTATCTCTATCATATGGTGCAGCTTGTTCGCTCAGAGGAACTGGATACTTCCGCTCATTCTCGATAATCATGTTGTGTAAGCACACACAACAGTTCATCACCTTCCGATCTTTGGACCAAGTCAAAGCGGGGAGTCTGACAACAGCAAATCTCTGGTGGAGGACACCAAATGAACGATCGACGTCCTTTCGGTAACCTTCTTGTTCCTTGACAAACTTCACCTCCTTTGGGAGGACGGCGCCTAAGATAGTCTTCACAAATGTTGCCCACTTTGGATAGATACCTTCTGCAAGATAATATCCCTTGTTGTAGTGCCAGCAATTGATCAGAAAGTTAACCGGGGGAGCATGACCCTCAACAAGCTTGGAGAAGATCGGCGAGCACTGCAAAACGTTGATGTCGTTGATGGATCCCGGCATACCAAAGAAGAAGTGCCAAATTCAGAGATCATGGGTAGCCACTGCCTCAAGTATCACAATGCAGCCATTTTTGTGACCCTTGTACATTCCCTGCCAGGCAAACAGACGGTTCTTCCATTTCCAATGCATGCAATCAATGCTTCCAAGCATCTCTGGAAATCCTCGAGCTTCATTGATAGCAAGGATCTTAGAACTGTCTTCGACAGTGGGTGATATCAAGTAGATATCCCCGAACACTGCTATCACCGCTCTGCAGAACCGGTAGAAACAATCAAGGACGGTGGACTCCGCCATCCGAAGATAGTCATCGGCATAATCATCAGGAGCTCCATATGTCAGCATCCGCATAGTCACTATGCACTTTTGGAGGGCGAAAAATCCTTCCATGCCGGTGAAATCCAACTTGCATTTGAAATAGGAGTCGTACTCTCGAAGGGCATACACAATTTTCAGGAAGAGCTTCTGACTCATCCTGAAACGACGCCTAAAAACAGCCTCACCGTGCACAGGATCGTCGGCGAAGTAGTCGGCATAGAGCATGCAGTAGCCCTCCATTCGCTGCCTCGGCTTGCACTTCCGGCGACCTAGTGCTGACCTGCCACGGCGACCAATGGCTGACTCGGCGTACAAGCCGGACAGGCAAGCTAGGATCAACATGTGCTCCTCGTCTTGGGCGGCGGTTGCCATTTCTTCTTCAAAAAGCTCTGCGAACATCTACTCCTCCTCGTCGAAGTCCATGTCCAGCCAGGCAATTGGACGAACACCTGCCGGGCATGTCGACAAGGAGCGACGCGAGGGAGCTGCTCGACGGCGGAAAATAGGCAAAGGGCACGACGGGCGGCCAAATATAGGCTGCTGGGTGGAGGAACGGCGGAGTTGAGGCAACCGGCCGATGGATTATCGAGGGGTGGTGCTGGCGGCGACAGAGCAGCGAGTGACATAGGCATCCCAAATGGGCCTGCCAAAGATAGTACCTGGGGTTTAATGGAGGCCCACTACCCGAAGAATAAGAAGATTCGAGAGCCCAAGATATATTAAGGAAAGTAGAGTTGTAATAGGAAGTGTTATTTGTAATCTGGCGGGATGAGTTAGAAACCGTCCCGGACTCTGTAACTTGTACAAAACGGAACCCTCGGCTCCACCTCTTATATAAAGGGGGAGTCGAGGGACGAGGAGATCATCGAATCATTGTTCACAAACCCTAGTTTTCATAATCGTCGAGTACTTTTCGGCTGAAACCTTCGAGATCTACTTGCCCTCTACTTCTAACTAAACCCTAGCCTATAACCCGTAGGCATTGACAAGTTGATACCTTGTCAATTGGCGCCGACCGTGGGGATTAGAGGCGTAAGGATCTGATCTCGATGGCACGTTCAAGATCTTCGACATCGTCAACCGGAAGCAACACAATGGATCGAGGTAAACAGATCGCTGCTGGTCTTGTTGATTTTGTTCCTCACCCACCCTCCCGTTTGGATGCATATGCGTATCTGGCGGAGCCCATGGAGATGACGTTCGGAAGGTTTCACTTTCGCGTCGAGAAGGAAGGATCGTATCGTGTCGAAATTCCGATTTCGTCGGGATCGTCGGCGGTCGATTCCGATTTTTCAAGCTTGTCGTCGTGGTGAACGAGCAGATGCCATAGGATGGCTTAAGTTGGGGCCGAATGGACGTATGAGGATTCGGGGGAGGGTTTGCGATTAGATGGGAAGAACTTCCGGACGCTTTCCTCAAGAACACAACCTAAGGCCGGTATACAAGAAGAGAGACAAGAGGAAGAACTCTTTACTAGATCGCTAGCTTCATTGATCTCAACATGGTTACAAGTTCCTCAGTACAAGCTATTCTGTGGTCTCGCGCCTGTAGGAGGCAGTACCCCCTCTCCTTAT